>NW_021703766.1:44676048-45016847 GCF_005190385.1 Monodon monoceros
ACACACACACACACACACACACACACACACACACACACACACACACAGTTATCTATCCACCTTGTACTGTGTCCTCCTCTTGTAAAAGTCTTGGTGCACATTTGCATAGTACAGGCTCTGAGAAATCTTGCAGGGAAGAAACCTGCTTCTTTGACTATGGAACCTTTTTATTTTCTGAAAGGCACTTAGTAACATGTTCTGCAGAAAAATTTGAAAATTTTTGCTTTAATAATAATTCTCATCTTTGTGGCATATTAGAGTCACGTGGGGAGCTTTAAGAAACCCCAAGGCCTGGGCCCCACCCCAGAACATTTCACTAGAGTCACCAAGGGTAGGACCAGGCGTGGGATGGGGTTTTTTTTTAAAGCTCCCCGGATGTTTCCAGGGTGCGGCTGAGGGTGGGAACTGTTGCTTTACTGTGCCCTTCGGTGAGCTTCACGTTATAAAGCTGTGTTGTTTATATGCATGTCTGATTATCAAAGTAATACCTGCTTGTTGTTTAAAAAAAAGAAATCCAGGGACCCAGACTCTGCCAAGATAATCACTTTTTCAAGCCTGGAGTGTTCCTTCCAGATTAAAAAATATATATTTGCACTAAAAAAAAAAAATGCTGTGTGTATCCCAAGACAAGATGATTCCCCATCTTTCCAAAGAGAAAATGTTTTTAAAGTTTTGGGGTCTGCTTGAAATGCTTAGGGATATTGATGACCTGATCAGCTGCCTGTCTGTATTTTTCAGTTTATTAATTTTGTGACACATTTAGAATCATGACATCAAAAATGTCGAATTCAAAATGTGGCTTAGATCCTCTCACATCATAAAATGTTACACTCTTCACAGGCCTCCTTATCATCGTTAGAGCCCCTTTTTTGAGTCATCTACCCATATTTCCAGAATGCATCATTTCCACCTCCATCTGAAGTGCTTGTGATGTGGCACTTCTTGAATCTGTGTATTAAGTTGTTGCTGGAAACTGTATCCCAAGTAGTCATATATCATTAGACAATTTTTTTAAATTCCCCTTTTAGTTGTATATTGGTGATCTCTAAAGTGTAGCCAGTAACTTTTACTATGTTACGTTAAGGAAAAGAAACACTTTGTTGTTTTTTTTTTTAAGACAGTTACTGAAAATGAATAAATGAAAAAATGTGAACATTTAAAAGCAGTTACATAAGCACTCATTTTTGAGTCAGTCAGACTAATGATTCCGATATGAATAATAAATGACAGTTTAGGAAAATTCAGTTTCATCCCACACAGCAGCACCTTGCCTCAAGATAGTTTCCAGCCTTACTTTCCACAGCCTTTTTTCAGTTTTCAAAATTCTAGTTAATTAAATGAATGTTGCTTACAATTATTTGTCCCTATCTTGCTCTCTATCTTTAAAGGGCCTCTTTAAGTGACTTATAACACTTGGAATCGTGAGGTCAAGCCCTCGGGAACAGTTCCTGAGTCTATTATAATATATGCCTCCTTTTTCATTGTTGCCAAAACTAGCATCACTGAAATCTTTAGATGCTAATGTGGCTTTTCCCAAATTGCACTTTGTTCAAAATAAAATACTATGAAAACTTTGAAACACAGCTCTTATTGCTGAGGGTCATTTTTCAGGGGGGAAATCTTGCTTTATATTTGGATAGGTCTTGTATTCAAACTAAATTAAGTAGGTTAAACACATACAGTTAGCTCAGTGGTATTTGATCTTCCTGCCATGAGCAGTAACTTCTTGGAAAGACTGAGTTCTCTCACTTGCCCAGCTTAATCTCATTCATTCATTCATTCATTCATTCATTCAGTATTGATTAATTTCCTGTCAGCTACCCTAAGAACCAGTAAAGAGGACGGTAGTACAAAAGGCCCGTGTTGGAATCCCAGCCTTCCACTTCTACCTGTGCAAGTGTGGCCAATGCACTTAACCTTCCCATGCCTCGGTTTCCCCATCTATAAACGAGAGATAACACTGCCTGCCTCGCAAAGTGGTTGTGGGGATTCAGGGGGTTAATGCAGATCCACAATCCCAGGTGGAATGCTACCCCAATAGACAGATTATCATCACTGCAGAAATATTGATGTGATGGATGCTTCCCTAGACCCAGCTGGGTATAAGCTCTCCATTGCTTTTCTAAAATCAAATCATCCAGAATCCCAGAACTCATTTGGCCTAAGAGGTTTGGAAAGGGCAGCTGTATATATAAAACACTTAGCAGGACTTCCCTGGTGGCGCAGTGGTTGAGAGTCCGCCTGCCGATGCAGGGGACATGGGTTCGTGCCCTGGTCCGGGAAGATCCCACATGCCGCGGAGCGGCTGGGCCCGTGAGCCATGGCCGCTGAGCCTGCGCGTCGGGAGCCTGTGCTCCGCAACGGGAGAGGCCACAGCAGTGAGAGGCCCGCGTACCGCAAAAAACAAAACAAAACAAAAAAAACACTTAGCATAGTGCCTGGCACATAATAAGTTCTGTGTAAATGGTAACCATTTGTTATTGTTATTATTATTTAAAGTACCTGCCTCACCATCCTTAATCATCATCGTGGAGATGCAAGTGCTAACCACAATGACATGCCATTACACACCCACCTCAGCAGGTGAAATAAAGACAACATGGGAGGAGATGAGGTCAGGGAGTTACACGTGAGGCCTTATAGGGACTGAGGCTTTTTCCTGAATGTATAGTGGGACGGTTCCGAGCAGTGGAGGGGTATGTTCTGACTCAAGTTAGCAGAGTCCCTCTGGTTGTGTGTGGGACCAGGGGAGGGAGCCAGGAAATCAGGGAGGGAGCTCCTGCTACAGTTCATGGTCCAGGCTGGCAGGGGTGGGAGGTGAAGCAGGGCGAAGCGGGCAGATCCTAACCATGATTTGAAGCTGGAGCCAATACTAACTATGAATGGACTGAATGTGGGGTTGAGAGAAGGAGGATGGCACTGAGGTTTTGGCCTGAGCACCAGGTGATTAGTGAAGGCGTTGAGTTGAGAGCCAGCAGAGTGGAGATTTGCGAGGAGAAGGTGAAGATGGTGGGAGAATCAAGGATAGAGCTGATGGGAGTGGATTCAAGAGAAACACAGCTTTGCTTTTTTTTAAAAAAAAGCAGTTTTAAAAGGTGTACAGAAGATTGATCATGAAATACAGAGAGTTCCCACGAACTCCCTCTCTGCCCACTCTAAATAAAAGTTTCCCCTTTTATTTACATTCGTATTGGTGTGGTACATTGTTTTAAAAACTGATGAACCAATACTGATACATCGTTGTTAACTAAAGTACATAGTTTACAGTTAGGGTTCATGCTTTGTGTTCTACATGCTATGGGTTTTGACATGTGTGATATGTATCCACTGTTACAGTATCATACAGGGTAGCTTCACAGCCCTGCCTATTTGTTTGCACCCTTCCACCCCCTGCCCCCCACCACCACCACCACAAAACCACTGATCTGTTTACTGCAGAACAGCAGGACTTTGTATCCATCTCCCTGGCAGACATGAGCCTGTGAACGTGTCGTCAGTCATCGCCCCCGCCACCCCCGCCGTGTGTTTTGTTTGTTGCTGTGTCTCTAGTGCTTTGGCCACACCTGACACACAGTAGCTGCACAATAAAAATTTGCTCAGTTAGTATCTTGTTGGATTGGGGAGGGATTAGAACCAGAAGGAGCCCTTGGAATCAGAGGCTATCGTGCCAGAGTGTGAGTGACAGTAGTGTGTTCTGTGGACCTGGGCTTCCCAGTGGGCTCCCCTCCACACACCGTGGGTATCAGGGGGAAGGAATAATTGAAAGTGTAACCCAGACATCCGTGTGCCCTCTCCCAAACTAACTATTTGCTGAGTGCTTGGCCCCGTGAACAGGACTGATACGGCTTCCCCATCTGTAAATTAGGATAATGAGAGTATTGACCTCATAGAGCTATTGTAAGGGGTCTGTGAGACAATGCTGTAAGACACCTGTAGGTGTTCCATAAACGTGATGAGCTATTAGTCTGACTTCATGGCATTCCCCATCTACTGGGGAGAGATAGATATCAAATAATCACTCAAATAACCACATAATTTAACTGGTAATTAAACTCTAAAAGAAAAGCCCAGAATGCCTTTGAAAGAGAGTAACAGGGCTGGAGGTGGGGTCTTATTCAAGGCTGTTTGGGGGCAGGAAGAAGAGCCTGTACAAAGGCCCTGAGATGTGCTGGAGGAACAGAGGCTGGTGTGGCCTGAGCAGAGGGATGGGGGGACAGGTTAGCAGCCTGGGTCATACTGGGCCTGGCGAACCATCCATAATGATTTGGACTTCTTCCCATGGCCCCGAGACCCATGATGCTGGTTTGGTTTGCTTTAGCTTTTTAGCTCCTGTGTGCACTTTCAAGGCCTGGTGTCCTGACTCCCTCCTCCCCCAGAACAGTTTGTACCAACTGCTGCAAGCCAGGGTCAGGGTCAGAGACTCCAGCCCTCCCCTGTCACCTTGAAGTGCTGTGCTGCCTTCTGGCCCTCAGTCTGCAGTCTACATAAGGAGAAGGTGCCCTGGTTCCAGACTCATCAATCCTTAGGAAAGAAGCAGCTTGCTGATCCATCCCAGGCCACTGGGAGGCCCGCAAAACAGGTCACTGCAGCATCGCCTCTTCCTCAGAAAGGCTCGGGGCCTCACTGATTCATGATCCCATCCTCTCAGAGAAGGGACCCCAGCCTGCCCCCCTCAAAGATGGCCTTGTTTCCTCCTGGGCCTGGAGCTGCCAATAGCTCCACCCCCACCCATTTCCCTATTTCTTTTGTAAGATGCCAACCAATATGCTTCTGTCAGTTCCCTCTTGTGGGCCAGGCCCTGGAGAGAGGTGGGACAGGGTGGAGAGGAGAGTTTCCAGGTTACCTTTGTCTCCTCAGCTCTGCACAGGAAATGGCTATTTTGTGGGCCAAGAGTTTGGGGAGGCCCTGTGCCCCAGCCCCTCAGCAAGGGCTCAGATGAGTCCTCCAGCCTGGGAATGGTGTCAGATTCCCAGGGTATATGGAGAGGCCCAGGTACCCTGAGCAGTTCCTCTGATCCTGTCCTGGCATCTCCTCTGCTGGAGTGGCCTCTGCCAGTTGCTGGGTAAGTGGAGGGCCTTGCTGTCCCTTCTTCTGTTGTGTCCATGGCCGCCCATTCCCAGAGCTCCCAGAGCGGGGCTCTGACCCTTGCGGGGCGGGGGGGGGGGGTCTCCCTTCTGAGCACTTGGGTGCATCCTGTCTCGGGAAACCCACAAAACTTTTAAGTGTGGCTTCTCAGCAATGCGGTAGTTCAGAGGCTCTTATAGAGACTTTTAAACTGATGGAGTCCACATCCAGACCCGAGTGGCTGGCCCCATGGCACTCAGGATCTTGTTCAGTCCTCCCAACAACCCTAGGAGGTAGGTATTCATAGGAACCAGATGAGGGAAGCAGGGCACAGATGGGTCACTTGCCTAAGCCCCACAGCCGGGAAGTGGTGGAGTCAGGATGTGAACCCAGGCTGTGTGGCTTCATAACCACCGTGCTGTGCTGCCTACCTGCCCACTCTCCTCATCACATCACTGTTCATTTTCTCCTTAGTACTTACTCAGTTTGTTGACCTGTGTTCCGCCTAGCTACACCCTTCAGGATGTAAGCTCCTGTTTGATAATGTGGATTATGTGTCTTGTTTGGTGGTGTAAACCCAACATCTAGTACCTGGCACGCGGGAGCTGCTCAGTAATATCTGTCGAATGAATGATCCAGAGTTGCCAGTGACAAGGATGTGGAGGAACTGGATCTCTCCTACTTGGCTGGTGGGAATGTCAAATGGTACAGCCGCTCTGGAAAACAGATTGGCACTTTCTTAAAAACTAAGTGTGCAACTGTCATATGACCCAGCCATTGCGCTCTTTTTTTTTTTTAATTCATTTATTTTTGGCTGCGTTGGGTCTTCGTTGCTACACGCGGGCTTTCTCTAGTTGAGGTGAGGGGGGGCTACTCTTCGTTGTGGTGCGTGAGCTTCTTATTGTGGTGGCTTCTCTTGTTGCGGAGAACGGGCTTCAGTAGTTGTGGCACGTGGGCTCAGTAGTTGCGGCTTGCCGGCTCTAGAGCGCAGGCTCAGTAGTTGTGGTGCACAGGCTTAGTTGCTCTGAAGCATGTGGGATCTCCCCAGACCAGGGCTCGAACCCGTGTCCCCTGCATTGACAGGCGGACTCTCAACCACTGCACCACCAGGGAAGCCCCTATACAACATTTTTAAATGGCCAGATCATACAAATGGAGAACATATTGGTGGTTGTCAGGGGTTAGGGATAGGGGGTTATGAAGGAGTGAGTGTGATTATAAAAGGTAACATGAGGGATCTATCTTCGTGATAATGAAACTGCTCATATCTTGGTTGTGATAGTGGATACATAGACATACACAGGTGATGAAGTGGCATAGAACAGAAGACACACACACAAATGAATGCAGGAAATCTGAATACAGTCTGTAGATTGTTTCAATGTCCATTTCCTGGTTATGATATTGTACTTCATTTTTGCAGAAAGTTACCATTTGCCAAACTGGGTAAAGTGTATATAGTATCTCTCTGTATCATATCTTACAAGTGTACGTGAGTTTACAATTACCTCAGTAAAAATGGATATTAAAAAAAGTTGCCAGTGAGATGGGAAGAGAGAGAAAGGGGGATCTGGATCTGTCTGCAGAGGTGAGGGAGATGGGCAGGGCAGGGCAGAGCATAGGGCCTGTAGGCCAAGGGAGGGGTTGAGGGTTTACCCTGAGGTCAGCCCCCGGAAGGGTTTCAGGCAGGAGAGGGACCTGGTCAGGTCTGCATTTTTAAGTGATAACTGTGGCTGCCACACTGAGAGATTGGGGTCAGGGAAACTGGAGGACAGAGCCTACAGCAAGTGAGCCTGAATGCAGATGAAAGCGAACTGGCCAGAGAGCCTTGTAGGTCTTCAACAGACCAGTCTGTGAAGGAGAGGGTCAGGGATGACTCCTGGAACAAGGCGCTCAGTTAATGTGTGTGGTTGGCAGCCTCTACATCTAGTTTGGGGTGTGAGTTACACAGCTGTAGACATGTGTCAAAATTCATCAAACAGGTACATGTTACTGTATGTAATTATACTTTATTAGATAGATACCATGAGATCATGATAATAAAATAGCTCACATTTCTTAAAACTTTTACTCTGTGCCAGGCTCCATGCTAAGCACTTTGCACGTGTTAGTTCATTTTATCCGTACAACAGTTCTGTGAGTTGGGTACTTCTGTTCTTATTTTATTTTATTTTTTATATTTTTATTAAATTTTTTTTTTCTTTTTGGCCGCACTGCATGGCATGCAGAACTTCCCCAACCAGGGATCGAACTTGTGCCCCCTGCTGTAAAAGTGCAGAGTCTTAACCACTGGACCACCAGGGAAGTCCCTGTTCTTGATTTATAGATGAGGCAGCTCAAATGAAATCACTTGTCAAGGGTCACAATGGCAGAGAGGCCATTGGCACCAGGGCAGGCCAGCTCCAGAGGGCAGGTCTCCTTGACTCCCCTTTCATCTCATTTGGGTCTTTCCCTTGATTCCGATGCAGTAGTGATGCACCTCAGCTGGTGGGGTCTCCTCGCTGAAGTCCTCAGGCCGTGTGCCATGTCAGAGAGTCCAGCTGTACTCAGATATCAGGGTACCTACATCCAGACATCCAGCCTTTGATTCAGGAACAGAGTTGCTGCAGGAGAGCCAGGCTGGGCTTCTTGTCCTGTCTCTCATCCTCAGCTCCAGCCAGCTGGGGATTAACCCCCTGCCGTTTTCAGGAGAAATAGAACATAGGCAACTGGCTGCAACTGGGTTCTTGTGAAGAATGAAGGAAACGAAGTAACCCACTTCTGAAGGTTTCTGGACCCCTTGTGTGCCAGGGACAGCGCCACTGCCTGTTTCTGTGGCATCACACGTGTGGTGCTGACCCAACAGGCAGGGGACGTGCAACTTGAGACTTGTAAATGTTCTCTGTACGTTGGGATTCAGCATCCCTTCCCGTTGGTGTCTCAGATGCCCCATTTCCCTCTTGCAGGGATTTTCCTTGTTTAACAGTCGAAAAATGGCTGCCTGGTTTGTGGTTCTCGGTTAGGATGCTTTTAGTTGCAAGTAACAAAAACACTGACATCATCTGGCCAACGGTAAAGACATTTAATATGTCTTGGAAGTCTAGAAGTGAGTGGACGGCAGGCGAGGTAGGGTCAGCAGCTCAAATGTCTGCCATCAAGGTTCTCAGTGTTAGCTTCATCCTAGAGCTTTCTCTCTCTCTCGCTCTCTCTCTCTCTCTCTCTCTCTCTCTATATATATATATATATGTGTGCCTCTTGGCCCCAAGATGGCTGCCAGTGACAGGGCCACCTGCTTTCTTGTCCACAGACATCAGGAGAGAGAGAGAAAAAAAAGAGCCCAGCTCTTCATAGGTTATAAATACTTCCCTTTAGTCTAGGATTGGTCCAGCTGAGGTCATGTGTTCTCCTTACCAGGCCAGTCAACTCCACAGAGGAATGCCATGTCCTGATTGCCTTTGACCAGTTGGGGTCTATCTTCCAGGGGAAGAGGGGAGTGGGTATTGAGTAGACAACCAGATGCCTGCCACAGCTGAGAAAGGCCTCCAGACTCGGTCCCTGACCGAGGCAAAGTTAACAAATTGTGTCAGGCCCAACAGACCGTGGCATTTGAGAGCAAAGATTTTCTTTTGAAGAAGTGTAGTGATTTGTGTCCAGTTTCTGCCTTCTGCCTCTTCTTCCGCCCTCATGTAACCCCAGAAATTGGAGGGCAAGTCAAGTCCTGCTCCCACAGACTACTTGTCTGTTGGCGGAAACGATGTGTGTGTTGCCTCCCGTGTCACTGGGTAAACTTTTGTTGTTATTTTTTCCTTCTTCATCCTCTAGCCCTCCTTCCATCCCCTCCCCCACTCTGGGGTGATTGTGGTGTGTCTGTAGCTAGGTACATATCCTTGCAAAATATATATTGAGGTTTGAGGAAAACATCTGCTTCCAGAAATGGTTTTGGGCTCCATATCTAATTCTTTCTTTTTCTTCCGGTTTTCACCAAATGCCGTGTTTTTGAGATCTCGTTACTCTGTGGACTCCAGTGCTTTACGTCTGCCTGCTGAACAGTCATATGTGACGTGCATCCACCACCCTCACATTTCTAGTCCCCTGGTGTTCAAGTCACCCCCAGCTCCACACCACCACGGCCAGTACTTCAGTGAGCACCCACATACCTGTGTCCTTCTGAACCCCTGGGGTTTATGTCCAGGGGTCCCATTGTGGCTGGAGACAGGCATTCTGTCTTCCCCCAGGGATAGCCAGGGTTGCTCTCCGTGCTGCTGCTCTGGCCCACGCTCTCCCCGGCGGGCAGGAGGGTCCAGCCTTCCCATTGGCTCCTCACCACTTGCTGTCATCATCCTGCTTCCTAATCTGCGTCACCCCAATAAAGTGGGGTCTCGGGTTTTAATGCTCTGATTGCTAGTCTGGCTGAATGCATCTTCGTGCCTCTTCCAGCACCTCTTACCCTGAGTCAGGCTTCCCTTTCTGTGAGTGGCCCCTTCAGAGCTGAGGCGAGGCAGGAGGGCATGGTCATGAGGGGCAAATTCTGGAGCCAGATGGCCTAGGTTCGAATCCTGACCCTGCCATTTAACCCAGCGAGTAAATTAACCTCTCTGAGCCTCAGAATTTCCTTAAATAGAAAACAGGAATGGTAATAGGATCTATATCCTAAAATATTTTGAGGACTCAACAAGATAATATATATAAAGCACTTAGGACAGGGACTTCCCTGGTGGCGCAGTGGTTAAGAATCCGCCTGCCAGTGCAGGGGACATGGGTTCGATCCCTGGTCCAGGAAGATTCCCACATGCCGCCGAGCAACTAAGCCCACGTGCCGCAACTACTGAGCCCACCTGCCACAACTCCTGAAGTCCGCGCGCCTAGAGGCCATGCTCTGCAACAAGAGAAGCCACTGCAGTGAGAAGCCTGCGCAATGCAACGAAGAATAGTCCCCGCTCGCCGCAACTAGAGAAAGCCCACACGCAGCAACGGAGACCCAATGCAGCCAAAAAGTTTTAAAAAAGCACTTAGGACAGTATCTAGCATACATATGATATGAAAATATCAGCAATGATTATTATCACTATCATCACCATTATTGGGTGTTTAAAAGTTTCTAGGGAATTCTCTGGCAGCGCAGTGGTTAGGACACGGGCTTTCACTGCCATGGATCCAGGTTCTATCCCTAGTCAGGGAGCTAAGATCCCACAAGCTGCACGGTGCGGCCAAAAAAAAAAAAGAAGGTTTCTAAAGATTCAAATATTTTATCCTCTCTTCTTCTCATTCACATCAGAATGTCTGCCTGTGCAGGCACTTCTGGCTTCTCTGTGGTGGCTCCTTAGGAACCATGAGAGACAGTGAAACTTGTAAAATACAAGTCAGGTCTAGATATACTTCTTCCTCCCACATTTGAGTTGGGTGGTATATGTTCATTTCCATGTAACTGGTTTTTAATATTTAAGACTATGATATATATATATATATATATATATTTTTTTTTTTTTGGTGGTATGCGAGCCTCTCACTGCTGTGGCCTCTCCCATCGCGGAGCACAGGCTCCGGATGCGCAGGCTCAGTGGCCATGGCTCACGGGCCCAGCCGCTCTGCGGCATGTGGGATCTTCCCGGACCGGGGCACGAACCCGTGTCCCCTGCATCGGCAGGCAGACTCTCAACAACTGCGCCACCAGGGAAGCCCAAGACTATGATATATTTTAAGAAATTATAAAGCATTATAAAAGCCTATGAAGTAAAAATCCGAAGTCTCACTCCTCCTTTCCCTGTACCTCACCCCCAGTCTCACTTTCTGGAGGTAAAACAACCATGGTAAAGGGTTTGCTGTGTCAGCCGTGTTGTTAAGGGTATGGGCTCTGGAGCCCTGCCGGCCTGGGCTCAAATCCTGGTTCCAGCACCGACTGGCTGTGTGACCTAGTTATATTAGTTTGCTATTGCTGCCATAACAAAAAAAACACAGACTGGGTGGTTTAAACAACAGTTTTTTTTTCCAGTTCTGGAGGCTAGAAGTCCAGGATCAAGGTGCCAGCAGAGTTGGTTTCCTCCAAGGCCTCTCTCCTCGGCTTGCTGGTAGCCGCCCTGTTGCTGTCTCTCCACATGGTCGTGTCTCTGTGTGTGTAATTACCTCTTTGGCTTTATGTCCAAATACAGTCACATTCTGAGGTACTGGGGGTTAGGACTTCAACATGTATCTTTGACAATTCTGTGCCTCAGTTTCCTTATCTGTAAAATGGAGATAGTAATTGTATCTACCTTATAGGGTTTTCTGAACATGATATGTAACATACATATATATATTTATACATATATATATACATATATATACACACACACACACACATATATAAAGTGCTGGTACATGGTAAATGCTAGATTCATATTTGTAGATATTATTATTATTACTATTTATCAGACTTTTTCCTCTAGATGTCACATACTTTTATATATATGTATGTATATATGTATGTGTGTATATATGTGATAATACTGTTTCTCCACAGCTTGGTTTGTCCCTTATCAATGTCTCTTGGGCATTTTACCCTATCAGCATGTTAGATGTGCCCTCATTCTTTTTAATGGCTTCCTGGGGTTGTATTACATGGATTTATCAAAATGCATTTAATCAGTTCTTTAGTGAGGGACTTTCAGGTTGCCTTCATTTTGTTCTGTCTCAAGCAGCTGGGGGGCCTTGTCCAGGCAGCTTTGGGTTCTTGGGCCAGCATTTCTCTTGGTTTTGGAATCACTGGATCCACAGACATGCATGGTTTTAATCTAATTGACAAATCGCCTTCAAAAAAGGTTCTGCCAGTTTGTACCCCCAACAACAGAATAGGGACTGGTTTTCCCTTACGTGTTAGGTTTTTTTTTTTTTTATAACTTTATTTTATTTATTTTTGGCTGCGTTGGGTCTTTGTTGCTGTGCGCGGGCTTTCTCTAGTTGCGGCAAGCGGGGGCTACTCTTCTTTGCGGTGGGCGGGCTTCTCATTGCAGTGTCTTCTCTTGTTGCGGAGCACGGGCTCTAGGCGCGCGGGCTTCAGTAGTTGTGGCATACGAGCTCAGTAGTTGTGGCTCACGGGCTCTAGAGCACAGGCTCAGTAGTTGTGGCGCATGGGCTTAGTTGCTCCCTGGCATGTGGGATCTTCCCGGACCAGGGCTCGAACCCGTGTCCCCTGCATTGGCAGGCGGATTCTTAACCAATGCACCACCAGGGAAGCCCGTACGTGTTGGTTTTGATTAATGGAAAATTTCAAACATATACAGCGGTAGTAAGAAGAGTGTACAGAGCCTGTCTCCAAATCCCACAGTTTTCATCACACAGTCAAGCTTGCTTCATCCATCCTCCTGTCTCTGGATTATTTTGAAGCAAATCTCAAACATTGTATCATTTCATTTGGGGCATTTTAAACTCCACACCCTTAACGTGCCTGTACATTATGGAAGAGAGGCGTTTCCATAAGATAATCCTTGCTTTGTGTGGTGCTCTTCACTTTCCAAGTATATCTTCTCCTTTCATTATCAGGTGCTCCTAAAATGTAGTCAAGGCAGGTGTATGTGTCAGGAAAACAAAATCCACTCTAGGTGTTTCAGGCAGAGGGAATTCAACATAGAGAATTTGGTTAAATTAGTGATGGAGGAGCAGAGAAGCCAAACAGGGGCAGAGGGGCAAGCAACCAGAGCTGGAGGGATGCAAGAGGGAGGGGTTATTACCAGCTCCCAGGGCTTTGAGGGGAGTGGGGAGGCACATCCTACCCGAGATGCTGTCCAAGGTGGAGGGACAAGAGGGAGAACCATCCTGGCTTCTCGCCTCCTCCACCATCCAGGTTTCTGCCATTGACGCCCATTGGTGGAACCTAGCCAGAATTCTGGGAAATGTAGTTCCCTGTGATCCGGAGCAGGTCAGGCAATGGGTCAATCAGGGAAGTTTATCCCATTTTATTCATTTATTTATTTATTGACCGCGCCGTGTGGCATGCAGGATCTTAGTTTCCCGACCAGGGATCGAACCTGAGTCCCCTGGAGTGGTAGCGTGGAGTCTTAACCACTGGACGACCAGGGAAGTCCCTGACCCCATTTTATAGATGAGAAAGCCAGAGGTCTAAATGACCTGGTCAGGGGCACGTCGCTTAGGGATAAGCACCTAAGCACCATCTCAGACACTGTGGTCCCTTGGTTGCCAGGGAAAGCTGCAGCAGCTCTGTGGTCACTGCTGCCTGGGACAGGCCTCCCGTGGGAGGCTCCAGGCTGTTTGCCCATGGTTACGGGTTCTTCCTTTGCTGGAGGAATCCTCTCCAAGCTTCCCAATCCCACGCTCAGAGCAGACACTTGCTTTTGTTCCGGGTCAGAGGATCGTGTGCCCTGACATAAGGAAGGCCCTCCTGAGGATACTCTGTGCTCACAAGCAGAGTGGCTCCTCTTGATGGGAGAGTTATGGATGGTGTGGTGTTCTCAGGGAGCCCCTGCGTGAGGTGGCTGTGTCCTGGGCCAGGAGAGAGGCCAGAGGAGTGTCGTACCACTGAGCAACGCCAGCGGACATTTAGCGGGCAGCTGCGCACCCAGCTGGGCACTGGGCTTGTGGGAGGGGCAGGGTGTGCTGTGCGCCCTCCTGGAGCTGATGGTTCCCTGGAGGTGGGGAGCCTTGGGGGGGAGGGGTCGTGCCAGATCTGCAGACAAGGAAGTTAAACAGCAATGTGAGGGTTAAATACAAGTGCAGAAGGTCAGTCACACAAGAGAGCCCCCACTCAGAAATGATGAGGATCGCTAACATCCACTGGGCCCTTCTTATAAAGCGGGCCTAGTTTCAAGTACGTGACACTTCACATGGATTAACTTATTTAATTCGCATAATAACCCTATGAAGGAGGTATTACTAGTAGCCCCGTCTTAGGAGAAAAGCAGAGGATTAAGTAACTTGCCCAAGGTCACACATCTAGGAAGTGGTGTACCGGGAGTCCATATACCAGTAGTGGTAATAGCAGCTAACATTTCTTGGTGGTTACCTGTGCCAGGCGCTGCCCTCAGAGCTTTATATATTAACTTGCTTAATCTTCACGTCAACCCCGTGAGAGAAGTACTTTTGTTATTTCCATTTTACAGATGAGATAACTGAGGCACAAAGAGGTTAAGTGACTTGCCCAAGGTCACATGGCAGAGCTGGGATTCAAACCCAGGCAGCCTGAGTTCACAATCCATGCTGTTAACTGCCACACTGCACTAAGTCAAAGATGAGAATTAACGTTTGCTTGTAGGAAGCTTTATACTGTACTTTTTCAGATTTTATCTCATTAGAGCAGAGACAGATCATGGTAGCCATTTGCCAGGCAAGGAAACTGAGAGGATAAAAGAGGCTGATAGAAGCTACCATGCATCCCTGGCATCACACCAGGTCCTGCGCTAAGTGCTCCACACGTATGGATATTGATGTTTCCTCCAGAAGCCTCACAGATGAGGAAACTAAAGCTCAGAGAGATGAAGTGCCCTGTTTGGAGCTGGAAGGTAGTGTAGTTGGCGATCAGACTGTAGCACCTGTGCTCCCGACACAGTATACGCTCTCCAGAGACATCATTCAGGATCATTCACCAAATGTTGCCTGTGTGCCCGCTGTGCCAGGCACTGTGCTGGTGCTGAGACACAACAGTGCACACCACTGGCATTGATCCCAGCCCTCAAGGAGCTCCCATTCAAGTAATCAGATACAAGCAAGGCTGATGTTCACCAGCCACCACCTGTTCTGATTGCCTGTTGCCTGTGCCATATGGGGTTCTAAATAGTTTATATCTCAACCTGCTATGTAAGTAACACAAACTCAACTCACAGTGGCTTATTCAGCTAGAAAGTCCAGAGAAAAGGCAGTTCTGGGATTGGTTCCACAGCTGCACATTGTCAGGGCCCCAAGTGCGTGCTCCTGAAATCATCTTGACCTTTCCTCATGGTTGCAAGATGGTTGCTGGGGCTCCAGGTAACACAGCCATGAGGCAGAAAGCAGGGAGCCAGCTAGGACCATGGTACTGCTCTTTTATGAGGAAGCATTCATACCTTCTAGCAGACTTCTCAGCTGGAAAAGTGAGTGTCTGGTTTTCAGCCTCAATATTGGCAGGTTAGCAAAGAAGAAGGGGGTTGGAATGCGGGGAGACCGGTTGAGAGTGTTTGTTCTGGCTTAGGGGGAAAATAGTGAGCTTTGCCTTCCACTCAAGCCTGGCCCCAGGTGGCTCTCTTCATGCCGTGGACATGTGTACATTTATTCATACAACGAGGGAAGAGAGCCTAGAGGTTAAGAGCGTGGACTCTGGAGTCAGTCTTCAGGATTTGAACCCAGCTTTGCCATTAACCAACAGTGTGACCTTGGGCAAGTCACCTCGCTCTATGCCTCAGTTTCCTCATGTGTAAAGTAGGGTTGATAACAGCACCTCTCTCAAAGGATTGTTGTGCCGGGACTTCCCTGGTGGTCCAGTGGGTAAGACTCTGTGCTCCCAATGCAGGGGGCCCGGCTTCAATCCGTGGTCGGAGAGCTAGACCCTGCATGCATACCGCAACTAAGAGTCCGCACGCCACAACTAAGACCCGGCACAGCCAAAATGAATTAAATAATTAATTAATTAATTAATTAATTAATTAAAAAGGGATTGCTGTGCTGATCAAATGAGCTAATACACATAAAGCGCTTAGAACAATGCCGGGCACATAATAGGCCCCATATAAACATGAGGCAGCGTGATTATTCATGCTCCTGTTCATTAGATGGACTTGAGCATGTCCTCAAGGTGCCAACACTCCTGGGAGAGTCGATACAGACCCCAAGACCACAGGAGCTGCTCTTGTGGGGGGGGGGCTGATGCACGTACATACAGCACGCAACAGGCATGCCAGGCAGTCGGCCTTTCCAGACACCACATCAGGCAGCGGATGGGCCAGGCGGGGCCCCAGTAACTTTCCCGAGGGGCAGTGCCGGATGGGCTGGGGAACTCGGAGAAGGCCTCACCCAGGAGGCGGCTTGGGAACTGGCCTAAGGAAGAGGAAGGATTGGTGTACACAGCAGTTACTGCAAGCAGAATACAAGGCCAAGGCCAAGGCTGGGAGGTGAGGAGGCTGCTCCCGTTACAGAGCAGCTGGGAATTCGTGGGGGATGCTGTGGGTATTTGGCCTGTGAGTTATAGCTAGTTAGTGTAGAGAAATCATTTTTGTGTCCAAGTTTTAAAAAAGAATCCTCTAGAGATGATGAACCCTTTTGGTCACGAGGAGAGGTCTTTGAAAGAGGAGATCCACGTTATACACCTGTGATGGTAATAATGGAACCAGTTATTGGGCACTAACTGGACACCATGCCCTGTGCTTTCCGTTCATCCCTCATTGAACCCTCACAGCCTCCTGTGAAGCCAGTGGTGGCGTTCCCATTTTCCAGAAGAGTCACTCCATCTTGCCATGCATTCGGTCATTGCTCTTTTGGGGGGGGGGGCGGGGTTTGAGCACCGCCACCAGCTCAGCGCTGTTCTAGGTGGCAGAGAGCAAGCGGAGCGAAGGGAGCGCATGCTTCCAGTGAGGGGGAGATGGGCAAACAAACTACTAAATGGAGAAGTGAATCGAAGCCAAGTTTTCTCCAAAGCTAGTATTCTTCAGTAGGGTTCAAGGAGCTACTATGAAGTGGTTAGGAATACAGGCTCACATTCCAGCCTCATCTCTTCCGGGCTCTATGTGACCTTGGGCTAGTGACACTCCCTCGCTCCCTCGCAGAGCTTCTATTTCCTTATCTGTAAAATGAGGATCTGGGTAGGACCTCTATCAGTCAAGATTGTACTCTGCTACAAGTAACAGAAAGCCAGGGAGCAGCGACATAAATAAGGCAACTAGTCTCTGTTGCACCTGAGAAGGAAAGGGAGTGCGGGTGGACCAGGGCAGAGCCACTGGCTGGGAGAATGGGCTCCTTCTGAATCCTTGTGCTGCCGTCCTCAATTCAGCCTCACAATTACAAGATGGCTGCCACACCTCCAGATATGGTATCCACATTCCAGGAAGGAGAATGATGCAAAGGTTGTGCTTCTTTTTATTGGAAAGCAGTAGCTTTACCAGAAGGCCCCTTCGCCCATCCCCAGCAGACTTTGGCTTAACCTCTTGTTGGCCAGAATGGGACACATATTTAGCCATAGCTGCAAGGGAACCTGCAAAGGCAAGCTTTTTGGATGGGCATCCTGCTGCTCCAAACAAATTCAGACTTCTCTCAAGGAAGAAGAGGAGAGTGGGTTTGGATTTGACAACCAGCAGTGATGTCCATGCAGCCATGAGTATGAAGCATTCAGTGTCGTGCTTAACACGGGAGCAGGCCCGGGTAGAGGGTCACAGTATTCTCACACTGAAGGCCTGAGTTCTTGTTCTTGTTACCAAGAAGCACAACCACTTTGTGCCCAGTTTCCTCATCTGCCCCTTGGGAGTGATGCTCCTTGCCTTAGGGCCAACTGAGCAGCACACTTGTGGAAGCCTGGCTGGGAAGGAGTTTGAAATACATCCCACCTAGTAAGAGGGCGGGGACTGGCTTTTGTTTGGAAAACTGTCAGATTTCTTAAAGCTGAATCCAGCCCTACCAGGTGACTGTCAGCCCAAACACATTGCCCTGTAATGGCTCATTTGTTCATCTGTGTTCCCCTCTGGTCTGAACAGTGTAGGTGTGAGAGCAGGAGGGGTGACCTGCGTCTCTCTGACCTGTACCCACCTGGTACTCCGTTTAGGACTGAATGCCCTGGAGCTCCTCTTCATGTGAGGAAGCAACCAAATCGTCTCCAGTCTACCTGCTTCTTTATGTCAGCACCACCCCTGTTCTGGGCCAGGCCACTCCTGCGCTTCACAGGGACGGCTACCCCAGCTCCCAGTGGGCCTGCACTCTGCTGCTCATCGGGTTAATCAGCTACGTGGCAGGCAGATCGGGTCACTGCCTCCTAAACCTGCAATGGAGGGCAACTCCAGACTCCTAAATACTCCAGGGTCTTTGCACTTGCTGTTCATCTGTACCCCTCACCTGCTACCACCCCTTTCCCTGCTCAACTTCGAATCCATCAGGGCTTAAACACCACTGCTTCTGAGAAGGCTTCCTTGACCAACCACGCCCTGTTCCTGTCCTCCGTCAGTTTATCCTTTCTTTGCATCGTTTATGCTGACATGCGTATTTGGTAAGGGCACTTAATTTATACGCGTCTCCCCCTCCAGCCATAGGGCAGAGAGGGGCTCCCTCATTCGCTGCTTTATTACGTAGTCAGATTTCAGGAAACATTCATCTAATGAATGGAAATCAACTAAATGAATGAAAACTTACTGCTTTTTTCCCCTGATTTTGAAAACAAGTTCATTAAAAGCTAATTTGGGAAAATACAGGAAGGTATAAAGAACATGCTTTCAAAAATTACTGGTAGTCCCAGCACCAAAACGTAACCCCAGTGAACATTTCAGAGTTTTTTTCCAATCTTTTTTCTATGACTGCATCTGCGTATATATATATTTTTAATGTCATAAGGATGTGCGGTAATTTATTTAACCATTCTGTTGTTGGATGTTGAGGTTGGACCTTTTTTTTCCCCCCCTTTATAACCAATACCATGAATTTCTTTGGGATCAATTTCCAGAAGCAGCACTGCTGGTTCAGAGGGTAAGAACATTTTTAAAAGCTGTTGCCAGATTGCCTCTAAAAGGTTTCCACCAACTGTGACCATTTAAAAAAAAAAAAAAAAAGTTTGTTGTCCTGGAAGTGAGTTGCTGATTTCCTAGTGTCCTGGCTTCCTTTGAGCTCACAGAGAGCCCCCGCCCTAGTCTCCTAAGGGCCTGGTGCCCCCTTCCAGCCTGTCTTCCTCTGCATTGGCCTTGGTCTGAGTACCCATCCTGCGTGCAGTCCTGGGGCAGGATGTTTGATCACAGTGTTGTTCAAACAGAGCTGCAGCCCCTCCCCAACTGTCAGCCAGTCCATGGGCCCGAGAGGAGGCTGGGTACCCAGTCTAGGGCCAGGAGCCCTTCTAGTGCTCAGTGGTATCACTGCAGGGGCAGGGCTGGCATGCATGCTCCTTACGGCAGCCTGGCCCCATAGCCTTATGCCCTGGAAGCCCTCCTGTATTTCTCAGGTGGGCGCCAGTCCCTCCCACTCTGTCCCCTGCTGTCACTTGGTGAGTTGTCCAGAAACTGCTGCTATGAGATAACCCTGCCCTCCCTGCCTGCCCCCTGCCCCCACCTCGGGGCTAGGAGGAAGTACACGTTCCCCCAGCCTGCCCAGGTTGTTTGTGTTCATACAGGCAATGTGGCCCTGCAGGTTCTGGGAAGTGGAAGCCTTTTATAGCAGAGAAAGTGAGCCAGGAGAGTGAGAGTGACTGGGGTGGCTGTGTGTGTGTGTGTGTGTGTGTGTGTGTGTGTCTGTGTGTCTGTTTGTATGTTTGTATGCAGTGCACACAAAGGCATGAAACTGATTCTCAGGTCTTCAAAGTGGGTCTGCAAAGATCAAACAACTGAGACTTTTAAATATGTTTACCTGTTTTTTAAAATTACATATATAATACAAGAGTACGATCTCATTTTAAAAACAAATTCATACAATGCAAAAGACGTTTAAAAACTTTGTTACTGGGAAATGTAACACATGCACAGAGAAGTACATCAGATGTAAATATACAGTTTAGCAAATAATTACAAGGCAAGCATTCCTGTAATCCCCAGATCAAGAAGAGAATCTTGCCAGAACCCGCAGAAGCCTCTCCCTCCCCCAGAAGCCACTACTCTCAGGACTTCCGTTTGCCATTTCTTGCTTTCGAAGTTGGGTCACCTGTGTGAACAACCCTGCGTAACATGGTTCCATTTTGCCTGTTTTTGAACTTTATAGAAATGGAATCATAACCCATATTATGTTCCGCGCCTGGCGTCTTTTTTTGCTCAGGATCATGTCTGGGAGCTACATCCTGGTTTTGATATCAGTGCATTTCTGGTATTAAAGCTCGTTTTCATTGATGTACAGACAAGCCTTACGAATTCTCATGTTTGTGCATTTTGTTTGATGAATATTAGAAAAAATAATGACTCCAACACTGATATTATTAAGGCTTTAATAAACGAGTTGTTTGAAAGGACCGTCTTAAGTAAATAATAGTACAGGTGGCCTGCGATTGTGTCAGTGGAGGTATGTGACTTCGGGAAGTTTGGGAGCTTCGGGGTCTAGGACAGGATGATCACATGTACACACACGCCACTCCCCTCCCTGGGGTAACTGCTTACAGCTGGAGCTCAGCCTTTCAGATTTTAGCTCTGTGTCAACCTAGGTGGCTATATAGATATAAAATAGGTAGCTGGGGATTTTTTTTTTAATACTATTTTTTTTTTTTTTTTTTTTTGGTAAGAGGGTGTGCCATTCTTCGAAATTACTTCTTGGGATTTCTGAGTTTGTTCTCTGATTAAAGCAGCCAGTTTCCTTATAAGATTGTATACTTCAGGATGGGGGTGAGACTGGATATATATACATATATATGGTCTTGGCCAGCAGATGTTGGGAACTTGGAATCTGGAAGGGAGTTAACAGAGGGACCAGGCAGAGGCTGCCAGCCTGGAGCACATGACCAGTGGTGAGTTAGCATGGGATTGTGACTCGGGCCTGAGATGTGCATGGCTGTGGTGTGGCCATCTGTGCGTGCACGTGTGTGAGAGAGACACACAGAGGAACAAGGGCAGGGACATGGAGAGACGGGAACAGGGACACAGAGAGGTAGAGCAGAGACACGGAAGCATGGGACCAGTTGGCTGGCTAACTTGCTGGGTGGCTGGTTGGTTAGTCGGCTATCTGGCTTGGTGGCTGACTGGTTGTCTGGTTGGTTTTGGTTTGGGGGTGTTTTTTTTTTTATGGACTCAGGAAATCCAGGACTCCCTGGACTGTGGAGGGCTTCCCCTGATCTCGGCGCTGCTGTGAACCTAGGGGTAGAGAGGTTAACAGTGGCTGCAGGCGTTTGGGTGTCTGATCACCCCTCCCGCCGTGAAGGTACTTTGAGTGCAGCTGCTTTGTCTTCATTATTATTCTGTTCTGTTCTGTTTTGTTCTTTAATCCTGGATGAGGATGTATGAGTGCTTATTATGTGCCATTACTGTGGGGAGTGGGGCCTTATGGGGATCATCTTGGGCTCCTCCAGCAGTCCAATGAGGTGGCACTGTTATCCTCTCTGGTCTGCGTTGGGGCCGGGATTTAATCCCAGGAGATCTGACTCCAGAGCAGAAGCCTAACTTCTGCCATAAAATTACCCAGGGACAGAGAGCAGGCACTTATCAAAGACCCACCATGTTCACGGCTCTATCCCTGCTTTTTAGAGATGACAGTAGTTACGATGGCCTTACAGTCACCCACCTGGGTTCGAGCCCCACCTCTGCTTTTTCCCTCACTGGGTGATCTCAAACAGGTAACTTGCCGCTCTGAGCCTCAGTGTTCCTTTCTGCAATGTGGGGCAGAATGGTAGAGCCTTCCCCCTGGGAGGCTGCATGGGTTGAGTTAGGGCCAGGTGTGAGGCCAGTGCTTCTTAGCGGGGCTGCCATTGTTAAGTGTAGCTGAGGGAACTGGACCATGGGAGCAGGCCTCCAGCCTGGGCTCCTGGCTCCGTAAGTGCCAGATTTTGCTCTCACTTTTGACAACTTGGACTCCTGTCCGTGAGTGGTCTCAGGACAGACTCTGGAGTGAGTCAGAGTTCAGAGTTCTGAGACCCAGGTTCAGACCCCTGCTCCTCCAACCTTGGGCAGGTAACGTCCCCTCTCAGAACCTTGCTTTCCCCATTCTGAAATGGAGGTGATGAGAACGCTGCCTCCACGGGTCACTAGGAAACTTGAATTCAGTGTTTTGTGGCACGTACTCTGCAGGGGGGCCTGGCGCTCTGGATGGGGGAGGGGGGCAGTTAGGATGGTTACTGTTGGCAGCTGGGTGCCACCCAGGATAACAAGGCCCAGCTATGTGTGTCCCCCTCACGCCCCTCCCCTCCCACCACGGGGAGCCTTCCTGGCCGCGGTGTTCCCGGTGGGCTCCACTGCTCCCTGCCCCCCACCCCAGAGTCGTCCTCAGGTGAGGACAGGCAGAGCCCGAGACACCTCCGGCCTGGCCCCCCAAGAGCAGGATGGAAAGAACAGGGCTTTAACAGATGTTCTTTGCCAAGGATTCCCTGGCTCTGTTTAATCAAGATTGTCAAATATTGATTTAATCTCTAGACCCAACAGATGTGATCTTAGCAGGTTTCAGTGGCAATTAGCTGGGATTAGTTAGCAAGTCAGGCTCCAAGCTGACAAGACAACCATCTTCTAAAGGAAGTTTGGCCTGGCCACAGGAGTGAGCCCTGCGGGGGAACGTACTGAATATTTAACCACCAGTCCGACCTGGGCAGCAGCAGCCCCGAGAGCAGCCTCAGAAGCGGGGTCCTGGAAGCCTCTGTGGGCCCAGCGTTGCCCCACACAGTGATAGCGGGAACACTCGGGATTTCAAGGCAGCAGCCATAGACCAAAAAGCTTCAATATCAAAATAAACGGCACGGCCATACCAGTGCATGTGGCTTGACATTGGGCCTGGCTAGAGCCAGGGGATCCCTCGAGGGATGTCCAGCTCCCTGGAGCAGGGGTTGTGCCCCTGATTAAGTCTTCCCAGAAGGGGCTCCCCTGACCACAGAGGCCCGTAGCCCAGCTCTGTCACTGTATCCCCACTCCACGAGCATGGCTGCAGCTCCTGGGTGGGCCTGGTGCATGTGCCTGTACTTCAGGAAGCATCCTTTTTCTTTTTTTGCGGTACGCGGGCCTCTCACTGTTGTGGCCTCTCCCGTTGCGGAGCACAGGCTCTGGACGCGCAGGCTCAAGCGGCCATGGCTCACGGGCCCAGCCGCTCCGCGGCACGTGGGATCTTCCCGGACTGGGGCACGAACCCATGTCCCCTGCATCGGCAGGTGGACTCTCAACCACTGCACCACCAGGGAAGCCCAGAAGTAACCACTTTTAATGGTTTGGTGGATGTCTTCCTAGACCCTTTCTTGTACGTTTTATAGGATTTATGTATATACACACTCACACTAACAAAATCTGTCCCCCTCTTATTTAAACCAAATGGGGTCGTGCTACACAAACTATTCCACAACTTGCTGCTTTTCCTTCCCAAGTGGCAGCGTAGAGTAAAAGAGTATAAGGTAGGAAGCTGGACAGCCTCGGTTCAGATCCCAGTGCTACTGGATTCTAGCTGAGTGACCTTGGGCAAGTTACTCAGCCTCTCTGGACCGAGTTGCATTGGCCTTAAGTGAGCATGGTCCCTCAGGCTTGTCATGAAGCTTAAATGGGTGAATGTGTGTAAGCATTTCACCTGGTGCACAGTAAGCACTCAGTAAGTATGAGCCATGCTCATTCCCTTCAGGCCGTGTGGACAATCTGCACGCACGACACATGGCGCTACCTCACTGTTTCTCACAGCTGCGGCACCTTCCCTGGAATAGAGGCACCCAGATTCACTTAACCCATCCTCTGCTCGTGGGCATTGGGGCTGTTCCCAGCGCTTCCATATTACAGCAGCGCAGCAGTGTGAGCACCCCTGCGGTTGAACCACCTTGAATCTGTCTTTCAAGGTGCGAGAAAGACTGGGGTGAATATCTGAGGAAGAGATTCCTAGAAGGGGAATTGCTGGATACAAATAAAAACAATGTGCACACCTACATTTTCAATGCATAATTCCAGTTCATTCTTCCTATTTCCCCAAGGGGGAAAAACCGATACCGATTTAACGCTGACTTGTGTGGGACCCTCACCTGTTTTGAGCGTAATAGCTGTACATGGCTGCCCTTGCCCCTGTGGGGACTGCCCTTGACTCCTAGGTAGGAATGTGGAGCCCTCCTGGATGCCTGGGAAAGTTTAAATTAGACACACCCATCCGCTGGGCTCTGACATTAAATATGGAAGTGCAGGTTCTCACAGCGTGATACTGTGATATAATGAGAAAAATATTTTGGTCTTCATTCAGGTTCCTGGCACAAGAGCTTCTAAAACCCTTGGAATTTCCTGAGAGATACGGGTGATATTGTCTTTTGTTATTCAAAATAAGCTCCTTTGAACCGTACCTGAGTTTATGCTAAAGAGGTGACCCTTGGTGGAACCCTGAATATCTTCAGGATGGGGCTGGTTGCCAGAGGGACCAACCACGTGATTAGAGGCTTGGGACTTTCAGCCCCACCCTCCTGACCTCTGGGAAGGGAGAGGGGCTGCAGATTAAATCACCAATAGCCAGTGACTTAATCCATCAGGCCTTCATAACAGAACCTCCATGAAGCCCTAAACAACACAGTTCAGAGAGCTTCTAGGTTGGTGAACGCATGCACATGCTGGGAGGGCGGCACACCCCAGACTCCACAGGAACGGAAGCTTCTACACTCAGGACGCTTCTAGACCTCATCCTGTGTATCCCTTCACCTGACTGTTCATCTGTATCCTTTATAATAAACCGGGAGTAGTAAGTAGTGTTTCCTGAGTTATGTGAGCTGTTATAGCTAATTATTGAACTTGAGGAGGGGGTCGTGGGAGCCTCTGATTTGTAGCCAGGTCAGACAGAAGTGTGGGTAACCTAGGGACCCACTGCTTGCAGTTGGGGTCTGAAGTGGGGACAGTCTTATGGGACCGAGCCCTTTACCTAGGGGGTTTGTGCTCACTCTGGGTAGTTAGTGTCAGGATTGAGTTAAATTGTGGGACACCCAAGCCCTACGAGAATTGCTTGGTATGGAAAGCCCAGACATTGGGTGTCAGAGTTGTTGAGCATACGAAACATATCACAGTAGTATATGGCCATGGTCAAGGCCCTGCTCATTGTTCTTTGGACTGATGGAGCAGTCTCTGCCATGATACTTTCTAATGAGATTTCTGAGATTTCCATCCACCTTGTTTCCTAGGGGAGCTCTCAAGTGGTCCTGTGTATGCTCAGATTTCCAGTAAAGTGGGGAAAGATATAGCGGGGAGGAAACAGATTCTTAATCTGAAATCTGCTGAGGTGTTGCTGACATTCCAGAGCTTTGTCCTTATGAATTGATTTCAAAGATACTTGCGTCATTCATGTATTCACACAACACACCCATTGGACCTGCTGTATCTTTTATTTAGAACATAGGTGTGGGAGCCAGACTGTCGAGGTTTGAATCCCAGCTGTGTGACTTGGCCATGTTACCCTTGCCTCATCTGTAACACGGGCATGCTAGGGTCCCTACTTAATAGGGTTATTATGACACACAAGTTAATACACCCCACGAGGGTAGCCCTGCACCTGGCCCATCAGGAGAACTCATAAGTATTAGCCTTATTGTTATAAGCATCACCACCACATCATTCCTCCCCTCTACCTGACCCATGTGGCAAGAACAAACATTAGACCCCAGTCCACGACAAACTTGGAGCTGTTCAAGGTCTAAGGAGAACAAAAGATACTCAGAGGCTTAAAAATCCCATGGGCTAATAACTCTTGTAGTCGAGAGTGTGTGCAGTCCAGAGCCCTGGGAGCTCAGGGAGGGGAGGACAAAGGTGATTCTGCCTGGGGTGTGGAGGGGCTGGCGGGAGGCGTGCTGGCCAGCAGCACCGGGGGCGAGGGGCGTGGACAAGGCTCCCTGGAGCAGCAGTCCCCTGAAATACCTCCTGCAGTGGTCACAGTGCCCTTCAGACCAGTAATTGTCACCAAAGGTGACCCTCTCAGCAGCATCCAGCCTGTGAACCACCTGGTCCTCCCCAGACCACACACCCCCTCCAGGGCCTCTCGCACACCTGCCCTCCTGCCCCTCTGCCTGGGCCCGCTGTGGCCAGTGTGCTCACTCCCTCTGACATTTGCGGCCTCTCGAGGCTTGGTGTCAGACGCTCCTCTCTTTGCTCTGTCCATTTCTTCCTCTCTCCTCAGCCCTGGCTGCATGTTGGAATCAGCTGCAGAGCTTTTAAAAGACACTCAGGGGCTTCCCTGGTGGCGCAGTGGTTGAGAGTCCGCCTGCCGATGCAGGGGACACGGGTTCGTGCCCCGGTCCGGGAAGATCCCACATGCCGCGGAGCAGCTGGGCCCGTGAGCCATGGCCGCTGAGCCTGCGCTCCGCAATGGAAAAAAAAAAAAAAAGACACTCAGGCCTGGGCCCCACCCCAAACCAGCTGATTCAGACTCTCTAGGGGTGGGGTGTGAACACCTGTATTTTTATTAAGCTCCCCGGTGCCTCTAATGGACAGCTGGGGGAGAGAACCACCGTCTCAGACAACCCAAGAGAGCCTTGTATATGGGCCGCTCCCAGCTTTCCTGCCCCAGCACGTCAGCCTTGCTCATCAGCACACCTGAGGCACGGCAGGCGCCCTCTCTTGATGCAGACCCCAGGTCAGAGGGCATACCCTCTCTGAGCCTTCAGGGTGGGACCTCCTCCCAACCTGTCACAGCATTACATTTTATTCCTTTATATGGCTGACTACCCTTTGAAGTTCCCTTGTTTTCTGTCTTTGTTTACTTATTTCTCTGGCCTCCTTCTACTGGAAGTAAGTTCTTAAGGGGTGGGGAGCGTGGTCTGCCCTGCTCAGGGCTATATCTTCAGCTCCTATAACAGCACATAGTAGATGCTTTAAGAAATTTATTGAATAAATTAATGGATTTTAAGTGCTTAGTGTTTGTGGAATAAATGAATTATACATGCCTAGTAAATGGTGAATAAGTGAATAAGTTTTTAGTGCTTTTTTTGACTGAATGAATTTTTTGGACTGAATGATTTGTAAGAACGTGATAGATGTGGGAATTCCCTGGCGGTCCAGCGGTTAGGGCTCCACGCTTTCACTGCCAAGGGCCCAGGTTTCATCCCTGGTCGGGCAACTAAGATCCCACAAGCCCCGCAGTGCAGCCAAAAAAAAAAAAAAGAATGTGGTAGGTGTTTGTTGTATGAGTGAGTGAATGAATGAATGAGTTTTAAGGACTAACTAGTTCTTTTTATTTTTTTTAATTTATTATTTTTGGCTGCGTTGGGTCTTTATTGCTGCCCGCAGGCTTTCTCTAGTTGTGGCGAGTGGGGGCGACTCTTCGTTGCGGTGCGTGGGCTTCTCACTGCAGTGGCTTCTCTTGTTGCAGAGCACGGGCTCTAGGCGCACAGGCTTCCATAGTTATGGCGCGCAGGCTTCAGTAGCTGTGGCTCGCGGGCTCTAGAGCGCAGGCTTACTAGTTGTAGCGCACTGGCTTAGTTGCTCCGCGGCATGTGGGATCTTCCCGGACCAGGGCTCGGACCCATGTCCCCTGCATTGGCAGGCAGATTCTTAACCACTGCACCACCAGGGAAGCCCAAGGACTAACTAGTTCTTACTGGACAAATGAATGACTTGTATGTGTCCCGAAACTGCTGAATCGCCACTGTGTCCCTGGAGGAGTCATTGTTCTCCGTGAGCCTCTGAGGGTAGCCCTCAGACTTGGTGCCACAACGCTGAGCTATCCAGAGCTCACGGGTCCCGCTGAGCCCCCATCACAATGACTGGGTCATGTTTCCATAAAGGAGAAACATCTGGAGTAGACCAGGGCAGCCCTGGACACAGAGGCTATATAGGATGGAGGCCCTGGATACCTACTTAGCAACCATCTCATCTAAGGCCTGTGAAGGGGCAGCATACATACACACACACACAGACACTCTCTCTCCCCCCCAACACATTACTTTCAGCTTCTTCCCAGGGGCAGACACACTTGGGCACCAAGCAAGCCCTACCTACCCTCAGGTCATGGACCCCAACTGAGACGGTGCTTCCTGGTCCAGAATGAAGTCATTCATCCACTCATTTATTTAGCAGATTTTTATTAATGGCCTACTGTGCGTCAGGCTTGTGCCACAGGTGCAGGCAGTGACTCACATTCAGTGCCTCACAAACTTCACATATGGCAAACAATTAATTACGTGGTAAATTACTTACATATATGTATATATTTTTAATATTTATTTATTCATTTTTGTCCGCATTGGGTCTTAGTTGGGGCACGCAAGATCTTCCTTGTGGCATGCGGGCTCTTCACTGTGGCGCGTGGGCTTCTGTCTAGTTGTGGCAGGCGGGCTCCAGAGTGTGTGGGCTCTGTGGTTGAGGCACGCGGGCTCTTTAGTTGAGGCACGTGGGCTCAGTAGTTGCGGCGCGTGGGCTTAGTTGCCCCACGGCATGTGGGATTTTAGTTCCCCAACCAGGGATCGAACCCATGTCTCCTGCATTGGAAGGTGGATTCTTAACCCTGGACCACCAGGGAGGTCTCTACTTACATATATTGATGCAGGTACCACCAAAGGGAAATGCAGAGAGCTCAGGTTGGGGATTGAACTGGTTGGTGAGAAACGAAGCTTAGTTGGAGGAAGTGTCATTTGTCCTGAGTCTTGAGAAAGAATTACCTAGGTAAAGGAAGGCGAGCAGGAATGGCATGTACAAAGGTCCTGAGACAGCAGGGAAGATGGGTGTGAGGGTGAAAGAGGGACATTGTGGCCTGGGCTCCAAGAGCAAGGGGAAGAGGAAAGGGAGCCTGGAGGACTGAGAGGAAGGTTTTGAATTTTTTTGTGCGGAAAAGGGCCCTTAGGAGCACAGGAACAGAAGCAGAGACACCAGTGAGGCTGTGGTGTAGTGAACCGGTGAAAGTCACAGCAGCTCAGACCAGAGGGCTGGTGGGAGAGAAAGATGGATTCGGATATGCTGTGGGGAGAGTCAACAGGACGTGGGGTGGTGAATTGGACGTGTGGAGTGAGGGAGAGGAAGTGTGAAGGATGACATTGACGTTTCCAGTTTGAGCCCTTGGGTGGAAGTAAGTGCCTTTTGCTGAGATGCAGAGGAAGCAGATGGCCAGTTGCATTCCTGTTCTGACAGATATTCTGGTGTACCACCCTGTTGACATCTCTTGTCTTGATTTGGCCAATAAAATGTAGTTTGCAGAAGTGACACGTGTCATTCCTGAGCAGGAACTTTAAGGGCCATTGCATGGTTCAACCATGTCTTTTCCCTCTGAGATTGGCAGGGTCTCAGGTGAAGGGCTACTCCCTCAACTGGGAGCAAAGCTGACATGAGCGGGGCCCTTGGCCAACCCATGATGGACATGCGGTATGAACAAGAAACAAACCCTTGTTGTGTAAGCCTCTGAGCACTTGGGGTCCTTTGTTAGTGTAATGTAGCTCAGCCCGTCCTGACTGTCCTGAGAAGGGGCAAGTTTTGTGGTTGGGAGAGGTCAAGAGTCAGGCTGGGAATGTTCAGTTTGCAGTGCATATGAGATACAGACGTGGTGGTGTCAAGTAAGCAGGTAAGTACCTGAGTTTGGAACTCAGAAGAGCAGTTGTATCTGGAGATAATTTATTGTGTGTCACCACTGAAGAAAATGAGAATCACGAGGTGCAGGAGTCTGCCTGTGATCACTGGGAGGGCTGGTGCTTGAGCTCAGGACTGCCTCCCTTCAGGAATGAAGCAGCTGGGGTCACTCCCAACTCTGCCACCTCATAGTCATATAGTCTGGGACACATTCCTTCCTTCCTGTTTCCTCGTGTGTAAGCTGGAGATAATAATGATATCTACCTCATGGAGCTGCTGTGAGGGTTAAGAGAAATAACAAATGTCGGGTGCTTAGACAAGGACCTGGACCACAGAAGGGTCACACGTGGTAGCTGTTGTTACAGACGTTGTTTTGTCATGTAACTAAAATGTCCAGAGGTGGGAAGTGGAATCGGGTTGGCTTCAGGTCCAGGCTTGATGTAGAGACTCAAATGATGACTACAGCCCCCAGATTGTCTGTAACTCAGCCCCTTTCACAGATGGTTCTCCCCTCATGGTCACAAGATGGCTACAGTGATTCCATCTTTCACATCCTCTCCAGCTCGGGGTAAAAGGGAAAAGCACAGTCTTCAGCCCCAGCACTTCTAGCAAGGACATCACTAGGTCTCTGGTTCTGATTGGGTTGTGTCATTTGTTCCTGACCTTGAGAAGAAGCCCTCCTCTAGCCCATTGGGTAGAGGTCAGAGCGGGCAGGTTCTCAAAGGGAAATCTGGGCTGTTGTTGGAAAAAGGAGTCATGGAGGGGGGCAAACTACAAATGTCTAACACTGGAAGGCTTGTGTTTTTCCCTTTTCCTCTGCTCTGTGAGGTTCCGGCATATATTGTGACCCCACAGAGCAGGGCCCTTCAGAGCCAGGACACTGGGGCCATGGTGCTGGCCTGTCCGCCTGCTGTTCTAGCCTCCAGGCTTTGGGGGCCTGATAAGGAAGCATCCTCTTAGCTCAGAGTTCCCCAGCTTCTTTACAAATGACAGTCTGGGAGCTCTTACACAGATACACCATTAGTTGCCCACTCTTCTAACAGACCCTGACGTTTTCTGGGAACCAGTGTGGCCAGCCCCAGGGATGAGTCCTCAGTGGCCCATGGGCAATCAGGATGATCATAGACTCTGGCTGGCTTCACCAGCTTCTCTGGCAACTGGAGTGGCCATAAGGGACCACATCCTGGCCAATGAGACATAAAAGAATGTCTGTGGAGGGAGGGGCAATGTTCTGGCAATGTTCTCCTTCCTGATTAGGGTCAGATCGGTAAGAACACTCTTACATCATCCCTTTCTTTACCCCTCGCCAGTAGTTCAGTGAGAGGCATGGCTGTGGCTGCCAGCTTGTGACCACGGGGCCACAAGCCAAAGATGTAAGCCAGCAGCACACTGCGGGACGGCAGTGGGGGAGAAAGAGAAAACGCCTGACGTCATTTCCCTGTACCAAGCGTGGAGCTGCCATATCTGGCCTCCTTGTTACATGAGATAATAAAATGTCTTCATTGCCCAAGACACCATTGGACGGTATTGTTACTTGCAGCCAAATGCCTCCCACCTGACTCACCCACTGTCACTTGCTTCTCATTGTGCCACTGCCTTGGCCCCATTTGTTCCCCTCCACCATCTGCAGCTGCCTTCTTTGCACACAGCACCGTGTCTTAGTCAAGGTCCTCAGATGCCGGCAGCAAAAGCCTTGCTTGACAGTCTTGGGCAGAGGCAGATTTATCAGTGGCTTACAGAATCAACAGGAGGCCAGAGGAGCAATTGTAGAAAACAGGCAGGAGCCAAGCAACACTGGAAGAAAGGAACGCCAGGGCCCCTAGCAAGTGACATGTAGGAAAAGTCAGATCCACATCCCCCGCTACTGCAGGACACCCTCCAGCCTTTTATGCTCTGCTGAGGTCCTGTGCCCACCCCTGGCTGTGCTTCTGTAATTGCGGGGAAGAACTCCTGCCAAAGATATGCGAAGGGATGGTGATGATAGCAGGGACCATGAGGTAGATGGTATTATCCCCATTTTACGGATTGAAATTGAGTCACAGTTTCAGTAACCAGTCCATGGCACACCAGTATCTGAACCCAGGCAGTCTGGCTCTCATAACAAGAGGTTCCCCATCAGGAAGATCAGAGTGCTTTTAGGAAGAGGGAGTTCGACAGAGACAGCTAGAAAGGGACCAGTGTGTACTGGTCCCTGAATCCCAGAGAGGCTGTGGGTATCATACACTCAGTCTTTGAACGTCACAAAGAGACTCAGCTGCACCTGCTCGGGGAAGGGATTTGTGCAGAGACCGGGGCCTCAAGAACATCTGTGTGTTTTCATAGAAGGGAGCAAAGCGAATTGGGGGTTTCCGACTGAGCTGAAACAAAATGCCATCAGCAAAGCCCATCTGTCAGAGGTGTTTGCACAAGCAAGTCGGGGTTGCATCGGGGCCACTGCGTTTCCCAGCCAGCCCAAACATGACCTCAAAGGACTAATCCTCTGAACTCTGCCAGGCTGACCCAAGGGCACAGCTGGGCTGCCAAGCGGCGCCAACAGTGCCCTCAGCTGGTTGGGATACCCCAGCCTGGCCTGGGATCTGGGGCCCAGCAGAGCTTGGGGCTGCCCTCAGGCCCTCATCTCTGGCGAAGCTGAAGACCAGTCACCGAAAGTCACAAACCAGCAGCCCCTGCTCAAATCAGGCCCACATACTTACTTTGTTGGCCCTCATTGTGGTGTGTGTTGGTAATTCATCTGTTGACTAAGAATACATGTAAGTAATGCAAATGGTAGCCAGTGGTGTGCAATAAAAAGTAAGGCTCCTTTCTGCCCCTTCTTCCAAAACACAGATCCTGGGGATACACAGTAGCTCACATTCTTTTTTTTTTTTTTTTTTTTTTTAACATCTTTATTGGGGTATAATTGCTTTACAATGGTGTGTTAGTTTCTGCTTTATAACAAAGTGAATCAGTTATACAAGCTCACATTCTTATGGGGGGAGGGAGGCCAGGAATAAATCAGAGACATAAGTGATTATAAGTACTAAAGAAAATAAATGAAGCAGGGATGGGGCTGGGAGTGGAGAGGAAAGATACCCAGTTTCCCTCCCCAGGGGCAACCACCATGAGCAGTTTCTTGAAGATCCTTTTAGAGGTCATCTCTGCATGTTAGTTTGTTGCTGTCGTAGCTGTTGTTTTTGTTTCTCAGGTTGGGAGATGTTGCATACAGTTCTAGATTTCTGGTTTCTCTTGAAAAATCCCATGATCAGGCATCCACATGCCTGCAAGGCTTGGTTGCAGAAGCTGAGGCCCAGCTGCCTCTTTAGAGGACGCCTCTGCCGTCCAGGTCCCCGCGGCTTCACCTGGCCTCCATCTCCCCTAACCAGCCCAACCCTGGGTACTCTCCACTTTCCTGCCCCTTCTCTGCCACCTCCCCTGTATGCCTCCCTGTGGTACCTTTAGGAATGCTCATGGGGAACCAGGAAGAGGGCGCTTTGTGCCCCAGCCCCACCTCTCCCCTCACCTGGTTCTCACTTTCTCAGAGGCTATAGGCTTCCCTTCTTTTTTGCTCCATGAATCTGCTTCATGCTTCCCCGGCGGTGGCTCTCTGCCAGCTAACTCCATACCTCTAGGCATGAGTTGTGAAATGCCTCCTACACGTGTACACGTGCACGTACACACACACACACTCATACCCATGCTCACACAGGAGGCCTTCCACTTACTCAGAAAGCACCAACACTCACTGACTCACATGAGTCAGTCACATCACTCACAATGGCCATGTCCAGTTCCATATTCCAAGGGAAAGTAATTGTTAGTCACCTTGAGTCAGATGCCCAGGCCGACCCAGCACTCTGCTGCCCCGAATAAAATCAGTACTGTTGGCAGGAGACAGAGGTACAGCTGCTGGGACAAGCAGCAGGTTCTGCCGCAGGCCATGATCTACTTTCCCCTTCCTTCCCCACTGAGGGTTTCATCTTCCAGAAGCTCAGGGTAGAGACAAAGGGAAGTGATCCTGCAGAGTACTTTATGTTGCCGGGCAGAAGAAGAATGAACTCCCTTCCCCAGAGGTCCGCAAGTCAGGATGCACTAAACACATCAGGTCAGGTGGAGGCTGTCTGTTCGCTCATTCATACACTTGTGAACAAGTGTCCTGGACACTATTCCAGGAGCTGGGGCTACATCAGTGAACAACACAGATAGCCCTGCCGTTCTGGAACTGATAATTTAGTGATGGAGATAACCAGTAAATAGCAAACTAATTTCAATTAGTGGTAATCTCTAAGGAAAAAGAAGAAAGCAGAGTGACAGAGAAAGGCTCCTAGAGTGGTTTGGGAAGGCTTCATTAAAGAATGAATATCAAGTTAGGGAACCAGCCTGGTGAAGGACCGAGGAAGGATACCCACATATCCTGGATGGGGCCTGATAATGTCAGAAGAACAGAAAAGAAGGCCAGTGTGATGGGAGAGGCACATCCCTTAGTTGGGGCTGGGGAGAGGCAACAGGGAGACTGGCCAGTCCTGTGGGGCTCATGAGCCAGCGGAAGGAATTTGGATTTTATTCTAATGCAGTAAGAAGCCACTGGGACCTGTCAGCAAAGAAGCAATAGGAGCTGATCTGCCAGCTCTCATAGTATCAGTATTTATTAATCACATAGATTTCTAGAGACATTCCCTCCCCCAAATCCACCAGTGCTCATGGTGACTCCTCCATCTTTTTCACTTCCTTTCTGGCGGGGTGGCTGGTCAGGTGGACTACAAAACAGATGGACAACCGTGCAGCCTCTGTGTACAACCACCAGTAGACAGGACTCATGGGGGGCAGAGGAACATGTGCAATGACACCACAGGGAACAGCCAGCCAGATCCTGAAAGTGAGAAGCGCCACAGGACAAGTGACCTCATTCCTTCCATAAGTAAATAGCATCAAGATGGGGGAGGGGGGGTTGTAGAGTAGTGGAGACTTAAGAAATATATATGCCAAAGCAGATCTTGTTTGGATCCTGATTTGAACAAGTCAACTTTCAAAAGACATCTTTGAGACAATGCGGGGAAATGTAATGCAGTTGGGGGTATTACATGACATTAAAGAATTCTTATTTATCTAGATGGGTATGATAAAGGTATCGTGGTTACTTTTTTTTTTTTTTGAAGGCCTTATATGCTAGAGATACAAGCTAAATTATTTATAGGTAAAATGGCCTGATGTCTGGGATTTATTCTAAAATATTGTGCCAAAAACAAAGTGGAGGAGTAGGGGAACAGATGAAACAGGAATGGCAAATAGTTAATAGTGTTGAAGCTGGTGGGGTGGCTTATCATGTCCTTCTCTCTGCTTTGGGGTATGTTTGAAATTTTCCATAATAAAACGGTTTTTGTGGTTTGTTTGTTTTTAAATGAGTAAAGCTGTCAAAAACAAAAGGTCATTCTCTGGGAGCAGTATAACATCACATCTCACCTTTGCCTTTTCTCCCTTTTCAGCATGGCAGGGAAGGCACCCCTGCAGCCTGCCAGCCCTCGCGCACACCTGCTGCTTGCTCGGCCCTGCTGAGCCACTCAGTCTGGAGGCCCCGGGACAGCGCCTGCCTCGTGAGGTTGTCCTGGCTCAGTTGTCCACAGCGATGGTGGAGAACTGGACTCCACAGGCTCACAACCTTCCCGAAAGGCTTCAGGGGCCAGAATCCTTCATCCTGGGACTGGTGGCCCTGAACAATGGCTGAGGGCCAGGGGACCCCATAAAGTTAGTCTACAGCTTTCAGGGGCCAGTAGCACTCCAGTGCCCGTGGACTATGGCCACCTATCGGCCCATTCCCAACGATGGTGTGGACCTGGCCGTCAGCTGTGGGACCAGGGCAGCCGATGTCCTCCCCGGCCCGCACACAGGGGACTACGCTCCCATGGGATTCTGGGTCCAGAACGGCAGCATGCCCCAGCCTGTGGGTGAGAGCCCGGCCAGTGCCACCACCCGCCCCAGTCCCACCACCCCTGCAGTGCCCAAGATGGGCGTGCGGGCAAGAGTGGCCGACTGGCCACCCAAGCGGGAGGCCCTGAGAGAACAGAACAACCCCAGCCCCTCACAGGACACAGATGGCACAAAGGCCACAAAGGTGGCCCATTCCATGAGAAGCGTACAGAACGGACAGCCCCCCACCAGCACCCCGGCTTCCTCAGGGTCCAAAGCCTTCCACCGACTCTCCAGGAGAAGGTCTAAGGATGTGGAGTTCCAGGACGGGTGGCCCCGGTCCCCCGGCAGGGCCTTCCTCCCGCTGCGGCACCGCAGCAGCAGCGAGATCACCCTCAGCGAGTGCGACCTGGAGGACGCGGCGGAGCCCCGGGGCGCCCGGCACACGGGGGCGCTGCCGCTCTTCCGCGAGTATGGGAGCACGTCCTCCATCGACGTGCAGGGCGTGCCCGAGCAGAGCTTCTTCGACATCCTCAATGAGTTCCGCAGCGAGCAGCCCGAGGCCCGGGGTGCCCCGAGCCTCACTGAGCTCCTGCGGGCCGATCCCGGCCGACACGTCGCGGGGGGTGGCAGTGGAGCCAAGGGGGACGCCCGCAACGGGCAGCCCGCCAAGGACGGCCTGCTGCCACTGCAGCCCATGAAGGAGAAGGAGAAGGCCCGGAAGAAGTCCACGCGGGGCCTGGGCGGTGGGGATGCGGTGGACTCGTCCATCTTCCGGAAGCTGCGGAGCAGTAAAGCCGATGGCGAAGCGGCCCGGTGCCCCGGGGAGGCCGAGGACGGCCGGAGCCCCCCGGAGGCCAGCAGGCCGTGGGTCTGCCAGAAGAGCTTCGCCCATTTCGACGTGCAGAGTATGCTGTTCGACCTCAACGAGGCGGCTGCCAATCGGGCGTCCACGGCCCAGCGGCGGAACACGACCACCGGGGCCTCGGCCGCCTCGGCCATGGCGTCCCTCACGGCGTCGCGGGCCCACAGCCTCGGCGGCCTGGACCCCGCCTTCACCAGCACGGAGGACTTGAACTGCAAGGAGAACCTGGAGCAGGACCTCGGCGACGACAACAGCAACGACCTGCTGCTCAGCTGCCCGCACTTCCGCAACGAGATCGGCGGTGAGTGCGAGCGCAACGTGAGCTTCTCCCGGGCGGCCGCGGGCTCCACGGGCAGCAGCGGTGGGGGCGGCGGAGAGGGCCGCCCTCCGGAGCCCGCCCTGAGCGCCTACCGCACCAACGCCAGCATCTCGGTGCTGGAGGTGCCCAAGGAACAGCAGAGGACGCAGAGTCGCCCACGGCAGTACAGCATCGAGCACGTGGACCTGGGCGCCCGCTACTACCAGGACTACTTCGTGGGCAAAGGTGAGGTGGGGGCAGACAGGTGGGCAGCACCTGGTCTCTGAGACTGTCACTGCTCATTCATTCGCTGCCAGGCCCTTTCCTGGGCACCGAGGGTGCAGAAAGACACAAGAACTCCCTCAGAGAGGGGCTGTGAGGATGCAGGGAGTCCAGCCACATGACACATGGGTAGCACTTTAAAACCCCGAGCTACATGAAACAGTAGATATGCATTAACTTAGCAAATATGTGCTTGGGTCAGCTATGTGCCAGGGCACGTTCTAGAGCTGGGGGATACAGTATTGACCAGCTTGAAACAAAAACCTTGTCTTCCTAATGTCTTAGTGGGGTGAGACAAACAATAAAACTAGATAAATATGTAAACTATCTAAGGTGTGGTGAGTGGCAAGTGCGGTGGAGAAAAGTAAAGCAGGGAAGAGGGAAACAGTGTCAGTGCTGGGAGTTGCATTTTCAGTAGGGAATGGTCAGGGAGGGCCTCCTAGTGAGTGCCCTTTGAGTACTGAGGTGAAGGAGGTGAGGGAGGGAGGCTTGTGGAGATTGAGGACAGTGTTCCTGACACGGGAAACAAGTGCAATAGTCCTGGAACACTGGAGGAATAGGATGGAGGCCAGTGTTGCTGGGACAGAGTGACTGAGGGAGAGTGGAAGGAGCTGAGACAGGTGACAGGGACAGATCATGTGGGACTTTGTGAGCCACAGTGAGGACTCTCACTTTTACCCTGAGTGAGATGGGGCCGCAGGGAAGTTCTGAGTAGGAGAGGGTCTTGATCTGACTCAGGTATTCTCAGCCTCCCTCTAGGGAACAGGCTGTGGGGGCAGGGGGAGCTGGGAGACCGAGGAGGAGGCTGCTGCAGTGGTCCAGGCAGGAGATGATGATAGGGAGGTCTAGGGGAGCCTGGGGGGGGGGGGGAAGCTGGCAGGTTCTGGATTCCCTTTGACGGCGGAGCTGTTGACGTTTGGAGGGTGTTAACACGGGCATCACACATGGTTAAGTTCATTAGTGCTGAGACAATCCTAGGAGGCAGCAAAGCATAGGGCGGAGACCACAAACCCAGGCAGCCTCGGGGACTGGGTAGGAGGCAATAGAGGGAAGCAAACCAGGCAGGGGCTGCACAAAGGGCAGCTCCTGCTCAGCTCCAGCTCACTGTTGTCATCAGGAAGTATAGACAAGCTCAGTGTTGCCAGCCTTTCCAATTTTTCTAGATTCTCCTGAAATTCAGATTTTTTTAGTATGGATTCTCCTATATCAATTCAGAATTGAATTGATATAGTAACAGGCTTAAAACAACATAGAAGTTTATTTGTCTCACATAAAGAAGTCTGGAGATGTGCAGCCCAGGACTGGTATGGTTACTCCTCAGAAACAGTGGAATGCCAGCCTTAGTGCATGGCCTCCGAGCCCTCAGGGTGGTCTCCTGGTCCAAGATGGCTGCTGGAGTTCCAGCCATCCCATCCATATTTCCAGGCAAAGAAAAGGAGGAAAGGATTCGGGTAAAATGTCAAGTCAGCACCCCTACCTTTTTTTTTTTTCAAGTCAGCCCCTTGTAAAGAACATTTTCAGAAGTCCCAGCCAACTGCTTCTGGTTATTGGCCACACCTGTCTGCAAGGCAGGCTGGGAAATGTTAGTTTTTAGGTAGACATAACCCCTCTCTTTTCTTCCTCCAAGAACAGAGGGTTTCTCTTAAAATGAAAGAAGGGAAGAATGGGTAATGGATAGGCAGCCAGTACTCCACAGCAACTAGTTAAAAAATTTTTTTAAAGCAGTATCCTAGTCAAATACAACAAATGTCAACTAGATCGTCCAGAGTACAGTCTCTGGAGGTCCACCAGTGTTGGAGTCCGACAGCCCTGGGTTTGGGATGTCTTTTTCATAGCTTATTAGCTACGTGACACATTTTACCCCTTGGACTCCATGTCCTCATGTGAGGAACAGAGATGATTGTAGCAGCATCACATGCCCAGAAACAAAATGACACAGAGACTGAAAATTAAGGGATGAAAAAAGAAGTTCAGACAGTCACTAACCAAGAGAAAACTGGTGAGGTGACATCAGTATCACACAAAATAGATTTCAAGGCTAAAAGCTTTGTTAGAAGAACCAAAAGGGCCATTTCTTATTGACTTTTTAAAAATTTACCAAGAAACTGTAATAGTTGTGAACCTTTGTATACCTGGCAACCTGTTTGAGGGGTATATAAATAAAAAACTAATACAGCAACAGGGAGACGTGAACAAATCTACAACCCATGGGAGAAGGTGACAGGGTCGCTCTTTGAAACTGACGAATCTAGTAGCCAGAAAGTAAGGCTGAGAGGATTTGAAACCTGGTTTTGCATTTATATTATATTAATTTTCTACCTAACCAACAGAGGACACGTTCTTTTCAACTTGCACGTAGGAATACCTACGCGGAAGGACTGTGGTTAGGATCAAATAAGATTGTACATCAAAACAGTTCTTCATCAGGCAGATAGTACTTATCATGGAGCATTAAAAAGAAGCTTTTCTTTAAAAAAATGATTTCTTTGTAGCCCTGGAAACTCATAAATAAGTTAGTCATTGGTCAGTGTTTATCGATTGCCTATTCTAGGCTAAGACCGCAAGGTACTGGGTATGCATTGGCGGAAAACAAAACAGATCCTGCAGCTGTTTCAAGAATGAACTGATATCTGTGGAGCACACTTATTCTGTTCTCTGACCAGCTGCGGAGATTGTTTAACCCACTGCAGGTGCTGTTCTTATTGGGACCATTAATTAACACACAATTTGAGCCTTAGATAAGCCTTTGATTCACCAAGAGCATCTTATGAGAATAGGAACCAACATTTAAATATTGAGAGCGCTGGGGTGGGAAGGAATTTCTGGCAGTGCGTAGCTGCTGACTTCATGGACTTAAGACAGACTGCTGGTAGGCATCTACCACAAGCAGGAGATACTTGGGTTATATATCAGTTAGAACTGTTTGCCTGGAAGGATTATAAGACAGCAGCATGTTTTTTTAAAAAGGGGAGACAGCTGTCATTTTGGGGAGAGAACAGGAGACTTCCTCCATGACTTGGTAAAGTCTCTGTCACCATAAGGAAAAAGAGAGTAGTGTTTAAGTTTCCTACGTCTATAGAAATATGGTTAGATAAAGGTGACGCTTGGGGACTGGAATCATGGTCCTTTTCTGTGACAAACATCATGCCCTGGGGGTAGTACTAGCCAACACATCTCATGTGCTTACTCTGTGCCCGGCCCTGTGCTGAGTGCTCCATGCTTATTAACCTGTTTAGTCCTTACAACCGGCTGAGAGAGAGCTCCATCCTTCCTCACACCGTTGTACAGATGAGAATGCCATCAAGCGACTTGGGCCACACATCTAATGAGTCCAGGGCCCGGATTTCAGCCGGGCAAAAGCCTCTCTAGACTAGAATCTAACCACTTCACGAGGGCTAATTGGCAGCTAAGCTGCTGAACATTTGCAAATATGGGATAATCACAGTGAAGCTAGGTTTATAACATGGCACGCACTGCACTACGCGTTTTTGGTTCGTAGCCTCGTTTCACTCTCACATCGGCTCTATGAATCATGGGTAGCGTGAGGGCCCCCCATTTCCCAGATGAGAGCGCTGAGACTCGGGAAATTTCTGTGGGGTATAGTAAGGTGGGCTTTAACCTCTTAATGGTCTCTCCATTGAGTGTGATCGTGACCAGCCGTGAGGTTTGTGTGACCAGGATCCCAAGAGCCTGCACAAGAGCTCTGTACGGGTTGCACAAGAGCCTTCCCCGGCTGTCCTCTCAGAAGGCCTGCCATGGGACGTCACCCCTCCTTCCCAGAGAGCTGACTCTGAGCTCACCTGCTCTTCCCTCTCAGAGCATGCCAATTACTTTGGCGTGGACGAGAAGCTGGGACCAGTGGCCGTGAGCATCAAGCGGGAGAAGCTGGAGGACCACAAGGACCACGGGCCTCAGTACCAGTACAGGATCATCTTCCGGACCCGCGAGGTAGGTCCCATTGCTATTGTTATTATTACATAAATCACAGCCACTCACATCTATGAGCCCTTACTCTGTGCCAGGTTCTGTGGGTAAGTGCTTCCCCTGTTTCAACTCGTAATCCTTCCAACAGCCTCAGGAGAACAATCCTGTCAGTCTCCCCATTTTACAGAAGGGAAGACTGAGACTCAGAAACATGTCTGAAATCGGTGACTAAGTGGCCAGGATTGGAATCCAGTGTGTCTGACTGCAGAGCCCAAGATTCTGACATTTGCAAAAGATTAACTGTGATGAGCATAAAAAATAAAGGGAGAGATATAGGGGATTCTTTCAGGATTGTGAGATGCCCTGCAGAGTGGAAAGGAGAACTAAGGCAGCAAGTCTCGGGCAGGGCAGGAATTGGGGAATCTCAGCAGTAGGCACTGCCGTTGATGTTGATCAGCTCAAAACAGGCCCAGCCTGCCTACTCATTCAGAATAGAGGATCCCATTGTCCTGGCTTGGTCAGAGGTCTTCCCTTGGAATAAATGTCAGCTGTGGCTAGGGAACAAGGCCCGTTGGGGGCACCCTGCTCGATTAGGACTCTTAAGTTGTAAGTGGCAGAAATCTACTTCTATCTGGTTTAAGCCAGAAATAGAACTCATTGGTTTATGTAACTGCAAATCCAGGGGTAGGAATGGCTTCAGGCATAGCTGGACCCAGGCACTCAAATGATGTCACCAGAACTCTGCCTCCTTATCTCTCCCGCTTAGCTGGCTCTGCTGCTTTTTGCATTGTGAATGTCATCCTCTCCTGCTACCAACAAGCTCTCTCCATGTCATGGGAAAATGGGGACTGGCTGCTCAAATCTTTTCCATCTTTATACTTTCTCCTCCACGTTCTTATCTGCTGAATCTCTGGGAAGGACTCTGATTGGCTCTGCTTGGATCACAAGCCTGGGCCAGTCACTGTTGTCAGGGATGATAGAGGACTCTGTCTAGATCTAGGACATGTGCTCCACCCTGGGTCCAGGGGCCAGGCTGGGCACTGTGATCGACAGTTCTGTCAGAGCCACCCACAGGTGGTGGTAGGGGGGCGGTTCCTCAGCAAAAGGTGGGGAGCTAGGCCAGTAGAAATGATAGAGACTTCCAAAAGACCTCAAAGGAAGACCTTTTTAGAAAAGGAGCAATCATCAGCTGGGCAGGCCCCCCAAATGGATCTCCCTCACCCCTGCATTACCCCATCCCCCTTGGGCCTGGGCTTTTGCACAGACATGGGAGCCCAACAGGCAGGCACTGCCAGGGAGTTTGGATGTGGGGCCGGCCGATCCTGGACCTCATCCAGACCGGCAGATGCTGCACCGAGGGCCGTAGCCGCATGCCCTTGCGAAGACCTTCCCGCTGAGGGGGAATGGGATGGCACAGATGGCAGCGTAGGGGAGGCAGCCCCAAAAACTTTGTGCCCCAGATCACAGGTGGTCACCGGCCCCTGAGTCTCCCCAGCACCCTCCTCCTTCCCTCTCCTCACCTTTCTGGCCAGATGAACACCAGGGCAGAATGTGAGGTGACAGCTCACACTGTATCCAAGTGTCGTATGACATGTGGGGAGCTGCCAGGTGAAATGACAACAGCCATCATATACTAATCAATAATATTACAGCTGCTGTTATATTGCAGATTTATTCAACACTGTGTGTCAGGCATTTTCTACACCGATTATGTATATTCACTCACTTTGCTGTGGTTCCTATTCAGTAGGTTGGAAACTGGCTTGGTGCCATTCCTGGCTCGTTCCTGCTTCCGTTCACTTCCCACGCCCAGCGCCCACACACTAGCCTCTGATCCACCCCAGGCTGGGCACAGGGCCTTCGCAGCTCAGGGGCACAGGCCTGGGGTTCACCCACTCCACGGAGATTCACTCAGCACCACCACCGGCCAGCACTGTGCTGGGCACTGAGGAAACAGTGTAAATAAGGCAGCAGAGATGCTCATGGGACTGCATTTTTGCTGGGGAGGCAGACAATACGTAGATACTCTTGTAAATTATACTACGTGGTACATGATGACAAGGTGGAAAGTAAAGCAAGGAAGAGAGATAAGTGCGGGGGTGGTAAGATTTTTAGACAGGATCGTCAAGGGAGGTGTCACTCGGAAGGGAACATTTGAGTAAAAGACCTGAAGAAGATGAGAGGAGCCATGTGGACATCTGGAAGAGTGTTCCAGACACAGGGAACATACAGTGCAAAGGTCCTGAGGCAGGACCAGGCCTGGCACAGTCACTCAGCAGCTGTGAAACCTTGGGCACGTGGCTTCTTCTCTCAGAGCCTCTGTTTCCCCCATGGGAATCCCACTCTCACAGGACCATAGTGTGGGCTTGGTGAGGTTGCCCATATAAAATAGGCAGTGCTGGGCCTGGCACTTGGGGAGAGCCCAGTGAGGATAGCCGTTGGGAGAGGTCTCAGTTTCCTGTCCCCTTGTCACATTCAGTCAGCCCCGTTGACTTTTGGCCCACCGTGAGGTTCATGGCCACAAGCAGGCCTTTCTCTGCCCCTCACACACGTGCAGACCACACGTGTACTCAGTCCTGGCCCCAGCCCCTTGCAGAGCCGCCTGTTGGGCACTAAGGCCTGAGGACCTCGTCATCCTGTCATCTGGAGGTAGGGGCAGTGGCCAACAAGGTTTGCCTTGCCCCTTCCTAAGGCCCTTCCTGCCATGGAGGCAGAGAGTCACATAACCCAAAAGTAGTAATGACAGTAGTAATAAGAATAGCTAACACTTTTAGCACATATTCCTGCCAGGCACTCTTCTGAGTGTTTTATATGCATTGACCCTTCAGATTCTCTCAGTAGTCCCATGATGTGGGTCCCATTCCCCCCATTCTACAGATGAGGACTCTTGAGGCCTAGGGCTGTCACTCGTGAGGGTCCCCCAGTGGCAGAGCCAGGATATGAACCCAGACTGCCTGTGTCCCCAGCCCGTGCTCTTAACCACTCACCACTCCCTGTGGGGTTGAGTTTGTATTCTGGCTCTGGGAACAGACAGCTTGGGGTTCAGTTGGGCTCTGCCACTCACTAGCCTTGTGAGCTTAGGCAGATGGCTTTACCCCTGGATGCCTCAGTTTCATCATCTGTAAAATAGACTTCGTACCGTTTGTTCCTTGTGTCCTGGAAAGGTGGGAAGGTTCTCCTGGACCGGCACGCACGAGGTGGTATAGCACAAGGCTGCAGGGTGGTGAGTGCTCTGAGCGGCAGATACTGTGATGACGCTGCTGTCGTGTTGTCACTGTTTCCCGAAAGGTCAGAGGGCCTTTCTGGGGAGTGAAGGTTCAGCTTATGGTCAGAGTTCTGCCCTTCTCCTGTCGACACACACATCTCGGGCTCCGGTTAACCAAGGCATGGGGGCCAGAGCGAAGGGCCCAGGCTGTTTTCCAAGCCAGCCGGCTGGCCTGCCCCAGATGGCCGCCCCCGGCCGCCAAGCAGACCGAGTGGGCTCACATCTCCCAGCAGATGGGATGGGAGTGTTGGCAGCTCTGAGCCTCCCGCTGGGGCGGGAACAGACTGGAGCTGGGCTTCAGGACCGCACGCCGAAACATCAGCCCCACCCACCCTGAGCCTGGACAGGACAAGCTCCAGGCCAGGGCTGCCCTGTCCTGAGCCCCTTGCCGGCAGAACACAATGCCAACTAGCCGGGGACTCTTCGGCCCAGCAGGCTCGGTGGGTTCCCTTTGGCCCCAGATATGAGTTTTTGACAAGCCTTAATTTTGTGAGGGTTAGAGGTTTAGATTTTTTTTTTCTTTCTTTATTAAAAAAGTAACAGGCACTCATTAAGAATTTAAACAGTATATATGTATACAAAGCAGAAAAGGAAAAATCTTGTATTAAGCGTAAAAAGCAAGTGTAGTAGCGAACCTCATTTGGGACCTCACTTGTGTTCAGTAGGCACCGATGATGGTGTGATGTAATCTCCAAAGCATACTGTTAAGTGGGGGGAGAAACAAACTGTAGCTTCCTATTAAGGTTAACTTTTCTTTAAATTTTTAACACACATATGGCTTTGTGTAAAAACATCCGACGTGTGTAATGTGATAATGGCTAACACATACATTGAGTGCTCGCTGTATGCCAGATACAGTGGTGGAAAAGCACCGTACATGGATTATCTTCTTGAATCTTTATAACTCTTTGCGACAGGCACTGTTATTCCCCATTTTATAGATAAGGGAAGAGGCACAGAGAAATTCAGCAGCTTGCCCAGAGTCACACAGCTAGAGAAGGGGGAGAGCCGGGATTTGAACCGAGGCAGACTGACTCCCAAGTGACCTCCCAGGAAGAGCTCTTGGAGGGTGGACGCAGCACAGGGGAAGGCAGGGATGCATCTGGGTCGGTAGCTGGTGGAGAACAACCTGTGCCGATGGGAACCTCCTTGCTGATGTGGCCCTGAATCCCTTTCACAGCTCAGTGAGGTGATGCCAGATGTCATCAAGGGTCAGAGCACACAGGGTCTCGCAGCCTGAGCAGCGAGTGTAGTTTTGTTTGGTTTTGTTTTAAGGCAAGGGTTTTTTTTTTTTGAATTTTTCTTTTGGCCATGTCGGGTTTTAGTTGCAGCACGCGGGATGTTCGTTGAGGCATGCAGGATCTTTCAATGCGACGTGCGGGCTTTTCTCTTCTCTAGTTGTGTGTGGGTTCTAGGGCACATGGGCTCTGTAGTTGTGGCGCACAGGCTCCAGAGCACGTGGGCTCTGTAGTTTGCGGCAGGCGGGCTCTCTGGTTGAGGCATGCAAGCTCAGTAGTTGTGGCATGTGGGCTTAGTTGCCCCGTGGCATGTGGGATCTTAGTTCCCTGACCAGGGATCGAACCCGCGTCCCCTGCATCGTAAGGCGGATTCTTTACCACTGGACCACCAGGGAAGTCCTGCGAGTGTAGATTTTATTGGGAGAGAGATGGAACGCTGTCAGCAGGTTCTGCACAGAGGAGAGACACCATCTGACTCAAGCTGCTGCGGGAAGAATGGACCGGCGTGGGGTGGTGGCGGGGCAGGTGCAGGGAGACCGGGAAAAGGCTGCTGTCACAGTCCAGGTAGGACATGATGGTGGACAGGACCAGGTGGAGAGCAGAGGTGGCCACACGTTGCAGCCTGCCAGTGCCCTACTTATTATCGCCAGCAGAGAAGGAAAAGCTGGGAGCTTTTCAAGTAGTGGCTTTTGGTCAAGTCTTCAGAGCCAAAAATGTGGCGGTAGGCCACCTGTCTCGAGTGTTGGAAGAGGATGAGGATTTCTGGTCCACGCTGTCTCTTGGCCCCAGCAGAGGGCACTGTGGGGCAGTGTCAGCAGGATAGAAAGGCGCTGATCCCGTTGGTGCATTCATCAAAATTCACAATCCCAGGGCCACCCAGATTGGCAGGGCAGAGCATCCACATCACAGTTTTTTGTGATGTATTTCAAGAGTATCCGGCTTATCCTAAGAGAGGTTTGTTTATTAATTCCCAAAGCCAGAACTGGGAACTCCCAACCATGAGATCATTCATTCCTAACACGCATGCCTCTTGCCCAGGTCCTGTTTGGCAGGGTTAGGCTGTCTGCTTAGAGGCAGTGTCATGACACGTCATTTTTGCCACCTCTCGCATCTGTTGACTTTTTGGGGTGAGCGTGTTTTTCCGGTTAACGCCGATCCTCCCTAGTCTTTAAACCGTAGCCCCAAGTGTATTTTGGGTGCTGACAGCAATCCCCTTGGGGGAGGATTTTTTTCCCTGTTCTGCTGAAGACTAGGTAGTCTTCTCGCTGTGGTGCTGGAGCTGCCGTGCCTCACCCAGAGCACAGCGGAGCCTGGCGGCCAGCAGCACAGTGTAGATGGAAGCCTGCGCTAGTGATAGTGAGGACGGGAAGCAGCAGGGGCTCTCAGACGGGGCTGGCGGGGTGTAAATTGGTACAGCCACTTGGAAAACGATTTGGCAGTTCAGTAAAATTGAAGATTAACATGCCTGGTGACTCAGCAATTTCTCTCCTAGGTATAAACCCAGACGAAAATGTGTCCATGTGCACTAGGAGATGCTTCCGTGAATGTTCCTAACAGCACTGCTCACAGTTGTCAAACGCTGGAAGCAGTTTCCGTGCTCGTCAGCAGTAGGATGGATTAAATCCATTGGGGTAAAAACGTCAGCCTCTTACTGCAACATGGTCGTATCTCACATCCATAGCACTGAGAGAAAGAAGCCAGATAGAAAAGAATACAAACGACATGAAGCTCAGAAGCAGGCAGAAATAAATTCTGGTGTGAAAAGTCAGGATAGGGCTGCCATTAGGGAGGTGGGAAGGGGCACAAAAGAGTTTCCGGAGTCTAGTAATGTGTTTCTTGGTCTGGGTGGTGATACCTAGGTATTCACTCTGATCATTCCTTGAGCTGTACTTATATGTGTTGTATACTTTTCTGTTTATGAATTATATTTCACAGTTAAAAAAATATTTCAAAGAGAAAAATCATGAGCTTTGGAGACGTCAGACCTGGGTTGGAATCCTGGTTCAGCCACTTAGCTGTGGTGACCTTGGCTAAGGCACCTAACCTCTTAGAGCTTCAGTCTTCTTATCTGTAAAATGGAGATAGTAAAATCTCCCCTGAACAGACCTATACCTAGATAGCTGCTATCATTCCTGGAATACAGTGCAGTGAACCATGCCTTCATAAATGTGACTCGTTATTAAGATGTGTCTGTTAGAAATTGCTTTGTCTGCAAAGTAACAGAAAACATGACTAACAATAGCTAAAACAAATACGGGGTTATTTTAATTATCTAACAAGAAGTCTGGGGGTAGGCAGTGGCAGGCCATGACTTCTGTGTAATTTTTGTTGTTGTTGTCTCTTTACTTACGATCACAAGATGGCTTCCACAGCTCCAAACATCTTATCCTTATACCAGTGTCCTTAGAAAAAATGGGCAGGTGGAAAGGGGCTTTCCTTTTACCAGGGAAGAAAATCTGCCCTAGACGTCCTCCCCAAGCGGAATTCCATCCCATCTCATTGCCTGGAACTAGTCATGTAGCCAACTATAGGAAAAACTTGGAAAGCAACATCTGCGTAAGAGGAATGAGATGGTCATGGTTGGCTTGACTCAGGTTTTCAACCCTGGCTTCACATCAGAATCACCTGAGTAGTATTAAAAGAGACAGAGAGGGGCTTCCCTGGTGGCGCAGTGTTTGGGAGTCCGCCTGCCAATGCAGGAGACACGGGTTCGTGCCCCGGTCCGGGAAGATCCCACATGCCACTGAGCGGCTGGGCTCGTGAGCCATGGCAGCTGAGCCTGCGCGTCTGGAGCCTGTGCTCCGCAACGGGAGAGGCCACAACAGTGAGAGGCCCGCATACCACAAGAAAATAAAAAAAAAGAGAGACAGAGAGAGAGTGAGTGAGTGTGTGTGTGTAAGTATACAAATATACAAATATGTAAGTGTGTGTATACATACATACGTGTGTGTATACATACATACGTGCGTGTATACATACATGTCTGGGCCCCACCACAGACCAGCCGAATCAGAACCACTGGTGGTGATTTTATCAGGAAACCAGGTTGAAAACCAGTGTCACAATTCAAGATCCAAGATGGTACCAGTGTCCAGGGCAGGCAGGTGTTTTACATAAGAGCTTATGGTAATAAGTGTACACATAATATTATTTCTGATAATGACAGTAAGAGTGTTTGTTTGAGCGTCTACATTGTGGAGCTTGTTTTATCCATTATACCTCTTATTACCTGACATAATCCATCTCCTCATCCGCACGTCAGCTCCAGGAGGACAGGGGTCTTTCTTCTTTCATCATTCGTTGAACAAATGAAGGATGTTCCATCCACCATCTCATTTAGTTCTCCCAACAGTCCTTGGAAGCTGAGGCTCACAGATAGGCAGTCACTTGGTCAAGAACACACAGCCAGGAGGCAGCAAGTTCAAGTTGGTCCAGACCTAGTGCTTTCTGGCAGAGCCCAGGCTACTAACCATCCCACATGTCACTTTGAAAACAGGACACGCGCATGTGCTCTCATCCCTTCCCGAGTCCTGAGAGCCTCCTAACCTTCCCTCCTCTTCCTCGAGCAGCTCACCACCCTGCGTGGCTCCATCCTGGAGGATGCCACACCCACAGCTATGAAGCATGGGACAGGGCGGGGCCTGCCTCTGAAGGACGCCCTGGAGTATGTCATCCCCGAGCTCAACATCCACTGCCTGCGGCTGGCTCTCAACACTCCCAAGGTGACGGAGCAGCTGCTGAAGCTCGATGAGCAAGGGGTGAGCCGGGGCCCAGGGAGGGGGGTGGGGGGGCACTGGGGCAGCAGCCTGCAGCCCCGCTCCCGGTACCTCCTTCTGTCTTGGTCACTTGTTTTTTTCTCCAAAGAACAGAAACCCACTCAGGTTAGTTCCAGTAAAAGGAGTGGTCTCCTATCAAATTCTAGGGGTGCCAAGAGCCGGAACGTGACTGGGTCTTAGGAGGGAAATAGTCTAGGAACAAAACAGCCACCAGGTTCCCGCGTGTGTGTGCGTGCTCCCTCTCCCTCACTGCACGCTGCCTCCCTCTGCTTCTCTGGCCCTCCCACAGCTCACAGAATTACTGTTAGGATTATAGGCACATGCAGGCCCCAGTTAGCTGACTCTCAGCCCCAGTAGAGCCTCTGACTGGCCCACACTTAGGTCACATGACTGTCGATGGTCCAGTCACCAGTGAACAGAGGAATCAGGGATACATAAAAAAAACATGGAGGACTTTCCTGGTGGCACAATGATAAGAATCTGCCTGCCAACGCAGGGGACACGGGTTCGAGCTCTGGTCCGGGAGGATCCCACATGCCGCGGAGCAACTAAGCCCATGCGCCACAACTACTGAGCCTGCACTGTAGAGCCCTTGAGCCACAACTACTGAGCCCGCGAGCCACAACTACTGAAGCCCACGCTCCTAGAGCCTGTGCTGTGCAAAGAGAGAAGCCACCACAGTGAGAAGCCCACGCACCGCAACAAAGAGTAGCCCCCGCTTGCCGCAACTAGAGAAAGCCCACGCACAGCAACGAAGACCCAACGCACCAAAAATAAATAAATAAAATTAATTAATTAAAAAAAGAAAAAACATGGTTATCAAGGGCTCACCCCCTAAAAAACAATGTCGACTAGACTGAGTCCTCCAGAATTTCCTTTTGCAGAACCTTAGCCAGGTCCGGTCCACCTACTGTGGGAAGCCGGCCAAGGTCTTTCCCTTGAGAGAATGGTGTCGCCAGCCGCCCTCGGCCCTCTTGTAGAAAGCATGAGAATGGCGGCACCAGCACCTTGTTGTGCCTCCCTGGAATGGCAGGGTGGGAGAGGGACAACTGGGACGTCCCCCATGCCTTTTTTCTTCTCTGGCTGTAGCACTGAATTCCTGTGTGACCCCGGCAGCTCCCTGGGCTCCGCGCCCGAGAGAGCCTGCTTTGTTCCATGCCCCCCTCCATTCTGCCTGGCCTGCCTCGCTGATGCCGCTCTCGCCTCCGCAGCTCTGCCGGAAACACAAAGTGGGCATCCTCTACTGCAAGGCTGGCCAGAGCTCGGAGGAGGAGATGTACAACAACGAGGAGGCCGGGCCGGCCTTTGAGGAGTTCCTCTCCCTCATCGGAGAGAAGGTCTGCCTGAAGGGCTTCACCAAGTACGCCGCCCAGCTGGACGTCAAGAGTAAGTGGCAGTGGCGGGTGGCCTTGCCGGGGGGAGCAGGGTGAGTCCCAACCGCACCCTCATCCCGTGAGCTAAGGCCCAAAGGCCTGGTGATACCCAGGTGAGGACTCCGGGCAGCGGGAGCTCGAGGACTCCATTGGTGGGGGTGCGGGCAGTGCAGCCACTCTGGACAGCAGTACCTCATGTTCTGGTAGAGTCTGAAGACTCACTTGCTTTGTGTGTCAGCCCTTGCGCTCCTAGACACGTCCTCTGAGATCCTGTGCACATGTGTCCTGAGGGGTCATAGCCACAGACACCTGCATGGTGCCCAGTGTGCACAAGGACCCCGGGGAATACAGTGCTCCTGGCCAGTGTCCCCAACTAACAGGCAGGGCTGCCCTGGCCTCACAGCCACCTGGAGGTCACCTGGCTCTGGCACTGGCCAACCAAGGCTCCAGTGACCTCACCTGTCACAGCTTCTCCCCTAGAATGGAAGCCCACAAGAATAGGGATTCCTCAGTCTGTTTTACTGCTGTTTCCCCTGCACCTACAGTTAAATAAAGCTGGTGGACCTCAGTGCTCAAAAAGGCCAAGGAGTAGGCTTCCAGGGGTGAGTGTGACACCCTGGAGTTACTTGCAGTGCAGTTCGTGGGTTCACTCACGCATCCAGCAAAAACAACCCCCTGGCTGTCCTCCCTGGGCAGGAAGGAGCAGTTCAAGATGATACGAGAAAATATGGGAAACCCAGCCTCATGTGGGGGCTGGGCCTCAAGAACATGGCATGTGACCCGAGAGGGATGAGTTGGAATAAAATAGGCAGAGAGGGAACAGGAAGTGCGTTCCAGGGAGAAAGAACAGCACGTGCAAAAGCCCTGAGGTCTAAAGGCTGTTGTTCAGGGAATTAATGTGAAGGAGGAAGTGAGGGAGGCAGGCGGGGGCCTTACCATGCAGGACCTTTAGGGCTAAAGATTAGGGATTTTGGTCTGTTTCCTATGAGAATTTTGAAACTCATAAGAGGCAGCATTGAATACTGTTAAGGAAACACTCTGGAGTCAGATAGCCTGAGTTCCAGTCCAGACGCCACCACTGACTGAAGTGTGCGTGACCTTGGGCAAGTCACTCCCTCCCTGTGCCTCAGTTTCCCCCATTAGAGCCCCTAATCAGGTGTTTCTCCCTGGTCATAACTCCCTCCCATTAGAGATGAACAGTATTCTGACTCGTACGATTATCATTTCCTTCTTTTCGTCATAGTTTTGCCATCTTCATATGCATCTCTAAATAATATAATTCGTTTTGCCTGTTTGACAACATAATGTGAATGGAATCATACGGTGTGTGCTCCTTTGTGTCTGGCCATTGTATTCGTGGGATTTGCCCATGTGGTGGCTGTGACTCATTTCTTTTCACGGCCGTGTACTTTTCCACATTATGAACTGTTTACCTATTCCTTGGACTAACATTTGGAGGATACTTGTACCCGTATTCTGGGGCATCTGTGTACAATTTCTCTAGGCTGTGATCCTAGGAGATGAAGTGCTGGGTCATCAATTAAGCCTATCTGCAGGTTCAGTCGATCTTACTAAAGAGTTTTCCCAAGTGGTTGTACCACCTGACCAGCCACACAGAAGGTTCCAGTTGCCCCACATCCCCACCAACCCTTGGCACTGTCAGACTCTTAAATGTTTACCAGTCTGGTGGGTGCTTAATGTATGGCTTCCTTTTTATCTAAATTTACTGGATTTTAAAGGGTGGAGTTAAGTGAAAACATCGAGTTAAAAACTAACACAGGGCTTCCCTGGTGGCGCAGTGGTTGAGAGTCCGCCTGCTGATGCAGGGGACACGGGTTCGTGCCCCGGTCCGGGAAGATCCCACATGCCGCGGAGTGGCTGGGCCCGTGAGCCATGGCCGCTGAGCCTGCGTGTCTGGAGCCTCTGCTCCGCAACGGGAGAGGCCGCAACAGTGAGAGGCCCGCGTACCGCAAAAAAAAAAAAAAAAAAACTAACACAGATGGCATGTGGGATATGGCAGGAGCCCAGGGGTTTTGGAGGCGTGGTGCTAACTGGTGTTTCTGTTTCAGCTGACTCCACGGGAACCCACTCCCTCTACACGACATACCAGGACTATGAGATCATGTTCCATGTCTCCACCCTGCTCCCTTATACCCCCAACAACAGGCAGCAGGTCAGTGGGGCCCAGGGTGGGGGCCCCAAGTGACTTCCAGTGGGTGCACAGCTGAAGCCGTGGTGCTCTCCCTCCCCACAGCTGTTAGCTGGCTGCCTGCCCGGCAGTGGCTCCCCTGGCACCATCCTGTGCAGAACGTGGAGGCCTTTGGCCCTGGAGACCCTCTGCATCACGGTCTCATCACCTGGGGGTTGGAGACTAGGTCAGGTGTCATTCACTGTCAGTTTTCTTCTGTTTCCTTGGCCATCCTTCTACCCCAACTCCCCTCAAGAGTCTCTTGAGTCATCAGGGATCCTATGGAAAAAAAAAAGTGAATCAGTCAACATTACTTCGACTGCAAGTGATAGAAGCACAAATCAAACTGGCAAAAGCAAAAAATGGGATTTACTGGGTTAGGTAATTCTCAAGTACTGGGAGAGGGCTGGCTTTAGGTATGGCTGGATCCAGGAGCTCAAACAATGTTAGGAATTCTTTGCATTTCTCGCCTCTGCTTTTCTCCGTAGTGGCCTTATTCACAGATCTTCCCAAGTAGTGCAGAGTCGCCCCCCAGCAGCCCTCGCCTTACATCCCACCAGCTTTGCTACCGCGGGAGAAAGAGAGCTGTGCCTTGCAGAAGTCCCAGAAACGTTTCAGGAATGAATCTCATTGGACCACTCACTTGCCAGGCCCAGGGCAGGGATGGAATGGGCTGACTGGCCAAGCCTGAAGGACATGCCCACCCCTAGAGAGGGCGAGTGAGGTCAGCTCAGCTTGAAACGTTGACAGAGATCAGGGAGGTGCTTTCCCAAAGGGGATGGACACGGCTGCCAGAAGGAAGAGGAGGAGGTGCTAGGTGGGTGCAACAGCTGACGCCCACCACCAGGAGCCTCCTCACCTGGACACGCCATGCATGCTCAGTCCGGGAGCAGTTTCTAATGAACAGAAACCCCACAGACTTATGGTTTAGTGTATATATTTTTTTCCATTGGTACAGGTGATGTTGTAGATTTTACTGGCCGAAAATGGTCAAATATCGGTGATTTCAGAAGGTTCACCTAATAGCAGCTGTACGAGCATTGCTGTCATTAGGCCTGGGTTGGAGTTCTTTCTCTGCCACTTCCTAGCTGTGTAATCTCACCTCCCTGAGCCTCAGATCCCTCCTCTGTAAAATGGGCGGAATGGTAGCACCCATGTCTCAGGGTCATTGGGAAAGGACCCTGTACTCATGCATGAAACTGGGGCTTGAGTCAGGGCCCGACATGGGAGGCGCACAGGAAGCAGACAGAAACCTACTCCTGGACGTCTGGGAGGCATGGTGGGCAAAGCTTGGGTTGTGGGGTCCAGCAGAAGCGGGTTCAAATCCTGGCTGTTTCCCTCCATGACTGTGTGACTTAGGGCAAGACGTTTAACCCCCGGGAACCTAACTTTTCTCATCGGTAAAAGGAGGTAGGATGAGTTAATGACTCACAGCCTTGTTGTAAAGATGAAACGAGGACTTCCCTGGTGGCCCGGTTGTTAAGAATCCGCCTGCCAATGCAGGGGACACGGGTTCTATCCCTGGTCCGGGAGGATCCCACGTGCCGTGGAGCAGCTAAGCCCGTGCACCGCAACAATTTAGCCTGCGCTCGAGAGCCGGTGAGCCACAACTACTGAGCCCGCACACCCTAGAGCCCGCATGCAGCAAAGAAGACCCAATGCAGCCCCAAAATAAATAAATAAATAAAAATTTAAAAAAAAAGATGAAACGAGGTTGCAGCTTTCAGATGTGGATGTAAAATGCCTAGTACAGGGCTGGCCACAGTAAATGGGTACTTTATCTAGCAGTTTAATTTAATCCAGTGTAAAACACACATAAAGAGCTAAGAGTTCAACAGTGTGAGTTGTGCCACTCTGTGTGACTGGATTTCACACCACGGGCCACCTCATGTAGAGCTACATGTGTCTCCCATCTGCGGACCTCACATGGCCAATGGGGATTCCTAACAGTTACATGAAGACTAAACTTGTACAAATAAGAACAATGTAATTTCAGCAAACAAGTAAAATGTCGTGAGTACATCATTGCCTACAAAGATGACAGAGTTTTTCTCAGAGACCGTGACAGGCAGGGGAGAAAGGACAGGGCTCCTGTGGGCTGGTCTGAAGCTGCTACCCCAGCCTTCTCAACTCAGGTGTCCGAGAAGGGGCGGCAGCAGGGATGGGCCCTGCCAGTGGTCTCGGGTCTGACTCTGCCATCGTCTGTGAGCATGGCCTTGAGCAAGTCGAAAGCCGCCAGCCCATGCTCTTCTCCAAGAGATGTTTCTTGAGCAGCCGCTGTGTGCCAGGCTCTGCTCTAGGCACTGAGGATACAGCAGGGGGCAGCAAACAAAGCAGACAAAACCCTTGTTCTCACGGAGCTGACATGGTAGTGGGAAAAGACAGACAAGAAACAAAAGGAAGAGGGGAAGCCGCTGTACGCTAAGTGTCAACGAGTGTTAAGTAATAAAGGCAGAAAAGCAGAGGGGGTGACATCATGGATAAGACAGTCAGCGAAGGCCTTGTGGGAGGGTGACATTTCAGCCAAGACCTGAAAGGAGGGAGGGCGGGAGTGAGCCATGTGGGGATCTGGGGGAAGAACGTTCCAGGCAGCGGGAAGAGTCAGGGCAGGGGCCTTGAGGAGGAAATGTCTCTGGAGTGTTTGAGGGGCAGCAGGAGGCCAGTGTGGCTGGAGCAGAGTGAGCGAGGGGGAGGTGACAGGGCGGATCGTGAGCCTTGAGCCGACCATGACGTTTTCCTCTCCCCGCCGTTTACCAGCTACTAAGGAAGAGGCACATAGGAAACGACATCGTGACAATCATCTTCCAGGAGCCCGGGGCGCTGCCTTTCACCCCCAAGAACATCCGCTCCCACTTTCAGCACGTCTTCATCATTGTCCGAGTCCACAAGCCCTGCACCGATAGCGTCTGCTACAGGTACGCGCCTGCACCCTACCCTGCATGCACCGGAGACCACAGAAGCTGGTTTCCAGCATCCAGGCAGCGTGCGGCAGAGAGAGAGCGGGGGGACAGCTGGCCCAGGTGGGCTGCCTCCTGCGTTTCTTGTTTGTGCTTCAGTAGGGGAGCTCTGTTCACACCTTCCCACACCTTCTGAGAGAGTGATTCTTAACCAGAAAGGGGCATGTCACCCCAGTTTCGATAAGCAAACCATCAGGGATTTGTATTTGCCTGGAATCTTTTGCTTGCAAGTGACAGAAAACCCGCCTCAAAAAGGCAGTTATGTACGTTGACACGTTCAGGCCTAGCCGGATGTGCTCCACTTCCCTGTCTGTCACTTCGTTTGCTGGCAGCTCCAAGCTTAACATCTTCCCAGCTTCAAATCCAGCAAAAAGACAGCTTTCCTTTCCCAGGAAAAGAAGCCCCAGGACTGAGGCTCATTGACCTGCTTGGGCTCACGTGCCCATCCTAGAGTAAGACCACCAGCTGTGCCTGGGCACAGGGCGCATGGGCTGAGAGGCACAGGAAAATCGGAATATGGAAGGATGGAGACAGGGCAGGCAGGGGCCCCCCTCGGGAGGCAGAGCTGAGGCTTCTCTTAGTTCACAGATCAAGAAGTGACACAAGCCTCAGACCCATTCAGCGTCCTCCCAAAGCACCAGTTCTCACCTGGGGGCGTGGCTGGCCCCCAAAGGACAAATGGAAAGCTCTCTGGCCTCTCACCTCTGACCCCCAACCACCCTGTTGCCTGTCACAGAGGCAACTACTATTAGCTATTTCTCAACGTATCCTGATGCCTTCGGGCCATACAGGCAAATGCTTACAAGTATTCCTTTTCCACCTTTTAACACACATGGTTCCGTACCCCACACACTGTTCTGCATCCTGTATTTCTTCACTCAACAGCCTTTGAGAACTTTGCACACCAGTCCTTAAAGTGCCTCTTCCTTCTTTATGACTGCATATTAGTCCATCACGTGGATGCCTGAGAACCTCCCCCCATCCCTTATCAGTGGGCGTTTGGGTTGTTTCCTGTTGCCTGCTGTTACACTCCCCCCCTGCAGTGCATAACCTAGTTTTGTGGGGGTTTTTTGTTTTTTGTTTTTGTGTTTTGGCCATGCTGTGCTGCTTGTGGGATCTTAGTTCCCTGACCAGGGATTGAACCCGGGCCCTCAGCAGTGAAAGCACTGAGTCCTAACCACTGGACTGCCAGGGAAGTCTCCATAACCTAGTTTAGACTGTCATCGCACACGCGTCCAAGTACACAGCTGGGATAGATAAAGTCCCGAGCATGGAGTTACTGGGCCAAAGGGTATGTGCGTAGGTACACTGGGTGGTCTCAGTGGAATTGCCAGAATCTACCAGTTTCTTCTTGGCCAAATGTGTGAGAGAAGGGAGGTGGATTCCAATATGCAGGACGTGCTGTTTGACCACCAGGCTAGATGTGTTGCCCAGTGGCCGCTGGGAGCCAGTACACCGCATGGCAGGGCCTTCACATGGCCCAGGTCCAGGCCTGCAGCCCCTCTCCCTCACCCCCACCCATTTGTTCCCGGGACGGAGCAGCAGCTACGAGGCCCTGCACCTCCAGGCTCCATGTGGGCCTGAGGTTACGTAGATGCTGTCGATGTTCCTCAGCAGCTCAAAGGTAGCCCTGGTGAGCAAAGATGGAGTTGTTCTCGAGCTCACACACACATACACACAGACACAGAAGGACACAGCCCTCCTGTAGCACATCAGAAGCAGGGGGCTGCTGGGTGGGCCTTTCTCCCCTTTCTCCTAACTGTGAGCTCCCCTCTCCTACCTGGTTTATCGCAGGAGCCTGCGGCTGACCTCCTGCCTTTCCAGGCCGGCCTTCACGTGGTTTCCAGAATGATCTCTTTTTTCTGACGCTCGAAGCTTTCTTGTTTTTTTTTCGCAGTTTAATTTGAAATATTTTTATTATGTAATGTTTTAAACATTCTGAAAAGTACAGAGGATAATATAACAGACACCCATGTGCCTACCACCAGATCTAACAGATGTTAACATTTTGCCATATTTGCTTCAGCTCTCCCTTTATTTCTGAAGAAAGAAAATGTTAGAGATACAACCAAAGCTGCCCCTCCTGCAACCCCTTTCTTCCCCTCCTCTCCTTCCCCACACGCAGCTGCTCTCTGGACTGACCTTCCCCTGTCCCCCCCGCCCCGGTGTCTCCAAACACGTTTCTGTCTCAGCATTCATCACCCTGTAGGAACAAACTGTTGATGTGACTCTCGCCTCCTTCGAGGGTAACCCCACGTCATACTCACCTTCATACATCTATGCTGGCCCGGCGCTTGCCATGTAGAGGACCGCAAAGACGCCTTTGCCAACTAGACACATGCCTGGCCCAAACATTGTAGGCCCTGAGAAGATAGTTGTTGAATAAATAATTGTGAGTGTTCTAGAAATACTGAGCTACAGCGACCAGGTGACCTGGTGGTCGCACCATCTCCTGGCTGCATAAGGAGGTGCCGCCCTTTCCCGCTCGCTTCAAGTGCGTACTTTCTGCATAGCGCACCAGCATCCCTGCAGCCTGTGGGCTGGGGAAACCCCATCCCTCCTGCTGGGGAAGTGAGGGACCAGCTGTTCTGATTGTCCAGAAACCTTCGGCAGCTTGCAGTTTCATAATTCTTAAAATCATGAATCAGGACTATGGGAAGAGCCCAAATCTGTCACTCTAAGCAGCCACGTCCTGAATGAAGTTGCAGAGCCATTCACATCTGTAAAGCACAGTCTGAACACGGCTTTAATTAGAGTAGAGAGACTGGCGAGGTTGTCTTATCCATCCACCTGCCTGGAGGCAAGGCCACGCCCACAGGATTTCCCACAGAGGAAAAGCTGCCTGGTTTGTGTGGCCTTTGAAGAACCTCTCCACCGGGAAATGCCTTTTTCTGTCAAACCTACCCATTGGTAGGAATCTGTTTCTTCTTGGTCTGTCTGTTCAAGTTTAAATCATTACTTTAATCGGTATTGAACACCTGTGCTGGCTCTGGGGCATCAGCTGAGCCCAGGTGGGTGGCACCCGCCCACACACATTCCCGGGATGTAGAGAAGGTTTCACTGCCCAGTGAACCGTGGAGGTGGAGAGCAAGGGGTCTGGCCTGACCCACCTGAGTCTGCAGTAGCTCCCTCCATGGTCTCCTGCACATTCTCTGGTCCCGCCCATCCCTTTCTTCATGGGGCGGCCACGGTGATCCTTACAGATTGTCAGCCTGGCACCTGCATTCATCAGGGACCCGCAAGAAGCAGGTGCCCCCCACTCTGGGTTTTAACTGAGGGATTAATGAACAGACTAATAGGTGTGGGTATGTTAAGGGAACCAATACAGGAAAATGAGACATCCAGGGACCAGCAACAGCAGGGAGCCATTACCCCACCCCCAGGGATGAGGTCAGAAGGGGATGGGAGAAGTTTCTGGAAACTAGGGAGAACTATGGCTTTGGGAGAGGGGCTGCACAGCAGAAGCTGTGGCTGTTGAGTAAAGGGCCCAGGACTACAGCCACTGCTGCCGTCCGAGCCCAGCAGGGAGGCAGTGAAGAGAAATAAATACTCTACCCTCTCTCCTCTCACCTTCCCGTAGCCTGGCCAGGGGAACCCAGTGAAGGTCGCACAGCCTGTAGAAACCCACCTTCCAGGGCAGAAAATGGCAGAGACTGCGTCTGGGGGCACAGGTGGTGAATAGCCAGCCCAGATGGTAAAATGGTTGCTTGTTTCAGGATGAAAAGCGCTAACTCGCCATCAGGGCCCTGCCTGGCCTGGTCCCTGGTGACCTCATCAGCCTTCCACCCTTCACTGCCTGGGCTCCGGGCACCCCGGCCTCACCTCGCCCTGCGCGTGCTCTTTCCTGTCGGGCCTTGTTCCTCCTGTGCCCACTGCCTGCACGGCCCTTCCCTTAGCTCTTGCTCTGTCTCCTACTCAGCTGCAGATCCCAGTGTAATTTCTCTTCCTCACAGCGGCCTTCCCAGAACACTAAATCCCCAGGGCCCAAGAGGGGGCGCGTCCCAGAAGCGCTGGTCAAACAAATGCATGAATGTCACCCTGTCGTCTTGTCAAGTTGGGTGGGGGCTTGGGAGTCGAAACCTGAACAAGCCTTTCATTGTGATTGGGTTTCACAAAACAGGTTTTAATCAAGAATCTCATTATTTTAAAAATTGTCTTATGGTATGAAATCTCTCCCAACACCGTAATCACAAGCTGACATTTTTATAGAAGGTGAATGCAGTACTCTCTAAGAAAAACCTCGTTTCCAGCACCTCATACTGTTTTTTAATCGTCATTATGTAAACAGCACAACTCATGGTGTCTCTGGAGCCCCTTTAAATGTCTTTCCTTGAGAGTTGTCTTCCCCTGCACCCTGGGTGTTCACTCTGGCAGGTGCTATAGCTTTTCTGCCTAGTACTAGAAATCGCCTAACTTGTCTAACTCAGCCACTGAGTCTCGAATGTCACAAACGAGGTTCATCAAGTCTAAACTTGACTTATCAGCAAATCTCCTGCCTCCCAGCTCAGGATTGCCTCTGCCTGGGAACCTCGGTGGATGGGGAGCCTGCTTCCCTGTCCTCTGTTTCTCCGCCTTGCACTTCCCCTCCCCCAGGCCTGCTCACTGCCAGTTTCTGACCTGTCCAGGGTTGGAGCACAAGGAGAAAACGGGAGACAGGGAAATGTCACTGGGGCTCTGGTCACAGCTGGCTGCGTGCTCTCTGGGCTCTGCGGGGGCTCCCTGCCCACCTTCTAGATCTCCCAGGCAGGAGCAGACCCAAGTCTCCTCCCAAATATAAGGGTCACCTAGGGACAGCCCCTATTCATGGGGCCACTTTCTCCAAAGATTTTCCTCCCAATGAGATCTTCCCTCTCTAATTTGCATAGTGGGTGAGAAGGTTATTTGGGGGAACAGGTTTTAGATCATTTCCTTTTTACTTTCTCACCCAGTTGCTATCTGATTTCGATCATAATAGCATCTCAGTCAAAACTGAAGTAGGAAGAGCCCCATCCTGACTTCCCCATACAATGAGTTTTCAGAACAGCCTTTGTAGAGATGATTTACACAGTGTGTTGGTCTTACACAAGTGTGTGAAAGGAGTAACTCACGGAACGTTCCATGTCACTCAGGTGTTCCTACAATACTGCTGCTTAACAAGCCACCCCAAAGCTCAGTGGCTCACAAACATTATCATTTCTTCTTGGCTCACACACCTGCAGGTCAGCTGAGGTCTGGCTGGCCCTGGCTGCAGGTTTGCTCCAGGTGTCCTCACCCTCCTGGACCAGTAGGGGCATGTTCACGTCACGGCGAGGGCAGGTGCATAGGAGGCAGGCCTGGCCCACACACACATTTGTGCCTTTGCTCGAAAGCCATTGTCCACATCAAGTCACATGACCAGGCTCAGGCTCAGTGGGGTGGGGATGTACCTGCCCACAAATGTAGAGAGGAAGGGGTGAATTTTTGCCAAACTATAATTTACCGCAAGCCTGTATGTATGTAAAACAAGATAAACTGAAGTTGAACAATGCTAGGAAAATTATCCTTTGAATATCAGTGGATGTTCTAACATCTGTTGTATAGGAAGTAAAAATGCATGCATGTGCCCTAAGACTTTCTCCAGTTTCCAGTCTAGTCGGCTGACAACTTACTAGTTAGACGTAGACTTCCGTTCTTAGAAAGGAAACTCCTCCTTCTGGTCATGTATTGTCTTTCTAAAGGAACTCTCAAGTGCCTGTCTTTCTACCATCTAAATAATTTCTCCCTCCTCAGTATGGCTGTGACCCGATCCAAAGACGCTCCTCCTTTCGGACCCCCCATCCCCAGTGGAACCACATTCCGCAAATCTGATGTCTTCAGAGACTTCTTGCTGGCCAAGGTGATTAATGCTGAGAATGCCGCGCACAAGTCCGACAAGTTCCACACCATGGCCACCAGGACCCGCCAGGAGTACCTCAAGGACCTGGCTGAAAACTGTGTCTCCAGCACACCCATTGACTCCACCGGCAAGTTCAACCTCATCTCCCTGACCTCCAAGAAGAAGGAGAAGACAAAAGCCCGGGCAGGCGCTGAGCAGCACAGCGCTGGGGCCATCGCCTGGAGGGTGGCGGCTGAGGACTTCGCCCAGGGGGTAGAAATCGACTGCATTTTGGGAATTTCCAACGAGTTTGTGGTGCTCCTGGATCTACGCACCAAGGAGGTGGTGTTCAACTGCTACTGCGGGGATGTCATCGGCTGGACCCCAGACTCCTCGACGCTCAAAATCTTCTACGGGCGAGGGGACCACATCTTCCTAAAGGCCTCTGAAGGTTCTGTGGAGGACATAAGGGAAATTGTCCAGAGGCTGAAGGTAAGGGAGAGAGCTTCTCAAGGGTGCTGCAGTTCTGTGGTCTGGCAGAGGCCTTAGGAACCACCAGAATGCCTCCCTGAGCCCAGTCAGTTAGGCCAGGACACTCATCGGCCCCAAGAGAATCAGAATTGTCACTTACACACCAGGGGTCTAGTGGGTCCCACAGCCTGGGTTCTTTCTGGGGAAGGTGTCCGAGGCTCTCCGTGCCATCACCTTGGGAGGACAAAAGGCATATTTACTCACTCAAGATGTTGATAGGAAAGATAAGTTTAAACTCATGTTCGAAATGTAAGGATACTTTCCAGAAGAATTAAAACAGAATGAAAGGTTTCCAGACCATTAAAATATAGGACAGAAACAGGATGTTGCGGTGGGGAGCATACAAAAGCATAATAAAAGAAACAAAACAAACAGAAAATTATATGGCAGGAATAATTCCACATCAGTAATCACAATAAACGTGAGTGGTTTAACATCTCCTGTTAAAAAACAAAGACTCACAGTCTGGATAAAAATCTTAACCCTAAGCTCTCGGTAGCTCAGGCTCAGACTGTTGCCAAACCAAGGGTAGCAGATTGGTTTCAAGTCACATGACAACTTAGTTGGTAATGGCTGTTTGAAGCATTGGGCTAAGAAGTACTAAGGCCACATCTGAGCCCCGTGTGAAGGAATGCTGTGGTCGGTGATTGGCTCTCAGTGGGTTTAGCAGAATGGCATGTCATGCGTGGAATAGAGAAGGCAGTGTATCACGGGAGTTAACACAGGTTCTTGAATCGGAAGGCCTGGCTTCAACTCCCGGCACTGCCACTTACCAGCTGTGTAACCTCACCCTGTTACTTAACCGCTGGGTGACTCAGTTTCCCCATCTGAAAAATGGGAACAGTAATCATCCTACATCATGTAAAAGTTTTAAGGATTGAATGAGTTATGTGGCCCAGGCAAGCTGGCCTGACTTGGGAGGCCGTGACCTCCAGAGGCCACTGTGACAGCTGGCTGTCCTCACCCTTCTAGGCCTTTGCACTTGCTCTTTGAGTTCAGTTGGATCGGTAAAGCCCTGCTCTCAGCTTCCCTGACTCCAAAATTCATGCCCCGCCTTAGACTACCACAGTAGCTTGTGTGTAGATTTCCCATTAGGATGTGAGGTCCGTGAACGAGGGCCTCTGACTGTTTTGCTCACTTGCTTATCTCATATGCACAGATCAGAGCTGGCACGTAGTAGGTGGTCAGTAAATGCTGATTAGTTGGTTAGTTGAATGAGATGACTGAACCCTGACTCTGTGCTAATGAGCCATTTACGTGCATGACCTCACAGTTCTTCACCCACCCCGTGGAATGTAGGCACTGTTTTTATCCCCACTTGACAGATGAGAAATGCAAGGTTCAGAGAGGTATAGATACTCACAGAAGGCCATACAGTAGGTGGCAGACTGGGATCTGAATCCAGATTTTTCTGACTCCAAAACCTGTTTGTGCCCAGACTTGAGGCTGATAACTAACTGCTTGCCCGGCGTCTCCACTCGACCTTGAAACTTAACATGTCTAAGAGCAAGCTCCGGGCTTCCCTGGTGGCGCAGTAGTTGAGAGTCCGCCTGCCGATGCAGGGGACACGGGTTCGTGCCCCGGTCCGGGAAGATCCCACATGCCGCGGAGCGGCTGGGCCCGTGAGCCATGGCCGCTGAGCCTGCGCGTCCGGAGCCTGTCCTCCGCAGCTGGAGAGGCCACAGCGGTGAGGGGCCCATGTACCGCAAAAAAAAAAAAAAAATCTGATTTAAGAGCAAGCTCCTAGTTTCCTATCCCCATGCCTCCCAGGGTTCTCCTGTGTCAGCAGAGGACAAGCCCATCACTTATTTGTGGGATCAGAGGCCTCAGCATCAGCCTCACTCCTCTTTCTCTCACACCCACATCCAATCTGTCAGCTCCATCTCCAGTAGGCAGGCTACACTACTTCTCCCCCTTCCATAGCCCCTCCTGGCCTATCCGGTAGCCTCCTCGCTGGTCTCCTTTGCATCAACACTTGCTTCCCTGTGGTCTCTTCTCAGTAAGGTCGTCAGAGGGATCCGATCATGTCACTGCTCTGCTCAAACCCCTCAGCTCACTCTGGGTAAAGGCCCAATTCCTTACGGTGGCCCCTGAGGCCCTGCATGGCCTCTCTGTCAGCCTCTCTGCTCTTGTCCCCCCTTGCTCTCTCTGCTCCAGGCACACAGACCTCTGCTGTTCCCTGAGTGTGCTCATCAGGCATCCAGCCTCAGGGCCTTTGCACTGACGGTGCCCTCTTGCTGGAACACTCCCTCCTCCCCACATGGCTCCCTCCCCTTGTATATGCCTTTAGTCAGATGTCACCTGTCAGTGAGGCCTCATTATCCAAAATTGCAAACTCCCCTCCCCAACTCGGCCCTGAGCTTATTCCACCCACTTTCCCCGCTTTAATTTTCTCGATAGCCCCTACCACCACCTGACGTGTATGTGTACGTATTTGTTGTTTGCCGCTGTGTCCTCAGCACCTAGGCCAGCGTCTGGTGTGCAGCAGGCACTCAGTGACCACGGACTGAATAGTCGCATGCGTGCTACCCTGTAGTAATAGCAAAAGTGGCCATTCATGGGGGGCCGACTGTCTGACTGCTTGCAGCCTTGCACAACCTTGCATTTCTTCTTCCCAAAAGCCCAGTGAGGGAGATACTGTTATCACCCCTGATTCACAGATGAGGAAGCTGAGGTCCAGAGAGGTAAAGGGACTTGCCCAGGGCCCAGAGAGAGTGAAGGGCCTGGGTTCTTAAACATGAGAGGTCTTCCTCCCAAAATCCTGACGGCAGCTTGCGTTTCTTGAGCAGTGACCGTGCCAGGCACTGTGCCAGGCTACATGGTTTACCCACATCCTCTCTGTCCCACGCCCACCCCCGTGCCTACTGTTGGTGCAGTGCTTTTAGAGCACATTTCCACAGCCCCCCTCACAATCTCAATGCCCCAAAGCCCGCTGAGAAACCGGGCAGCCAGGAAGTGATGACATAAGCCATCTTCTGTGAAGCGACAGGGCCATCTTAAATGGCTCACAAGGTGAGTCTTTCTTTATGAAGTCCTCCAGGGTGAGGGGTCCACACCGTCCCCTGGCACAGCTGGGATTCAGACATCCTTTGTTTGTTAAGTCGACAGGTTTTATTATGTGCCGGGCCCTGGGCCGGGCAGTGCTGGGACTCAGCAGTGACCATGGTGGGCCCAGGCTCCCATCCGAGGCAGACACTGAACAGGAATCACAAGTGCCAAGAGGCTAAAAGGCAGAGTGTTGAGGATGCCAGGGCAGCCTATCATGGTGGGCGGTCTCAAACCCACAGATGGGATGCAGCCCCCAGACATATTTAATTAGTTACCAATGCTTAACTTTCCGAGGATTTCGTATGAACCTAGCTTTCTGGCTTCTCTTGAAAAACTGGGGGATCTGGCTATCCAGGGCCTATGTTTATACTGGTCAGGAGTCAGCTGAAGCAGGGTGTTGGGTGCCCCCTTTACACAGGGTGTGAGTGCACCATTTGACCATGGTTGTCACCAGCCTGCATCTCCCATTACCCACCAAGCACCCCAGCTTGTGAGCCTTGGCCCGGGGTAGAGCGAGGCTTCCCTGAGGAAATGACTTAAACTGAAAGTAGAGTAGTAAGTAGGAATCATCCTGGTGAAGAATGAGGGGGAAAATAAATAAAAGAGAAAAAAAAAAAAAAAAAGGCAGGGGAAGCAGCACAGGGGCTAAAAGATAGAGTTAAGGAGTCAGATCTGCTTTATGACCTTGGGCCACTGACATGCCTCAGATTCCCCAGCTGTAGAACAAGCAAATTATTGTATGTACGTCATAAGTGAGATGTTAGAGAAATTGGGCATTGAAAGGACTTAACCAATGCCTGGCACACAAAGATCGGTCCCCAAGAAAATTAGCTTTAAAGGGGGCAGGGTGGCCGCATGACACAGCAGAGGTTCCTCTGAACTCACTGTGTGTTTGGTCTCATAAGGTGTTCCGTGTGCCATGGAGCCTTTCTGGAAGCTTGTGAACATCGGGAATGGTGTTCTTCTTTGGGTGGGGCTGTTTACAATTCTTCGGATTGTAAACAAAAGCAAATGGCACAGAAGTTTCAGGACACTAAGCCAGAGCAGCCCGAGTTCCCCTACTGGCTCTCTCCCCCATCCAGAATGACCCAAAGCAGCCATACTGGGTAGTTGCAGGCTGAGCTGCTAAAAGAAAGAGAGAGAGAGACTGAGAAATCCAGTGGCTGAAATAAGATGGGAGTTTATTTTTTTTGTAGTTAGCGCTCAGGCTGCTCAAAGCTGGCAGAGACAGCTCAGGGACTCACGTCCCTTCCACCTGTGGCTCCTTCTTTCCCTTCGATATTGTACTTTTCAGCATGGTCAACGTGGAGTCACTCCATATCCATGTTCCTGTCTGCAGGAAGGGAGAAAGTGTGAGCGTGGAGGACAAGCAATTTTATTTTTAAACACACTGTTCCATCACTGCCCAAAACCAAGACATGTCCACACCCAGCTGCAAGGGAAGCTGAGAAATGTGGTCCCTAACCGGGTGGCCATGCACCCATCAAAACTCTTGATTTGCGGTGGGCAGGGGAGTCTCATTACTCAAAGGAAGAAGGGGAGGATGGAGAGTAGAAGGCACTTAGCAGTCCTCCTGCACAGCAGTGCCTGAGCCGTCAGGGCCTCTGCGGGGGGCTGGCTCTCGGAACAGCCCGGGACTCCCAGGGCTGGTGCTGCCTAATCGGGCACAGGCACGGACACACAGGACTCTCCTGTGAATCACCCACAGCCAAATTCTTCGGACACAAGGGTGACGGCTTCAAAGGGAAGAAGAATTTTGACTCCCAAAGCAGAAGTAGTGGTCTAGGATGGAGCCACCCACAACTTTCTCTTTTGAGGCACTGAACAGTAGACTCTCCTTTCCAACCAACTTTTTAAAACTTATTAATCGTGGAAATTTTCAAACATACAGAAAAGTAAAGAGACTCACGTAGTGAATTTGTAGCTCCATCACCAGTTTCCATAGTTATCAGCCCGTGGCCTGTCTTGATTTTCCCTTCCCTCCCTTCTCTTCCCCTGATTATTTTGAAACAAATCCTAGACATCCTATCATTTCATCAGTAAACATCTCAACATTTATCTCTAGAACATATGGACTCTGTAAAAATAACTATTTTGTCATTATCATACATAAAAAATTAACAGTAACTCCTTATTGTCATGTAAACAAGTTGGGTTATGAAATCAATTACTGGGTCTCAATCAACAATTCTCAAAGATAGCGTAGAAAAGATTGAAACGTATCCAAGTGGATCCCAGTGGGGAAGGACTTGGTTTCGTGGAGCTTTGTTCCAGTGTTACATGTTTCCTCACTTCCCAAATTCTCACTGTCCAGACCAGGAACAAATGTGTTTACATTTTCAGGCAAGTCTTTTGCCATCCAAACTCATTTCTCGCTACCCACACTCGGGAATGTCAGTGTGGATTGCAAGGAATATTTTTGTGTATATGGATACGTGCGTAAATGTGTGAATGCATAGCGTGGCTTGTGACATAAAATTCTTTCTTACTGTGCTACTCTAATAGGTACATCAGGTAGCCTTCTAGCCAGGGAATGACTTCTCACAGGAAACGTGAACCATTACACGAACGCTTTCCTTAATGCAGTTTTAGGATAGGGCAGACAAATCCTGAGGTAACTTGTTTAACAGCTACGGCTTGTTAAGTTAATCTTTTTGTCCCAGGAAGAGGAGGGAATCCCTCAGGACCTGCTGAAGAACCAGGGGTTCTGTTCAGTGGCTTCTCATATCTATGGTAATCATGACGAAAGTCTCATACAAATGAAGCAGGGAGTAAATTGGAGGCATGGCCCTGTGTGGTCTGGTCGGCTCCAGGATGGGGGACGGTCTGGGAAGGAGATTGGGAAGGGGTTTGTACCTCTAAGAATGATGTCATGAAGTAAAAAATATGGCCCAAGCCCCCAACCTAGAAAAGGTCGCAGGATCTCTGGTCTGTTGCCTCTCTGGCTTTTACTCTGGTCACAGTCACCATATCGGTCAGGATGCATTATTAGTGGCTTCAGATAACAAAAGTTTATGTCACTCCCACCACGTATCCATCTTAGGTTCAGCTGGTGCCTGTGCTCCACGTTATTCTAACTTCGGGACCCTAGCTGACCAAACAACCACTCTCCGGAATAATCCTAGAGGCTGTGGCTGAGGGGAAAGGCCTGCAAAGGGTCTTGAATTGGCAGTGAAATGCCCCAGCCCAGACAGTATGCCACTTCCATTCCACACTTCATTGGCCAGAACAAGTCCCAGAGACCACCAACGGTGGGGCGGGGGGTGGGGGGAGGGCATTTGGAGATCACAGCTCATGACCGCCACCTCTGTGTGAGGTATCCACGTTTCTCCACAAGTCAGGAACCCCGGGCTGGGACTAGGTGGGTGTTTGCGCTCCCGTACCCCGACATCACCTGGGAGGGTAGATGGGGGTCAGCAGGGTCTTTGGCCTCAAAGGGCAGAATCTGACCAGGAATCTCCCACAAGAGCTGACCCCGAGCAGCTTGTGAGGCTAGACCCCACGTGTTGCCTGCAGGTGATGACCAATGGCTGGGAGACGGTGGACATGACCCTGCGGCGGAACGGGCTCGGGCAGCTGGGCTTCCACGTGAAGTACGACGGGACCGTGGCCGAGGTGGAGGACTACGGGTTTGCCTGGCAGGCCGGCCTCCGGCAGGGCAGCCGCCTGGTGGAGATCTGCAAGGTGGCCGTGGTCACGCTGACCCACGACCAGATGATCGACCTGCTGCGCACCTCCGTCACCGTCAAGGTGGTCATCATCCCGCCTTTCGACGACGGCACACCCCGGAGGTAAGTCTGTCCACCCTGAAAGGTCGGCAGCTCCCCAGGTGCTGGCACTTGAAGCCCTCCCTCGGTAGGAAAAGTGATAGTGGTGACGGGGTCAGAGCTAATATCTGTGGAACCCCTCCTGCAAGCCAGTCGCGGTCGAAGCTCTCCACGTGTGTGCTGTCCCATCCAGCCCCCACAACAGCCCTGTGAGGCGGGCGATCTCCTTGGTCGCACACAGCGTTAAGAGTCCTTGACTGAGGGCACATGGCACTTCACTCATTTGTTCAGCACATATGTATTGAGCCCTTACTGTGTGCACGCTCCATTTGAAGTGCTCAGGATACAGCGATGAACAAAATAAAGTTCCCTTGGAGTTTGTGTCCTGAGGGGAGGACAGGCAATCATCAAATAGATGTATAATACAGGACCTGGCAGTGATGAGGTCTGAGAAGAGAAAGTGGGGTCGTTGAAGGGTTTGCAGCGTGGCAGGAGAGTGGCTTACGGGGTGGTCAGGGAAGGCTCCCGGGTGGAGGCCACCATGTAGTTTTCCGGGCTAGCGGGTCCGAGACAGGAACAAGCCAGGACAGGGTCTCCAAAGTGTCAGTGTGTGTGGTGTATTCCTGCAGCACAGGGAGGCCGGCGTGGCTGGAGCACAGAGAGCAAGGCTGCGAGATGGTAGAGACGGACAGACTGGGGGGCCTTTCTGGACATGGTGATGAGCTTGGGTTTTGTTCACTAGGAAGCCAGTGCAGTGTTTGTTTCTTTTCATTTTGTTTTCTTTTGTTTTAATGGAACATTTCAAACATATGAAAAGTATGCTGAGCCCCTTTTTTCAACATTTATCAACATGTGGCCAGTTCTTGTTTTGTTTTTTGTTTGCTTTTTAAATGTTTATTTATTTGGTTGCGCTGGGTGTTAGTTGCAGCAGGCGGGCTCCTTAGTTGCGGCTCATCGGCTCCTTAGTTGCAGCACACAGGCTCTTTAGTTGTGGTTTGCCGGCTCCTCAGTTGTGGCATGCAAACTCTTAGTTACAGCATGCATGTGGGATCTAGTTCCCTGACCAGGAATTGAACCTGGGCCCCCTGCATTGGGAGCACGGAGTTGTATCCACTGTGCCACCGGGGAAGTCCCAGTTTTTGGTTTTTTTTTAATTCCATACCTCCCCACCTTGGATTATTTGAAGCAATTCCAACTCCTTGGAATGTATCTCTACCCAGTCAGGACCTTTAAAAAATTATTATTACACTTAAAAAATGTAGCAGAAAGTCAGCATCAACTGCCCAGTCTATCTTTAACTTCTTTTGTATCAGAGAGAGATTTTTTAAAAAACAGTTGTTTTGTTACTCAGGCTCCTCCTGTGGCATTTGGTTGATGTGCCTCTTCAGGCTTTTCTAATCTGTAAGTTTCCCCTCCCTCTTATTTTTTTCTTACAGCTTACTTTGGGAGGAAACCAGGTCACTTGTCCTTTAGAGTTTCCCACGTCCTGGCTTTAGCTGCTTGGACACCACCCCTTTGGTGTCCTTTAACCTGTTTTTCTAGCATGTGTATTTCCTATAAACTGAAGTTCAGCATAGAAGCTTGATCAGATTCTGGTTGAATTTCTTTTGGTAACGGCACTTCCCAGGTGTGCATACATTAGGAGGCATCAAATGTCTGGTTGTCCCTGTGTGAGTGATACCAAGGGCGCTCAGAGGGTTCAGATGGTGGCAACCTGACCCTTGACCATATGTTTCCCTTCAGCTCTCAGCGGTCATTCGTGATCATTGCCTGGATCCCCTGTGTCATTACAGGTCACATTGAAGTGATGTCCTCATTTCTGTCATTCCTGTGTAATTTATTGGCTGGAATTCTTCCCTTTTTTTTTTTTTTTTTAATTTTTATTTTATTTTTTGGCCGTCCCGTGATATGCGGGATCTTAGTTCCCCGACCAGGGATCGAACCTGTGCCCCCTGCGTTGCAAGCCCAGAGTCTTAACCACTGGACTGCCAGGGACGTCCCTGGAATTCTTCTAAAAACAACTATCCTTGGGCTTCCCTGGTGGCACAGCGGTTGAGAGTCCGCCTGCCGATGCAGGGGACACGGGTTCATGCCCCAGTCCGGGAGGATCCCACATGCCGCGGAGTGGCTGGGCCCGTGAGCCATGGCCGCTAGAATCACTACATTCCAAGTGTCGGAAACACAGCTGCACAGAGGAGAGTCAAGGCCTGGGCCCTCACAGCCCTGCTAAATGGATCGGGGGAGACAAGCAGTAAACAAGTAAGCAAGTGAGATGGTTCATATAGCCAAAGGGGGAGGCAGCTGAGCATAGTGGGAAGGCAGGCTCTGCAGGGATCTTGCCTACGTTTGACTCCAAGCTCCTCCTCCTATTAACTGTGACCCTGGGCAGGTGGCCTCACCACTCTCTGCCTGTTTCCTCATTTGTAAAATAGGGACAAGAATAGGTCTTTCCCTAGAGGTGGTTGTGAGGTCGGGGGAGGTAAGGCCTATAGAGCACACGGAACAGGACTTGGCCTGTAGGAGGCACTCTGAAGACACCAGCTGTGAGATCCTGTGTGTGAGGATCACACATAGGGTGTGACCCGACATCGGGGTAAGGGCTCGGGGAAGGCCTGGAGACGCGAAGGAGCCAGGGGAGGGGCCTTGCGGGCAGGGAGTAGCCATCACAAAGGTGAGGACAGAGGCCCTTGGCTTGTTGATGGAGCAGAAAGAGGGTCATGTGGCTGGAGCTGAGTGAGCCACGAGAGAGGCACGAGATGAGGTGACACTGAGTGCTTATATACATGACCTCGCAGGGCTGGTATGATCCCCGCTTTACCAGTGAGAAGACTGACGCCCAGAGTGGCCCAGCGTCTTGTGCAGAGTTGTACGGCTCCTGAGTGGCGAGCAAAACTCAGTCCAGCTTCTGTGTCCAGATCCTCAGCTGCCTCTGAAAGCGATCGCGAGCTGTGGGCGTGCGCGTTCTGGCTGTACCAGCCCCATCTTCTTGAGTCTTTTTGCTCTGACCTTGGTGGGGGCTGGTTCTGGGCAGGCTTAAACCCTGCTGCGACCGAGGACTTAGCCATCCACACCCCAGCCCACCAGCCTCGGGACTCCGGTCAGGCCCCAGGCGTCCCCTCTTCCCAGCCCTCTTCCGGGGCCTCCTCCACCCCTGCACAGAGCTGAGGCCTGGCCACACCTGCTCTGAGCTCTGCAGGGACAGGTCAAGCTGAGATAACCCCACAGGCGAGCGCGCACACACACACGCACCACACACGCACCACACGCACATCACACACACACACACACACACACACACACACACACACACACACGAAATACCCTACCTTCAAAACTTGGGAGCGCCAAAGGCTACAAAGGCATCCTTGGACCAACAGGTAGGGACCAGCTGAAGCAAAAGGAAATGTCTGCAGGCTCCCTTCCCCAGCTCTGGGGAGATGGGCCGGGAGTGTGGCTCCGCTCCCCGCCCTGTTAGGAGAACAGCTATCATCCGGCTCCCTTCACAAGGCGGCCACCGGAACAGGCTCTCCTGTGCACAGGGGCGGGTGTGGTTTGGCACTTGCGTGGTTTCTGTTGTCCTTCAAGTGCAGAGGCGTCTGGCTGGCCTCATTTGCAGAGCTGATAACCCCAGCGCTGGGGTCCCTCCAGCCTCTTGCTGCAACCCTGGCCTCCTGGCTCAAATGTCACGATAAGCACTGAGGGGAAACACACCAGGATGAGCAGAGGGTTCTCCCTGCCTCCAGCCAGGCTCTGTATGGCGTGTGTCTGGACCCCATGTTCTTCAGACACCAAGCAGAATACAGGGGATCATCCTCACAGCCCCCAGGCCGCAAGGCTGGGGTTCTCAAGTGAGCCCTGCACTGCCAGGCTGGGCAGTTACCAGGCGGGGCCAGGTCGCCGGGAGGACATTCCAGAGCCCCCAGTGAGGTGTGTCGTCATGACCTTGGGTGCTTGCACAGGCTCAGAAGGGATGTTCTCCTCTTGCCGTCTCTCGCTGCCTGACGGGGAAGGCGATCTGGGATGCTTTTGTCCTCTTCAGTTGGACTTAGACGTCTGAAGGGCGAGGGGGTAGAAACTCCTCCCTGAGAAGGGAAATTGAAACCCCACAAGTCAGTGAGTAGTAGAGATAAGAAAGGAGTCCCCATGGCCCCCAGAAACTAGGCTGTCAGGAATCAAGGACAAGGAGGCAGAGAGGAAAAGTGGTCTGCAAACCAGGGGCATCCGCCCTCAGCTGTCTCCCGCACGTAGCTGAGGGCAGCGTTGTTGGTCAAGCAAAACACTAGAACCTCAATATCCAGCCGCAGGGGACTGGCTGAGTAGATCCCAGGTCATCCACGTGATGGAACAGTAACGGGTTGTTTATAGAGAAAATGCAGTGAGGCTCTTTGTGCTGAGAGTTCAGAAATGCCGAACTCTCTGGTGAGAAATGTCGTTAATTGGGAAGAATAAAAAAAGCAAGATGGGATCTGGAGTTAAGTGTAATATTCCTCTTATTTCTATTTTAAATCATCTTTACGTATGTGCATAGGCTATTTCTGTAAGAATATGTAAAAACCTGGCAGCTGTGGGTGCTTCTGGTGGGTGTGACTGGGGGGCGGAGACAGGGACAGGGATGCCCTTTTATACCGCTTTAATTTTTAAGAACAATTCAAAAACGAAATAAGTGAAATGGGCTTCGTAAACTTTTTCTCACGTCAGCGTCATCCGTGGCAGCTTGGTAAAATGCAGCTTCCTGGACCCCACCTCAAAGAGGACTCTGCTTCAGAGGAGCTGAGATGGGGCCCAGGAATCTGTGTTCCTTTACTGAGCGCTCAGGGTAATTTAGATGCTGACGGATCTCAGATCACTGGGAAGGAATTTGTTCCAGAGCCCCCAGGTGGGTGTGGTTGGACTTCAGAAGGCAGAAGGGAGACTTTCACTTCTGAGCGTGTGGGAATGGCAGGTAGACAGTCCACAGAATCGGCTGGGGAAGGCGACAACAGCAAGAGCTCCTGTTTGTTAAGCACTTGGCACGCGCCAGACTTTCTGCTAATGCTCGCAGCCATCTTACAGGTTAGGAAACTGAAGCTCTGAGAAGGAAAATCCCTCACCCGAGGCCACACAGGCCGTAAGTGGCAGAGCTGGGATCCGAACCAGCCGTCTGGCCTCAGAGCCCTGGCTCTCCATCACTCTGTGCTACCTTCAAGATGACTGTTTCCCTCTTTGACGTCGTGCCCAGGGACTCTTGACCAAAGATGCAGCTGTCAGTAACTGGGGCAGAAGGGACCCAAAAAATCTACTCACTGGTTCCCAAACCACTGTTCAGTGGGCCAGTGTATATGGTGGTTAAAGCTGTGGGCTTTCAAGTCAGCTTGCTGTCCAGTTTCCGGGAATTCCCTTGCAGTCCAGTGGTTAGGACTCCGCACTTTCACTGCCAAGGGTGTGGGTTCGATCCCTGGTTGGGGAACTAAGATCCCACAAGCCATGTGGCATGGCCAGAAAAAGAAAAAAGAATAGATAGATACATACATACATGGGTACATAGATAAGTACATGGATACATAGATAAATCCAGTTTCCACCTCTTACTGGCTGTGTGACCTTGGATAGATTACTTAACTTCTCTGTGCCTCGATTTACTTCTCTCTTCAGTGTATCTACTGATTAGAATTCTGGTTACCAGCAACAGAGGTGAAGCAAAAGAGAGACTTTACTAGCTAGTGCACCTGATAAGACTAAGAGATGGGGCAAGATTTAAGTGTGGCTTTATGCAGGGACATCTTCATCAGGAATCTTTATCACCTGTCTCCTTTTGTGCGTTGCTGTCCTTCTCAAGCCATCTCCCACTTCACGGGGACAAAGATGACCTCTCCCTCCTCACAGCTCCAGCTTAGGTCTCCCCAGCTCAGCAGCCCAGGGAAATAGATCTTTTCCCCGGCAGTTCCAGAGCTGATGCTCGCTGTCTCTGATTGGCTCAGCTTGGGGCACATGACAGTCCTGTGCCTGTCATTGTGTCCAGAGAGAGAAGAGTTTCTGACCAGCAGGCCTGGGTCACGTGCTCATACCTGGAGCCAAGAAGTGGGGTCAGCTCCACCTAGAGCACACCCTGTTCTCAGGAGAAGGGGTGTAGAAGCTGAGCAGGCAGGAGTAGCAGGTGTGTACTGCCTGGGGCCCCGATGGTACCCCCTCCGCCTCTGCTCAGGCCTGGCGTGTCTGTGGGTTCTGGTAGACATTTGTATGTTGTCATTCCTCACCTGGTACCTTGTGAGGCACGGGCACCTGCTAATCCAGAGAGTCTGCTGGAAGGAGCTACTGAACGTCAGCTCAGCTCCGACTCTAGTGCTGCTGAGCGGCACTGTGTGTCTGACCCAGGTGCCAGAACACATCCTCAGGTCACCTTTTAATGACTCCTTAGCAGACGTGACCTGGGCCCATAGGCGCCCAGCCACCAAGTCCACCAGATCTTTTGCTGGATGCCCTGAAAGTTCCCCAGGCTCCAGGGGACTCAGGAGAACCACAGAGGATCGGCTCAGTGTGGGCAGGAGAACTTCCAGGCCAAGGGCTCCTCTGAGCTCAGCTCCCACAGCTGCTGGGAGGTGGATTTTGTGAGCACGGCCCCCATCCTCGGGCTCAGAGCCCCCTTCCGTGCTGCACTGCAGCAGTGGCGGAGATGCCAGCCCAGCCTGTGGATCTCCGCAGCTAGAGCCAGGAACGCTGTGGTGCGTGTGTGCCAGCCTGGTCTGGGGGAATTCACGGGCCGTTCTGCATCTATTTCAAGGTTCTGGATTCCGTGGCTTTTTTTTTCTTTTTTTTTTTTTAAACCACCCTGCAAAGTAGGTCACCTGCTCCTCTTCCAGCTGCCTTTGAGCTTCTTTGGAACAAGGCAGATACTGTCCTTTGATTCTGAGGGCATCCGCCTTCCTGGCCCCGAGAACCACCAAGGGGGGCTGAGCCAGCCCATGGAGGACTCTGGCCGACCCAAGGCCTGGGTCAGGGAGAAGGGAGAGGAAGGGAGACGAGAGAGGAAGAGGAGGGGAGAGGAGATGAGGTAGAGAGCGCCAAGCGTTGGAGCCACATTGTTGGGCCCTGTCCCGGTTGAGGCCTCCACGCTGCTACATGTCAGACCAGTTTACTTTAAGGTACCTACTGGGCCTTTGAAATAGACCGTGTCCGTTCAGATTGGGTGGGAAAGCCCAGCCCGTGCTGGTACCATGCTCAGCAGGCGTGCGCGCTGGTGGGCCGGGGCCTATCTGAGTAACGCAGTTTTTCTTCCCAGGGGGTGGCCAGAGACCTACGACATGAATACCTCGGAGCCCAAGACGGAGCTGGAGAGCCTGGTCGCGGGGGGCCGGCCCCCCTACCGCAGCAACGCTCCCTGGCAGTGGAGCGGGCCCGCGTCCCACAACTCTCTCCCAGCCTCCAAGTGGGCCACTCCCACCGCCCCCGGGCACGCCCAGTCCCTGAGCCGGCCCCCGAAGCAGACCCCCATGGTCCCCTTCCGGGAGTCCCAGCCCCTGCACAGCAAGAGGTAAGGACTCTCCCCGCACCCCACCCGGGGCACCAGCCCAGCCCGCACCTCCCTCCTGTCTGCAGCCGCCCTTTGCCCTTTTCTCTCTCCTTCCCCTGCTGTCCAGTCTCTTCCTCTCCTCAGCCTTCCTCCTTTTCTTCTTGTGCTTATATGCCCCCCACTTCCTCCTTCCCTTAAGCTTGCCTTATGAGCCTCTTGTGTGAGGGCCCAGGGCTGGGGAGCTCAGGATCTGAGGTTGGAAATCCACCCTAATGTATATGATTAAAACTATATATTTTTTAAAGAGGTCAAAGGGCTGATAAGCACAAAATTTAGGACAGTGATTCCTTCTGGCAGGGAGGTGGGAAGGGGAGGAGCCCACCAGTGGGCAGGTATTGCCACCACCCTAGCCCTTGGGTTGGGTGGTAGCTTCAGGGAGTTTGTTTTATTATGATGGCATATACCTTAAAGATAAATGCTTTTGAATATATTACATATTAAAAGATAAAGAAAATTTTCCAAGTAATGAAGGAATCCACCTTGCAGAGGAGCGTCTTGTCCCAGGCGTGGGCGGGAATGGTCTTCGCAGCCCCATCAGAGCCCCATCAGGCCACAGAAGCTGAGGGGCAGGCTCAGCCGCAGTGGGAAGGCAGGCAAGGGGTGCCCTGGCTTCCTGCTGCCCTTTGCTCAGCAGCCCTCTCTCTGTCCCCATGGGAGGATAGCAGGTGAATCAGATGGGATGTGGTTGGGCCTAGGGAGAGGTCTGGCTGTCGCTCCTCGGAGGGCAGGGGTATCCTCCCCGCTCACCCACACTGCCTTCCTCCCTCCTATCTCTGTTCCAGGCCCGTCAGCTTCCCAGAAACCCCTTACACAGCATCACCAGCAGGGGTCGACAAAGTCCCTCCCTACCGACAGCCTTCTGGGAGCTTCTCCACCCCCGGCTCGGCCACCTACGCAAGATACAAGCCATCCCCAGAAAGGTCAGAGTCTCTTCGCTCTTTTCAGTTAAGGAAGCTGGTGAAAGCCAGAATCCTTCTTCCTCAGGAAATGCACTTACCCCACAAGTTTATTTGCCATTTTATGGGGCTTCTGGATCCCTGAAGGTCATCAGAGGACCTCCAGGAGGGTGGGCTGTGTGTGTTAAGATGCAGGGCCAAGCCGGCCTGGGCAGGACTTGCTGTGCCTGTCCTTGCAGCAGCATTTCGGTTGCCGTTTTCCTGACACCTGAATCACTTGTCTGAGCCACAGCAGGCACCCTCCAGAACAACCATTCATCTGACTCCAGCCTGTGTGCCCTAGGACAAGGCCACCAGCATTACCCAGTTTTCATGGCCTGTCGGGCTTCAGTCCTGTCCCCTTCTCCAGTCTGGCAGCCTGAGGGATCTTCCCAGCTCCTCCCTGGCTCCCCAGCGCGCTCGGGATACACCCAAGCTCTCCAGCAGCCTTCAGCCCTGGTGCCCTATAACCTTCCTCCTCCAGGGTCCCTGTCTGAGGGGCAGCCCCACCACTGCCCTGTCTTCAGGCCAGAGCCGTGCACCTCATCCTGGATGTGTCCCTTCCCCCCCTCCCCTCTACTGCGGTCCACCCCTTCAACCTCCTGAGCATCTCCGCCCCCTCCTCCTTTCCCCAGTGCCCCACCCTGGCCACCTCCCTGAGCCCCCAGCCTCTGTGCCACCTCCTCTGGTCCACCCCCCACTCAGTAACTGGGAGGTCTTTGCATATCTGGCCATGTCTGTCCCCTACTCCAAACCCTCCTTGTGTCCCAGAGCCCTCAGGACACAGCCTCCATGCCTCACTCTGGCCACTGGGACGCACCTGCCTCTCCAGCCTTGTGTAGTGCCCTGCACATGAGCCGCCCTGGCCACTTCTGATTTCCTAGGCAGGCTGTGTGCATTTCAGAATCCTCCCCATGGAAATTCTTCATGAGCTTCACCCCCACCCACTCCACAGACACCAGTGTGGGTGCTGCTTCTCCTCCTCCAGGAAGGCTTCCCTGCACCTCCCCCCACACTAGGTGACGTGCTGCCCCTGTGCCCTTGGCTTCATGTGTATTTCCTGACCATGGCCTTGAGCGCTCTCCGTTCTGTTAGCCCAGTTAAGCGTGTGTGCACACACACATGTGCATGCATACTCACTTATGTGTGCACGAACAAGCCTGCTCTCCAAGATGCGATACCTTTCCAGGTCGTTTTGTATAATATTATTACCATCACACAGCACAGGGTCTGGCACATGGTAGATCCTTGGTATATATTTGATGAAAATGGATTGAGTGAGTGAGTTGGTTTAAATAGTGAGCTTCAGAATCACCCGGAGGGAGGGCTTGTTAAAGTACAGATTACTGGTCTTACCCCTGAGTTTCCAGCTTGCTAGGACTGGGGTAGAGCATGCGATACCAAGGCTGCTGGTCCAGGGAACACACTTTGAGAGCCACCACACTAAACATCGTTTGATTCTAAGCCTCTGTTGTAAAACTGGGGGAAACATACTCAGTCCTTCATCTTTTAGTGGCCACCATTTAGCTTTCATCAGCAAAGGATCCCCAGAGCCTTCCATGTGCCAGGTGTCAGAAGAAATATTTGAGATACTCACTTACCCCAGGGGTTCCTGTTGTCAGTGCTGCTGTGGTGGAGAGAGGATCTTAGAAGGGTTGTGCACTCTGATGAGAGCTCTAATAGACTCAGGCCTCAGAGGAGGGAGCTCAGCCCAGCGTCAGGTCTAGGCTGGCTGCCAGGAGGAAGTGGCATTTGAATAAGGCTTTGAGAAATTAATAGGAGTTTGCCACAGAGAAGAGGGAGAAGGTCATTCCAGACAGCAAAGGCTACAGATGTGAGTAAGCAGAATGGTGTGGAATGCAGGAGGAAAAAAAAAGTTGAACTCAAAGAAACAGAGTAGAATGGTGGTTGCCTGGGGGTGGGGGAAATGGAGCGATGTTGGTCAAAGGGCACAAACTTTGGGTTATGAGATGAATAAGTTCTGAGGATTTAAGGTGTAGCATGGTGGCTGTAGTTAATAATTCTGCACTGTACACTTAAAATCTGCTAAAAGAGTAGATCTTAAGCATTCTCACCCAAAACTAAGATAACTATGTGAGATGATAGATGTGTTAATTAACTCAATTGTGGTAATCATTTCACAATGTATACATAATTCATTACTCTGTACACTTTAAATATATTGCAGTTTTATTTGTCAGTTACACCTCAGTAAAGCTCCGGGACGTGGGCGGGAGATGTTTCTAAGAGTGCTATTTACTCAAGGAGTTGAGAACATTGTTATTTCTGTGAAGGGGTATGCTGACCATTCTGTATTATGTGTAGAGAAGTGTTTAGGAAGAAAAGAGAATACAATTGCTTACTTTGTGATAAGTCCATTTTTAGTTTTAAAAAGAGCTGCCAAACTATTTTCCAGAGTGGTTGTACCATTGTCCATTCCCACTGGCAAGGTATGAGTCATCCAGTTTCTCCACATCCTTGTCGCTCTCTGGTGTCATCACCGTTTTTCGTTTCAGCTATTCTCATAGGTGTGTGATGGTATCTCATTGTGGGGTTTTTTTTGTTTGTTTTGTTTTTGGCTGCGACGGATCTTCATTGCTGAGTGTGGGCTTTCTGTAGTTGCAGTGAGCGGGGGCTACTCTTCGTTGCGGTGTACGGGCTGCTCATTGCATTGGCTTCTCTTGTTGCGGAGCACGGGCTCTAGGCGCACAGGCTTCAGTAGTTGTGGCTCGCGGGCTCTAGAGCGCAGACTCAGTAGTTGTGGCGCATGGGCTTAGTTGCTTCGCAGCATGTGGCATCTTCCCGGACCCGGGCTCGAACCCGTGTCCCCTGCATTGGCAGGCAGATTCTTAACCACTGTGCCACCTGGGAAGCCCTCATTGTGGTTTTAATTTGCATTTCTCTAACGGCTAATGATGTTGAACATCTTTGTTTTTCAACGTTTATATATTCTAGATACAAGTCCTTTGTTAGCTTTGTGGTTTGCAAATATTTTCTCCCAGTCATTAGTTTGTCTTTTCATCTTCATAACAGGGTCTTTCACAAAAGTTTTTAATTTTGACGAGCTCCAAATTATCATTGTTTTCCTTTTATGGATCATATGCTTCTGGTGTTAAATCTTAGAGCTCTGCCTAGTCCTGAGTCCTGAAGATTCTTTTTTCCTAGAAGTTTTTCCTTTTTTTTTTTTTGCCATGCTGTGCAGCATGCGGGATCTTAGTTCCCCGACCAGGGATCAAACCCGTGCCCCCTGCAATGGAAGCGCGGAATCCCAACCACTGGACCGCCAGGGAATTCCCTTCCTAGAAGTTTTAATTGTTTTCTATTTTACATTTAAGTTCATGATCCACTTTGAGTTTTTCAAAGCTAGTTTTTGCCTAAGGTGAAAGGTTTAGGTTGAGGTTCCTTTTTTTGCCTGCCGATGTCCAGTACCCTTTATGGAAAAGGCTCTCCCTCCTCCAGTGTATTGCTTTTGCTTCTTAAAGCAAAAATTCATTGGAAGGGGAAATTAATTGAGCACATTTGTGTGAGTCTATTTCTGTAATCTCTAGACTGTTCCACTGAGCTATATGCATGATCTCAACGCGTGCTTCCAGCAATTCTATGAGGTGGGTAGCGTGTCCCATTTTACAGAGGGAAAGGGAAAACTGAGGCTCAACAAGGTGAATCCACTTGGCCAAGGCTGGCCAAGATCACTTTTCCAGGAACCCAGGCCTATGTGATTCCAAGGGACCGACTCTGACCCAGAGCTGTCCTGCCTGCCCACGAGACTCTGAGCGCATCCTCCAAATCAGGGTGACGTGCATGGTCCTTACTGGAGTCCCCACCCCACAGCGACACTTGATGGCTGTGATTTTGTGTTTCAGGCTTTCTGGCATTGGCAAGTGAAAAACTCTCACTTTTCCCTTGGATTCCAGCTCTTCCCAGCCCACCCCTCTCTTCCCAGGGCACCAATGGAGCCTGACTCGGCTCTCTGTGGCCTAGGTCTCAGCAATTTTTATCTCTGTCAACAGCTAGGTTCCAAATTTTGCCAACCATTCCTAGCACACCTCAGCCCCTAAACCCCCAAAAGTGTGTCTCATGGCCAGTCACCAGCCGGCGATAAGAGGCCCGGGAACGAGTCAGGCTGCCCCAGTGGCCTTTGGCCTCAGCTCCTTTCCCCTTTTCCTGCCGCACAGTTGACATCCTGGAGCCTGTGTGACCCAAGCCAGACATTCCAGCCCAGCCGTGGACATTCCCCCCTCAGGACTCCTGTGTCTCCTGCTGTCTTCTCCAGCGGGCCTGCAACTTGCCAAATTCATCAGGCTTTTTGGAGCTCGAAGGCCCTCATAGACAGAACCTGTCCTGTGGCCCATTTTAGATTTACTGAGACAGCAGGAGGGCAAGGTGGCCTGCACCTCATCAGCCATGTGAGAGTGGGCTTCACCTCTCTGCCTCTCAGTTTGCTCACATGTAAAACGTCTGCCCTTGGTGGTCCAATGGTTAGGGCTCTGCACTTCCACTGCAGGGGGCACAAGTTCCATTCCTGGTCAGGGAACTAGGATCCCTCATGCCACACAGCAAGGCCCAAAAAAAAGAAAAGAAAAATTAACTGTTTAAAAAAAAAAGTCTGCCTCTGAGCAGTGTTGAGGACATTCTAGGAGGGAATCTCTCTCGAGCACTTAGGACTGAGCCCGGCACACAGTAAGTGCTCTGTGAGGGTTCTGACTGTTACTGCTGCATGCAGGGCTGTGCCGGCAGCTGCAGATGCGGTCCCCATCCTCAGGAGTTTGCCACTCTTCGTGTGCAACATGAGCAAACCTCCAAACTCAGTACAGAGCGCCAAGACAGAATTGTGTACCCAGCTCAGCACCCTGCAGGGCTGGCGTGGACCCCAGACATTTGCTCATTAGGCCACCTGGCTCGCTTTTTTTTTTTTTTTCCTTTGTTTTTCTCTGCCACTTCCATAAAGAGTGGTATATCAGTTAGGCGGCATTTGACTTCAGACAAAATACCTAACTCAAGAAGGCATGAGCATCAGGGGGATTTATCATCATCACGTAATAAGTCCAGAGGTGGGGTGGGTCTAGGGCTGGTTAATCGTACAGGGTCACCCTCAGGGACCTGGCTCCGTTCACGACCCACGAGGGCTACTGTGGCCCCAAGCAAAACCGGTGCCCTGCAGAAAAAGAAAGAAGAGCTTCTCTCTGTTTCTAACAGTGAAGGAACTCGGTCACTTGCCCACCCCTGAACTAACCCCTGGCAAGGTCACATTGGACCCCCATGACTGTCTTAAACCATCAGGATTTACACAAGTCGCGTGTCAGAGGGATGGCCGCCAGAGCAGAATCTGGACTCCACCAGCAGAGGCAAAGAAGATGATGCTGACCGGGGTGGCAGCCAGCAGTGGCTGCATCGTCCGTCCACCCTTTACCCAGTCCTCCTGTCATGCACCCATCCACTCTTCCATCCAGGCCTGGAGCCCTGCCCTCAGGAGTTCAATTCCATCTTGGTACTTTCCTATATGGCAGAGTGGGAAGTTCAAAGCCAAGATCCTGGCAGCCTAAACCTGCTTCTGGGAAGTTTTGCCCAGAGTTATGCATGGTGAGATTCTGGAATGTTCCACCTTCCAATCAGCTTGACCAGGATGTGGTAATGATAGAAATGGCCCCAAATAGGACATATTCAGCACCTAAAGAATGGTCAGCATAGGTCAGTCAGTTTGCATTGGGATAATAAGAAGACTTTTTAGTGAGAGAATTACATAAATGGACAAAGTACAGGTTGTCTTGACTGGGGACAGTTAGCTGAGAGGTTAAGCTGGTAACATATATCCAGCTAAAGACAGTCCATCAGGGGACTTCTCCGGCGGTCCAGTGGTTAGGATGCGGCGCTTTCACTGCCAGGGCCCAGGTTCAATCCCTGGTCGGGGAACTAAGATCCCGTAAGCCACGCAGTGCAGCCAAAAAAAAAAAAAAGTTGGGATTGGGTTTGGCTGCTCCTCCTCGCCGACGTTCTGTCACCCTTGGCCTGTGGCCTCCTGGTCTTAAGGTGGCTGCTCAGCCTTAAGGAGATAATGAGGTAAAGGCACCCACCGCACACTTCCAGAGGCTGCCTGGGAGTCACGTGCAGTACTCTTATCTCATTGGCCAGGACTGCAAGGGAGCCTGGGAAATGTAGTTTGTTAGCCGATCACATTGCTGCCCCCAGTACAGTTGGGATTCCGTCATCAAGGTGGAAGCAGAGAGTAGACACTGAGGGAGCAGCCTGCAGCATCTACCCCTTGGACCTTCCACTTTCCTTTAGCTGATCCCAGCCACTGCCGTCTTCCTTTAGTACTCAGAGTTCGATATGGACATTTTGAGACAATGGAATAAACACATCAACACTGCAGTTTCCAGCTGTGCTGGAGCCACATTTTACCAGGAGGTTGGCTGGCTGCTAAGCTGAAGACTGCCTATGCTTTTTTATTGTTTTGACTCTTTTTTTCCTGGAGGCATTAGAGTTCAAGGTCTGGAGAAGCGGGGATACTATGTATTTTCCTGGCAGGTGAGTCAAGATGAGATATCAGGAAGTCCAGTGCACCTCTGCAGCACCCCTCTGCTGCCCTGGAGGCGTTGAAGCCAGGGGCTTAGCGTTGGTCTCTACAGAGACAGCCCTGGCTGAGGGCTGGCAGGGTGACCCTGGAGAAGTCAGTTAACTCCTCTTTTGGATTTTGGGGGGTCCTGGTTTATCATCCTTTCAAGTTGCAAGTATAGGCACAGGAGCCAAATGGGGAATCACAATATCAGCTTGATTAATGGAGGCTCAGTGACTCCTGCAAAGTCCAGGGCTTATGTCAATGGAATGTTTCTGGTGGCAAGTAGCCAAAACTTGGCTGACTCAAAATGCTGTAGGAATGTGTTATGTCACAGCAAAGAAGGTTCAGAGGCAGAGCAGGCTCCAGGGAGGGTTAATCCAGCATCTCGACATCATCAAGGGCCCGGTGCCTACTCCCTTCCACGCTCTGCATTGGCCTTGTTCTCAGGCTGGTTGGGAGAGGGTGACGGCGGCTCTGAGCCCAGCAACACCTGGTGAAGAAGAGAGGCCATCTTTCCATGTCAGCTCCCTTCGGAGCAAGGAGACTTTTCCCCAAAGCTCCTCAGCAGACTTCCCCCATTTCAGTCAGGTTATGCTGGGTAACAGATGCCTGAAAATTGCAGTGACCAAAGTCAGCGGAGGTTTATTTTGCACCGACACTGCAGGTCCAGCACTGGTTGGACCTCTAAGGATGCAGGCTGCCTCACAGCTCACTGGCGAGAACTAGTCTCACAGTCCCAGCCAGCCGTCTCAAGGGGCAAGGAAGTGTGGTCCTGCCATGTGCTTGCCAGGTGAAGAGCCAGAAGTATTTCATGGGAGTCTTAATAACTCACATCCTCTCACATCTCATGTGCCTGTCCCTAACCAACCCCAGGCAGGGAGAAGGTTTCCGCCATGACTGGCTCTGATCTGAGGTGGAATGGACGTTGGGAGGCACCCACAGGATTCACTCCGGGTTCATAGAGAATGTCTGTGGGACCTGAGGCCACAGAGAACCTTTTGCCAATCCCTCTGTTAAATCTCAGCCCTTGCCTGCGGGCGTGCAGGGCCAGCCTCCAAGAGAATTTCTGTCTAGGAGACAACTTTGTTATTTCATTCCTCCACGACCCTGTGAAGCAGAAAGTGTCATTTTTCAGACAGGAAAACGGCAGCTCAAACTGATGAGCGCTTGCCCAACCAAGGTCACGCAGCTAGTAAGGGATGGAGCTGGGGTTGAGCCCAGACCTGCCTTGTTCTGAAGCCTGAGCCCACAGCTTCTCCTCTGCAGCTCTTTCCTCCACCAGAGAGACATACACAGTTCCGGCCTGTCAGCCTCAGGCTAAGCTCTGGACACACAGGACGACATTCAGTCCTGCAAGGAAGGACCTACTGCAGTTGCCTCTTAACAACTAGGGAAACTGAGGCTCAGGGCAAGTGAGTGACTGTACCTGGCTGGGCAAGAGGCCGAGGGGAGGTTTGATCACCAGGCCGCCAGGTTCCAGGCCTGCTGTACCTACAAACGCAGCCTTATCCTGCCCTCCTCCACCAGAGACAAAGAGAGCCCAAGACAGGCCTGGGGGCGGGGGCTGCGGATGACAGCTCACCCCGTTTCGCAGCCAAGAAACGGGACCCCGGAGGAGCCTCTGGGTAGGGCTGTTGCCCAGGTGGCTTCTGCCCCGTCCTTCCTTGAGGACCCCACCTGGCCCCACACGCCCTGCCACCACCGGCTCCCTGGCATGCTTCCTGTGCAGAACTCACTCCTGACCCTCAGTTAATAGCACGTTTCCAGGCTTCCTCACCTAGCCTCCCCTCTGCACGGGGCCTCCCGTGTATCTAAAACCCCACATCAAGGAAGTCTCAGTGGTTTTGGCACACCAGCCCTTCACCCTGTGTTTGGTCCTCTTACTCCCCTGCAGGTACACAGCCGCCCCACACCCACTGCTGTCTTTTGATCCCCACTTCAGCCACGACGGGACGTCCAGCGGCGAGTCCTCCTCAGGCGGCCTGACCAGCCAGGAGAGCACCATGGAGCGCCAGAAGCCGGGTAAGGTCTCCCCAGGCCAGCTGTGCCCCTGGCCTCACCCTGCACAACCTCTTAGTCACAGCGTGACAGGTGACACCCCTCCTCCTGTCAGTGATGGATAAAACACAAAAGAAAGCTGTAAGTGCCACACGTAAGATTAGAGAGGTCACCCGGGAGAGCGGCAGGGACCAGTGAGCCAGATCCATGTCCATCCGGGCAGGGCGTCAGCGGACGGGGTCTGCCGACACTGTCGGTCAGGGGCCAGGGCACAGATGTGTGTGCGGCTTGGAGGTGGAGACCACCAGGGGAAGTCGTTGAAAAGGGCTGGCAGTGGTGCTCTCAGGGGAGCCGAGCCGGCAGTGTTCCGAGGCTGCTCATTACATAAAGCTTCCAGTGTTGCATCTCGACTGCTGTGCTGAGAAACGAGCCCAAACCTGGAGCGTCTAGTGTGATAACGTATCACAAAGTGAACATGCCCATGTTCCACACCCAGGGCAAGAGACAGACGTGGCCAGCCTCCTGGAAGGCCCCAGCCCCTCCCAATCAGTATCCCCAAAGGCCACCCCTGTCTTGCTTCCCACGACCAGACTTAATCTTGCCTGGTTTTGAACTTCACGCATATGGAATGTAGACTCCCACTGGATGCAGTGTGTGTGTGTGTGTGTGTGTGTGTGTGTGTCTGTGTGTGTGTGTGTGTGTGTGTGTCTGTTGCTCAGTACTGTGTTGGTAAGGGTCGGCCACGTGGTTGTGTGTAGCCACGCCATTTCTGAGTAGCATATCCATTGTCTGAATGAGCCACAATTTCTTACTTGAGTCTAACGTTGAAGGACATTTGGGTTGTTTCCAGTTAGGGGCTGCTTAGAATAGCGCTGCCAGGAATATCCTCGTACCTGTCTTTTGATGAACACATACTCACATTTCTGCAGGGAGTATACCTAGGAGTGGAATTGCCGGGTCATGCGTTTAACTTTATAAGAGACTGCCAAACCATTTACACCACTCCCACCAACGACAGAGAGAGAGCTCTATTTGCTCCGTCCTCACCAGCCTTTTCATTTCAGCCTTTCTAGCGGGCACGTAGTAGTATCATGTTGTGTTTTTAATTTGCGTTTTTCTGATGCCTGATGAGACTGAGCATCTTCTCATCTGTCTGTTCTTCTGTGTATAAGTATTAATCATGGGCATGTACTACTTAGAAGAATATCTTAAACATGATTCCTCATAACAAAGTTGTAGCCCCTTTGAAGTGTAAGAACCAGCAGGTGATGGGTGGGTTCAAAAGAAAGACAATCAGTGAAGTGTCAGAGAGCGCTGACATCAGAGGGGCAGGAGATGGAGATGTCCACGCAGCGGGTGTTCGAGAGTATCCAGGCAGCTCTCGGCGGGGAGGACCATGGCAGCACATCACCGGCTCCCCCGGGCACTGTGGGGCAGGGGAGAGGTTGCCTGCCCCAGGATTAGCGGCCTGGAGAATTCCTCAGCACCCCCGCCCCATGGTTCTCTTAAACCAGGGACAACGGTTGGACTGCAGGCAAGCAGATCGCCCCAACCCCTAACTGTCCGCCACTGCTGCTGCCTCCGGGACCTGCAGACACGGGTTCGCTCCTCTCCTCAGCACGCTTGATCCTGCCCGCAGTCTGTGATCTTTGCTCCAGCACAGGCAGATTTGCATCCTTTTCCCCCCACCCCACCCAGTTGAGAAGAAGAGAAACGCGTTGCTTGGCGATGTCATTACACCAAAGTGTAGAATAAGAAGGAAATTTTTCCACCATTCACCATGGGCCCCAAATAAGGAGTCACAGAAGCTCACCGTGGTCCCTCGTTTCTTTCCTCTTCTGTCCCCTAGAGCTCGTCTCCCCTCTCACTTCCTTGAGACCTTGTTATAAGTTGACTAACCCCTCCCTGCACACACACACATCAGGGCAGTCTGTGTCTAGGAGTTGTCATAAAGTTTAGAATGTATTCAAGACCAGGGTGGGGGAATCAGGTGCTACGATGGATGTGGGGATGTGCCCAGCCCTGGTCAGATGACCGTGATTGCAGTGACAGCAGTACGGTTTCCGGTGCTGTACACTCCCTCCTGTTTAATCATCTCAGGAACACGACAGATTGGGTGCCGTGACTGCCCTGTTTTAGAAACGAGGAAGATGAGGCACAGAAAGGTTGTCCCTTGTCAGAGGTCCCTGCTGGTGAGTAGTATCATTGAGATTTGGACCAAGACCTATTGGTTCTAGAACCCTCCTTAACCCTCATCACCCACAGACACCACCACAGTCCCTCACCCACAGAGTGAGTGTTTCTCAAGCCTCAGCGCACCCAGGTTAGGAAGGTGGCCCCAGAGCCACCAGCTGCCCCAGGCCCGTGCCTGGCCGTGTTTTCAGCACATCTCTCACAGCCACGTCCATGTCTGTCACCCACCCAGGTGTGTCAAGAGTGAAGCAGGAGCGCCAGAAGGTCACTGGGGCCCAGTTCAGAGGGCCAGTGAAGGGCCCAGGATCAGGGCCTGCTAAGGGCAGGGCTGGGGGCAAAGGGGACACTGGGGCGGCCAAGGAGAGGCAGGAACCTAGCCCTTCATCCCTCCATTCATTCAACACGTCACCAATGATATGTGCCAGGCTGAGTGCCAGGGATACAGTGTGAGCCAGACAGGCGTGTCCCCTGCCTTCTTGGTGCTGACAGTTGGTGGGAGAGCCGGGCAATAGCAGGAGCACCGAGTAATAAATGCTCACTAATAATGCTGAGTATTAAGTGGAAACAAACACAGTGCCTAGAGAGCTTGGTAGGATCTGGGGGTGAGGGTGTCTCTGAGCAAATCACATTTCAGGCGAGGCTAGAAGAATGCAGAGGAGCCAACTGGGAGGAGAACATTCCAGGGAAAGGGAGCTGGTTGAAGACCCTGAGGTAGCAGGGGGTGTGGTGTTGGTTGAACAGGAAAGAGGCCGAGTGGCTGGAGAAGTGAGAGATGAGGCCAGGGAGGTGACGGGGAGAGCATGGTGGGGACTCCGTCCTTCACTCAGAACCACGGGACTCAGTTCTTCTGAGCACAGGAGGGATGGGATCTGACTCGGGTGTTCACAGCGTCCCTCTAGCTACAGATTCTTGCAGGGTGGGGCCAGTGGAGAGGGAGAGATGGGGAGGTTCTGGATATGGTCCTTTGGAGGTAAAGTTAGAATTCCCTGATGTTCAAGGATGATAACCAGTTTCTGACCCGAGCAGCTGAAAGGATGGAGATGATGAGAGATGCAGGTTTGGGGGCAGATAAGGAGTTGGCTTTGGCCGTGTCCAGTGGGAAGTGCCCAGCAGACACTCAGTGGAGGCGTGTGAGGGAGCCATATATACAAGTCTGAAGTTATGGGGAGAGGTCCAGCCAGAGACAGAAGTGTGGGAGCCACTGGTGTCGTAGGTGGTAGAGAAGGCTGGGTGTGAATGCCATGGGCTTGGCTCTCTGCAGAAATGTGGTCTCCTGGCATGGTCTGCCCACTTCCCAGGGCACCAGAGCCTCCTGGGCGTGTCGGATGCTTCCAGGGAGGAAAAGCGTCTGTAGAGGTAAAGTAGGTGGACAAAGCGGCCAGCCTGCCCACTCTCATGACCATGGTTCCCAAATGAAAGCCACATGGGCAGCGACACCCTCGGCAATGTCCAGCCAAGCTGCTCTCTGCCGTGTCCCTGAGTGCCATGCCTGGCCCTCCAGGCCCACCTTCCCCAGCAGGAACATGGGCCCAGAGCCCTCTGGGGCTGCACTGGGGGCAGCAGTGTGTATGGTTGTGAGCTCAGCCTCCGACAGGCCTGGTGAGAAGTTCTGAGTCGGCTGTGTGACCTTGGCGGTGACCTCATCTCTCCCAGCCTCAGGTCCCTCTGCTGTGGCGGACACCCTAAGTGTCTTTCCTTGCAGGGTGCTTTCGGGGTCCAGTGAGATCACACCTGCCCAGCCCTCGGCACAGGACCCAGCCCATCACGAAGGGAATGACGACTTCTGCTTCTCGAGCACTCACTCTGCACTGTCACTGGAGTTGTCATTATTGGGGAAGCACAGAGAGGGTACAGGGGTTGAGAGCACAGGTCTGAAGCTCTTTCTTACTTTGTGACCTTGGACCAGTTACTTAACCTCTCTGAGTCTTAATGTTCTCCTTCATCTATTAAACTGGTACTAATATCCACCTCACAGTATCACTGAGAGGATGTAGCAAGGTAATGCGTGCAAAGCACTTATAGTAGTACCTGATACAGACGTGTGCTTAATAATAATTATCGTTATGATTATTCAGCACTGATCAAAATTGTGGGCTCTGGTGTTAGACCGCCTGGGTTTGGGTCCTCTGTTAGTGCATTTGCAAGTTTGATAGATATTAACTAGCCCTCCACCGGGGTTGTGTGTTTTTTTAAGATCCGATGCTCCATTCAGGCACATTGGCTAGCCTTGGGAATTTAGACTAATTTACACCCACACCAGCCATCATGATTTTAAACCTGTTTCACCTTTGAACTAGAGAATTCTGTCCCAAACATAATTCCACACTTGCTCAAAGTTGGGTATGGAGGGAAGGCCACCCGAACATTAAGAAAAATCGAAAATAACCGGAATGTCCAATCAGCAGGAAGCTGGTTAAATAATTGATGTCCATTCACATGATGGAATACTGTGCAGCTATTAAAAATAAGGTAACTTCATGTTCAGTTAACTTATGTGAAGATGTATCATGAAGATACAGAGCAAAAAGCAAGTGTGAGTATTATTTATTTGTAAAGTAAGAAATCAAGTTGTGAGACAGTGCTTATTATGATACCATTTCAATTTAACCAAAAAAAGCTACGCACGTTTAAGCAACAAAGGAATGCAACCTCGGTTATATAAAGAATCTTATTCACCAAAAGACAGTCAGTCTCGTAGAAAAATGGGTAAAGGATATGAGCAAGTAATTTACAAAATAGGAAATGCAAATGGCCAGTAAGGATGAAAAGGTGCTCAAGCTCCTTTGTGGGTGGAGGACTGTTGGAGGGCTTCGCGAACTTAACGCATGTCAAGCGCTAGAATGGTGCCTGGCACACGGTACGTGCTCAGTAAACATTCTGTTACCGAGTGTTGTTAGACCCCAAGACATGAGTTGATGGGGGTCGTGGCCGTGTGTGAGCTGAGCAGACAAGCTGGCAGAGGGGTGGGACCATCCAACCACATTAAGGGCCAGATTCTTTGGGTGAACTTGGGCCGGAGCCTGAGTCATCTCTGACCACTGGTGTGTCTCCTGTCTTAATGCAGAGCCTTTGTGGCATGTGCCCGCCCAGGCCCGGCTCTCGGCCATGACTGGAAGCAGCGGGAGCAAGCACACCTCCAGGCAGGACACAGCAGGCAAAGATTCCCCCAACAGGCATTCCAAGGTGAGTCTGGGCCCCACCTGCCAACCCCGGGGGCCGCCTTACCCGCCCTGACTGCTTCACCTGGGTGTGGGCCTCTGAGCAGCACACGTGAGCACATGCTCCACCTCTGCCCCCTTCCGCTCCAGCAGAGGGGCGAGATGCCTGGTCTGGAGTTAGACCCAGCCAGGCGCACATCCTGGCTCCAGCCCCTGCCATCCACGTCATCTTGAGCAAAGACCTTCAGCCCCTGAAGCCACAGTTTCCTCATTACCTCAGCTGTGGTAGGTGTCTTCAGCAGCTCGGGCTGCTGTAAGAAAAATGCCACAGACTGGGTGGCTGATGAGCAACAGAAATTTATGTCTTATAGTTCTGGAGGCTGGGAAGTCCAAGGTCAAGGCGCAGGGAGATTGAGCGTCTGGTGAGAACCTGCCTCCTGGTTCACAGACGGCCTTCCCTCCACCTCATGTGTGAAGGGAGCTCTCTGTGCTCCCTTTTATAAGGATATAAATACATATATGGATTTTATAACCCCATCCATGAGGAATATATAAACATATATAGGATAAATATGTGAAAATATATAGCGGTTTTATAATCCCATTCATGAGGGCTCTACCCTCATAACCACCTAATCACTTCCCAAAGGCCCTCCATCCTAATACCATCCCCCTGGAGATTCAGCCTATGAATATTGGGGGAACACAGACTATTCAATCCATAGCAATAGGTTAACGGCTGTAACAGACAGCCCCCAGATCTCAGTGACCTCACACAATAGAAGTTTATTCCCCTTTCAAATAACAATTCAGCGTGGGTACTCGGTGAGCAGCTTTCCACATGGTGATTCAGGAACCCAGGCTCCCTCCCTCTTGTAGCCGTCCCTCAGGGCCTCAGAGCCCTCCCCTGGGGCCCAGGGTAGGAGGGAGAGGGAAGGTTTTTGTGGCTCAGACCTGGAAATGGCATAAGTCACTTTTTTTTCCTGGCTGTGTTGGGTCTTCGTTGCTGCGTGCAGGCTTCTCATTCCTTGAGGTGGATTCTCTTGTTGCAGAGCTCAGGCTCTAGGCGCACGGGCTCAGTAGTTGTGGCGCACGGGCTTAGTTGCTCCGCGGCATGTGGGATCTTCCCGGACCAGGGCTCGAACCCGTGTCCGCTGCATTGGCAGGCGGATTCTTAACCACTCTGCCACCAGGGAAGCCCCGACATAAATCACTTTTACCTATATTGCACTGGCCAGGACTCTTATCACGTGGCCACAGGTCACTGCAGGAGGAACTGGGAAATGTAGTCCTGTGTGCCCAGGAGAAGGAGATAGTTGTGGTGAGCAGTTGGAAGTCTCTTCACATCTGTTCATTCAGTGGGTGTTTGATGGGCCCGTACAATGTGCCAGGCATTGGGACCACAGTGTTGAAGAGGGCAGATGCACCCCTGTGCTCACAAAGTTGGCATCCCAGCGGGGGCAACAAGCAGGAAGCAAAGAAACAGATTTCATTATATAATGGTAAGAACCAATTCTTGCTGTGCAAGAAAAACAAAGTACAGTTAAGGGAAAAGAGTGTCAAGCACAGCTACTTTAGGATGAGGTGGTCAGAGAAGGCCTTTGAGGAGGTAACCTTTAAGCAAAATCTTGAATGAAGTAAGGAGCAACCCATGAAAATATCTGAGGGAAGAGCATTGTAGACAGAGGGAACAGCAAGTACAAAGGCCCTGAGGGGGCAGTGTGCCTGGCATACTCAAAGAACAGCGAGAAGGCCAGTGTGGCTCGAGGAGAGTGATCAAGAGGGAGGCGGGAGATAAAGTTAGAGACCAGAACCTGGAACCAGATCACACAGGGCCTCAGAGGCCATGGTGAGGACTCTTGCTTTTCCCCTGAGTGAGCAGGGAGAGGACATGAACTGACGCAAGTGTTCACAGCCTGTCTCTGGCTGCGTGTAGGGAACAGACTGGGGGCCAGGGGTGAGGGGAGACAGGGACAGGGAGTTGGGAGACCAGGGAGGAGGCTCCTGCCATGGTCCAGCAGGAGGCAGTGGTGGACAGGACCAGGGGGGAGCCACAGAGGGAGGAGAAGTGGCAGGTTTGGATCTGTTCCAAAGATTCAGGCGACAGGATTTGCTGTTGGATTAGATATGGGTGTGAGAGCAAAAGCAGCGTCGAGTGACTCCACGGCTCTTGGGTGGAGCAGCTGAAAGGACGGAGGTGCCATTGTGAGACAGGCAAGAGGTGAATTCAGGAGGGAAGGCCAGGAGCTCAGTTTCAGATGTGTTCAGCTTAAGCTGTGGGCAGCATGTTGCGTATGTGCTGTCATTTATCCCTCTGATCAACCTCATGGGGCAGGGTTATTATCAACCCATTTTACAGATGTGGAAACTGAGGCACAGGGTAGTTCAATCAGTTGCCCAAGATAGCAAGGCCAGTAAGTGGGGGAGCCAGAGTTCGAAGCGGTCCAGCTCCAGGGTTCACACTTAGGGGTAGGGAGGACCCAGAGAAGGAAGTTTGCTCCCCGCCCCCCCACCCCGAGTCTAGGAATGACACACTTCTCCTGCCTTCCAGGGAGAGCCTCAGTACTCCAGTCATTCCAGCAGCAATACCCTCTCCAGCAACGCGTCCAGCAGCCACAGCGATGATCGCTGGTTCGACCCCCTGGACCCACTGGAGCCAGAGCAAGACCCTCTCTCCAAGGGCGGCTCCAGTGACAGTGGCATTGACACCACCCTCTACACCTCTAGCCCCAGCTGCTTGTCCCTGGCCAAGACGTCTCGGCCGGCCAAGCCACACAAGCCCCCGGGAAGTATGGGCCTCTGTGGAGGCGGGCGCGAGGCTGCCGGGCGGTCCCACCATACAGACCGGCGTCGGGAGGTCTCGCCCGCCCCTGGGGTCACTGGCCAGAACAAGGGCTACCGACCGAAGCTGTACTCCTCAGGCTCCAGCACCCCTACAGGCCTGGCTGGGGGCAGCCGCGACCCACCGAGGCAGTCCAGGTAAGACACTGAATCTAGTCCAAGTCCTTCAGGGGGACCCTGACCGCCACCTGCATCCCTCACAGTCCTGACAGTGGTGTTCCCCTCCCCAGAAACATGCTCACAGATTGGAATGCTCGCACCTTAGTTTGCTTACAGAGTTGGGAGACTCGTGGACCACCCCCTGCTGCCATCCATTGGCCTTTAAGGATGCCAGTAGAGGGAGGTAAATCCCTGGCTGGCTGTCTCATCTGTCTCTGGTTCAGTCTGACCCTCAGTCTCTTTCCTTTTCTCTCTCCTGAGACTAGTAGTTTTTACACTTTCTGAGAGCCACAGACTGTTTCTGTTAGGAGTGCATTTGTCTGCAGGTAATAGGAAACCTGACCCACAGTGGCTTAAACAGAGGTTTAATAGTCCCCATTTGGGAAGTCCAGAGAGGGCAGAGCTGGGCTGGTGCAGCAGCGGCTCAGGGAGGGCCTCAAGGCCTAGCAGCCTGTGTCTTCCTGCTCCATCACCCTCCTCATGCTGGCTGTGACTTCCTGGTCTCCAGATGGCTGTGGTGCCCCTGGGGGACATGGGGACAGAGAACAGAGGAGAGACGGCAGCGTCTGTGTAGCTCCATGTCTGTAGAGAAAGCAAAAGCTTTCCCAGAACCCCCTTCAGCAGGCAGTGTCACATGGCCATCTCAGCTACAAGGAAGTCTGGGAGATTACGGTTTAGCCTTCCAGCCTTCATAGTAAAGGGCAGTGTGGTCTCCAGACAGTCCACTGGAGGGCTGTTCAACACAGATTCCCCTGACCTACTGGGTGGGGCCTGAGAGTATGCGTTTTTACAAAGTTCCGTGTAGATGCTAATGTTTCTGGTCCCGGGACCACGCTTTGAGAATCGCTGGTAGAGAGGCAGACAGGGTAGTAAGTGAGAACGAACAGGCATTGACTAACCAACAACCTGGAGTCTGGACCGCACACACTTTGCGAATGTGATGAAAGCCACGAACTGCCTCCTGGAAAAGTTCTGCCGTCACAGGACTCAGCCCGGTCCAGGGGCCCCCTCAGGGGTCTGCGGCCCCAGGCAGGGATTACTGTGCTGCAGTCCCCAGTGTGCACCCCTGAGGCCACCACCTCCTTTCTCCTCCCTGACCACACCTGAGCAGGGGCCAGCCCGTGTCCAGGACCCCCATTAGGGGCCTTCATCTCCCTTGGCTTCCTGACACCTTGGCCCGTCCCCAGACCTGCGCCTCTCTCCACACAGGACACGTGCACCCAGGCGGTGGCCTCAGACCTCCTTGACCACAACCCACAGTGGACCTGGGTCTTTGACTATACAGAAATATCTATATATTTTTAAAAGGTGAAGCAAAAATCTCCCTAGCAGTTCCTAGCCTGGCCGTGCAAAGCCCTTTAATCCAGTCTGCTCTGTTGAGAATGTTTGAGCGCTGCTCCCTACCTCCTGAAAGGATCTCATGACCGAGCGGCGGTTCTGTTGTTACCAAATTCAGGTTCTGCTGCTTGACACTCGAAAGCCAATATTGGAGAGACAGGTGTTGATCGGAAAGGAAAATATGCAGAAGCGTAAGGGAGTTTAGCTGTTGTAGAAATTAAAGTATTTAACTAGATTCTAAAACCAAGGGGCTGCTTACACTCTGACAGACTTGGAAACCACGGTATTTGAGAGTGTCCGTCTGTCAGTGCTTTCCCTCACTGTGGCCCTGGTCCCCCTGGAGTCAGGAGCCAGGAGAAGGGTGAGGGTGGAGAGAAAGGGTGCCCCAGGGAGTTAGGTCTCTGTCTGAGCCAGCCTCCCTAGACAGATAGATGTTAATCATTTGAACTCACGGACTCTTGAACAGCTCCTTCATTCATTTATTTATCCATTCATTTCATTCACAGATATTTCTCAGGGATTTGTTGTGTCCCAGGGACTACGCTGAGAGCTAAGGAGAAGTAACGAGCAAATTCAGACGAGGCCCCCAGCCCTCACCTCACCCACCATCTGTTGAGGGAGACAGAGTAGAATCAGGTCATCACTGAGACAGATGTCAAAGTGTGCCCACCGAGAGGGCCTCGGAGCTATGGGGTCCCAGGTCCCGGCTGTGGTAGCCCCTGTGTTGGGCACAGGCCCATGTCAGTAAAGCTCAGTAGCTGTAGGGTTTTGGAGTCTGTGATATAAAGGCAGCGGTGCTGGGGAGTAGACTATGTCTGAGGCAGGGGGGTGGGTATAAAATTACTCTGTGTCTGAGAGAAGGATTTGCTGAACCCAGAAATGAAGGGAATAAAATGGGAGAGGAACCTGCTACAAAAGAGGGCCCTGCGGTTGGGAGCTTTAATTTGCATACAGACAATTGATGCTAATTGCAAATCATTCTTATCTACTCATTAAAGCTGCTTCCTGAAGTTTTCTCCTAGGCAACCAGGCTTTAGTGTGAAGCAGCATTTCCCAAAATGGGGTGCTTGAGGTGATTTGGGTGGTGTGGGGAGGAAAATGTTTTATTTTAAATGGATATTAGGAAAAGTGTTATCAACCCATCCCCTGATTTTACAGATATTGCCTTGGACAAATTAAGGAAAATTAAATGAGTTGATTTAAAGAAACAAATGTGTTCGTGGTAGATGAGAGCGTGGACTCCAGAGTCAGCCCACTGGGGTTTGAGCGCCACCCCACACCGCCTTGTCTTGGCTGTGTGGCCTTGGGCAAATTACTGAACCTCCCTGGGCCTCAGTTTCCTCATCTGTGAAATGGGGGCCCTGTCACTGTCCCTAACTAAGGCCATGTCGATGTCCCTAGCTAAGGCCCTGACACTGTCCCTAACAGCCTGAGCTGTCCCTAACTAAAACTCTGACGCTGTCCGTAAGAAAGGCCCTGACTCTGTCATTAAGGCCTTGATGCTGTCCCTAACTAAGGACCTGAGCTGTTTCTAACTAATGGCCTGAGCTGTCCCTAACTAAAGCTTGACGCTGTTCCTAACTAAGGGCCTGATGCTTTTCCCAACCAAGGCCCTGAATCTATCCCTAACTAAGACGCTGAATCTGTCCCTAACTAAGGCCGTGACACTGTCCCTAACTAAAAGCCTGACTCTGTCTTACCTAAGAGCCTGAGCATCAGCACTTTATTTAGGGACAGCGCCAGGGCCTTATTGAGGGCTCAAAGTCGATGGGGGAGACATATCCATCCCCAGACAGTGACAGCCCACAGTGGTCAGGGCCAGGGTGAGGGAAGCGTTCAGGGTGTGGGAGCCCAAAGGAGGGGCCTGACCCAGTATGGGAGGTGCTTTCCTAAAGGAAAGAGGGTAAGCTACTGGGAACTAGGAGGGCAGAGTGTTCTAGGCAGAGAAGATGTGCAAGTCCCACCTCACCCTGCCAGTCCTCCCAGAATCTTCCCATCTCAGTAGGTACAGGTTCCCAGCAGGTCGCTGAGCACCTGTGCTCGAGGGGCCCACACGTGCCTCTGCCTGCCGCTAGCCACACTGCCCCTTGCTCAGGGCAGCCCAGCAGCCCTGTGCATCTGCTGTCATCCGTCCATTCCCTGGGGCCGAGCCGGAATGACAACCTGCTGCCCAGCCTTGGCTCCCCAAAGAGAGGCACAAGCGCTCCATAGCTGCCCTTGTGTCTACTTCCAGGCCCTTTGTAGCCCAGCACTTTGCGTTCATTCATACAGCAGGCGCCTACTGTACGCTCAGCCCTCTGCCGCAGAGGACCCCAGCCGTCCTGGCACTGGCAGGGTGCCGGGGGAGACAGCAAGCAAATAATTACAAAAGCAATGAATCAGTTATGCTAGGGGAAAGCCTTCCAGGGAGAGAGTGGATGTGGTGCAGGGGCTGGAGGGGGTGTCTAATCTAGGCGGGGGGTTGGGGGGCTGGGGTAATTCCCCTGAGGAGGTGTCATTTCTGCCACAGATGAGAGGGATAAGGAGGAGGGAGCAGGTGAAGTGGTTTCAGGAGGACCGATGATATACTCTTGATGCAGTTATGTGGGTGTTTGCTTTGTAAGTGTTTGTTAAATTGTACATACATGTTTTGTACACTTTGTTCTATGTGGGCTATTTTACAATTTTTTCTTTAAAAGAGAAAAAGGAAAGATGATGTGTGGAGAAGGCATCCCTGTGAGAGGGAGTAGCATGTGCAAAGGCCCTGGGGTGGGGAGGAGGGTGGGTGCCATCAGGTCACTGAACACAGGCCCCTTGGCTCAAGTATAGAAATTGAGGGGGGCAGCTGATGGGAGGTTGGCAGGGACCAGATCACGCAAGGCACTGTCAGCCACATGACAGAGTTTGGATTTGATCCTAAGAGCTGTGGGCAGCAAGGAAAGGCTTCAGCAGAAAGGATAATGCAGGGAGATAGATGTTTTGAAAGATGGTGCTGGAGGCGCAATTGCAGAAGTCTCAGGGACGGGTCTGAGGCCGAGATGTGAGTGAGAAGGAAGGGGACCTTTGACTAGAGGACAGAGCAACTGTGGATGTGTCAGCAGGTGGCACCACCAGGACCTAAGGAGGGAGGGAGGCAAAAGTCCAGGACAGTGTCTGCTGCAGATGGGGAATGTTGAGATTCTTGAGAGGGGAGAGGAGAGCAGGGCTGGGCAGGCCTGAGAGGAATGTTATTCTCACATTCCCTGACACCAAAGCACCCACTGTGTGCCGGGTACCGTGCCAAACACGGCGATACAGAAGGGGGCAAAGTCAAGCCCTCTTTTGTGGAGCTGATGTTCTCCTGGAGAGAGAGTGAGGCAGACAGACAACTGAGCAACCGTGTAATATTAATATGCCAGGTGGAGATAAGGTCTGGAGAGAAAACCAAACCGGGCAGAGGTCCCAGAAGGCCTCTAGGAGGAGGTGATATTTTGCAGGAAGCGTGGAAGTGATCCAGGCAGGGAAAATAGCAAATGCTGAGGCCCTGAAGGTAAACTCGTTTGCAGTGCTCTGGAAATGCTCTGGTGGCCAGACAGGCCAAAGGAAGGCAAGAGGTCTGATTTGCAAGGTGGGCAGGGGCCCAGCTCTGGCAGGCTTACCAACCACGGGCAGATGCTGGGATTTGATTCTGAGGGACGTGGGAGCCATGGGAGCACATAATCTGACTTATGTTTTAAGTAGATCACTCTGGGCTACTCGGGGGAAAGTGGACTGTTTCAGGGGTGGGCGGGGATTGAGTTCACCGGCATAGTGCGAGGACTGCCAGGAAAGGGATGGGCCCTGCCATGCCCACACCCCCTACCCACTCCCTCCCTGCGCTGCAGCCCTCTCCGTGGAAGCCACCGCAGCCTGTAGCAGCTTGTGCCCGTGGATGATTCCACTGACTTCACAGACTCTCCCCCGAGGCGTTCGTCACGGGAGCCCGGCTTCCAGGCACAGTGCCAGGCGCCAGTGCCTGCTGTGGGCATCGCGATGGGCTGAGTGATCCCAGGCGGGCAGCCACCTGCCCCCCACCCTCCCCCCACCCTCTCTCGAGGCAGCATACACTCCAAAGCTTCCTGGGCTTCCTGTGCAGTTTGTCAAGAGCTGTTTAGAGGCACTGAGAGGCTCTCCGCCCCATGTGGAGCCGACATCGCCGGGTGTTCCCAGGCAGGCAGGAAGCACGTGGCCTTGCTTCCACGGGTGGGGCTGCGGTCTCCGGGATACCCTTCTGGGCGCATAGCCCTGAAAGGTGATGTGAGGGCCTTGGCATCCACTGGGGCCAACCCCACCTCTGTTGGCTAGGAAGCCGGGGTCACACAACAGACCTACTCGGAGAGTCGCAGTCAGCTTGGGAAGAGGAACGCAGGCCATCTCCAGGAACTCAAGGGAAGGAGGGAAGCTTGCAGAGATCTTGGGGCTGGGGCAGGGAGGAGTGCAAAAGCCCTGAGGTGGGAAAGTTTCTGGTGTGTTTGGGGAACAGCTTCCATGTGGCCAGAGCAGTGTGAGCAAGAGGCAGAGTGGGAGGACCTGAGGGCAGAGAGGGGTCGGCACAGATGGTGTGGGGCCTTGTGGACCAGGGGAGAGTTCTGACTCACCCTGAGCAGAGGAGGGCGGTGGTTGCACTCAGGCGTTCACAGCCTCCCTCTGGCTGTGTTTGGGGGTGAGGGCAGGAGGAGGCCGCTGTGACTATACAGGTGCACGGTGGTTGGTGGAGGTGGCCAGTGGTGGTTGGATTCCGCATCGATTTTGTGCCAGTGAGTTTTTCTCCCATGCCATCTCTGCTTCCACCTCCTGAAGACCTACTGTTTTTGCTCACAGGCCGCAGGGCAGAATATTCCTGCATATGGCTCCTACACTGAGCCTGATAATTCCAGCCACGTGGAGGGACTGAGTCAACTCTCAAGCCCCTGCCAGACGCCTGGGAGAGAGGGCGAGATCAGTCCAGCAGTTAAGGCCCCACAGGGGCCCACCTGGGGTTACCTGGGTGAGCAGTGTGATTTCCCAGACTCTGGCCTCTGGCTGCCTGTGTCCAGGTCACAGCTCCACCACTCACCAACTGTGTGATCTCCACCAGGCTCCTTAGTTCCTCTGAGGTTCAGTTTCCTCATCTGTAAAATGGGGGTGAAGATGCGCTCTGTGGTCCAAGGCTGCGAAGATGAGCCTACACCATGTGTTTGAAGTAGTTAGCGCAGGGCCTGAGACACAGCTGGTCCAAGTATACCAGCTGCTGCTAGGTTTTATTTTCATGTATTATGTATTTATCATGGCTGCCGTTGTCATTGGAAGCACAGGTTGGTGGTTAAACACAGTGTCTCTTGAGCCACACTGCCTGGCTTTGTATCCTGGCTCTATCCCTGGCCAGCTGTGTTATTTGGGGCAAGTTATTTAATCTCTCTGGGCCTCGGTTTCCCCACGTGGAACTTGCGGGGGGTGGTAGCTCCTGCCTCGTGGGGTTGCTGGGGCAACTAGATGAAGTGATGCCTATGAGATGCTTAGAACAGGACCTGGCCGTGTCCACAGGCTCAGCGCGGTCACCACCGTCACTACCACCTGCTCCGTCACTGCTCTTCCTCCTAAAGGCAAGGGCACAGCTCCCTTTGTGCCTTTTGCCCACCCTGGGCCCACCCATCAGCGTCCACGGGGGTGAATAGACCAAAGCATCACACACGCCCAGGCAGCTGTGCGATTTCTCCATCCAGCCTACAGTTTTTCAGCTTTTTTTTGTAAGCCACAGAACGTTCTACTCCAACAAAATCTTAACTGCTCCCCTGAGATACAACACAGATAAACGCACAGCCTCTCTGGGTGAGGGTGGGGTCGGAGCAGGATGCCCCCTGCCCCCTCCAGTCCTGGCTGAGCCCAGAGCCCAGGCTTTTAGCCCCTGGACGCACCACGTCCCTGTATATCTGCAGCTCGGGGAGCACGCCCTGGTGCCCGGGCCTGTGCTGAGCACCGTGCACATAACGATCTTGTGAGGCAGGTGCTGTCATTGCCTCAATTCTCAGAGGAGGAAACCGAGGCTCACTGAGGGGAAGGGGCTTGAGCAAAGAGCACAGTGTGTCAGGGGAGCAGCATGGCCCATGTTCTCATCCACCACGAGGTGCTGCTTCGTTTTTCAAGCTGAGGCCCGGGGAGGGCACCTGGCCTCACCGGTGCTTCAGAAGGAAAGTGATTGGCAGGTGGGGTAAGAACTCCACCCTGTACTCGTGGTCCAAGGGATGTGTGAGAAGGGGCGCCCACCTCAGAGGGCCGGGTCAAGATGCACAGCATATTCAGAATAGTTTTTTGTTGCCCTACTGTGTGGGGGGGCACCATCCATTCCTGAGGTTGGTAGAGGTTGAAAACAGGGGAAGTCACGGGAATGCCTTTGCCTGCAAGCAACAAGAAATCCCAGCTCAATTGGAGGAAGTCTGTTATCTCTCGAAACGTGAAGGCACAAGGTAGGAAGGGCCCCACAACTGGGTAATTTATTGACTCGAGGACCCCTATAGACTGGCTCCCCTCACAGTCTCAAAGTGGCTGTCATTCAACCAGATAGTCACAGTGTCCAGTGGAAGAACAGGTGATATTTGCTGCAAGTGGTCTGTGTTAGTTTTCTAGTGAAGAAATCTTCCCCAGAAGTCCCCTAGCACACAGTCCACGCTCACACACCTGATGTCTCACTGGCCACAAGAAGATCGCAGACCTACCCCAGACCCATTGCAGACAAGTGGCATCAGCCATTCAGGATTTGTGCCCTGGGCTGGGTGCCAGCCAGGTCACCTTCTTTAAGGATGAGTACAGTCAGCCTTCATTTACAGGGTAATGGGATTAGCATGACACCCAGTGCCTGCCACAGGCCTGAGGAGGGGGCAGACCCCTCCCAGAAGAGGCAATGGCTGGAGCCAGCTGGCAGACACAGAGGCGCAAAGGGCATTCATCTTATTCCCTTCCTCTTTTTTTCAATCATCTCTTGTTTTTTTCAGCTCGTAAAAGCTGAACATGCCTGATGACAAGGTAGAGAAATATGTACTGTAGAAAGTAAAAGTTAGGATTCAAATCAATTAGGATATATTCTAGAGTGGGCCCTCTGCGGCTATTGGAGGGAGAGGGGCTTGTGTGGACTGACACGGAGAAGTCTCCAGAGCACCGTGTTAAGGTTAAAGCCAGGTGCAGAACAAGCTCAGGATAGGCTGCCATTTATGTTACAAAGGAAGGTTGTGCTTGTGTGTACTAGGCTCTCTGTTGAAAAAGAAGAAAGGGGGGAGGGGCAAGGTTGCCTCGAAGGAGACTGAGGTGTCACATGGCACTTCCTTTCTACCCTGCACCTTTTATATGGTTTCATTTCCCCCATCATTACTATTTCCAGAGGTAATCAGTTAGTGTACACCCCCCCAGAGATTTTTCTCCAAACCTGTACCAGCCCAGATCTTTCACATATTTTTGGCCATTACCCAAAACAGGAAAAGCATTTTATACTACAATCCAGCATGGACATCCAGAATAAGGTTTCACAAAACCACTTATCCTTACCTCACAAGAGGTACACTGAAGTTTTTCATTCTAGTCTATTTCTTTTTTATTTTCCTCTTAGTAACAGTCAAGATCCACTAAGTTGATTTCATGACCCACAGTTGGGGAAAAAAGTGTACATTTCCTTTTCATAAAAAGATCCCCCCAAAAAAGCCCAGTAATCATATAGTATACATACATTTTTTAAAATAAATTTATTTATTTATTTTTGGCTGTGTTGGGTCTTTGTTGCTGCCTGCAGGCTTTCTCTAGTTGCGGCGAGCGGGGGGCTGCTCTTTGTTGCCATGCGCGGGCTTCTCTTGTTGCGGAGCACAGGCTCTAGGCGCGCAGGCTTCAGTAGCTGTGGCACTCGGGCTCAGTAGTGTGGCGCACAGGCTTAGTTGCTCCATGACATGTAGGATCTTCCTGGACCAGGGCTCGAACCCGTGTCCCCTACATTGGCAGGCGGATTCTTAACCACTGTGCCACCTGGGAAGCCCCCTATATATACATTTTAAGAGAAGAAAAAGCATGCTTTACACAATGGCTTTTTTCCACTTACTGTAGCTCAGACATCTGTCCTCACCCATAAACAGAAGTTGACCTCATTCTTCGTACTGGCTGCATAGATTTTGATCATATGTATGTGCTTGGAACAATCTATTAATCCCCAGTTAAAAGACATTCAGTCCATGTCCATGTTTTCTTGATTACACAGAGCACTGCAGTGACAATCCTTGGGCTTTTCTGTGGTGTGGATTTCTGGGAGGTCAGATCAGTTAGACTAAGGCTGTATCTCCTTCAGGTCTCAGCTCAGACACCATTGCCTCATTGGGGAAGCCCCTGACCACCCCAGACAAAGTCCAATCCCGATGTTACATGCTCCATGGCTCCCTGGACATCCCTCCACCAATGTGCAACCTTGGGCCTGTTAGTAGATGTTGCTGAATTATAGAAAGTATATATAAGTCAGTCAGAGCTTGCTTTTTTAAATCCAGTCTGACAACCTGCCTTAGAATTGGGGTGTTTCAGCATTCACGTTTAATGAAGTTACTGATAATGATTGGATTTATTTTTGCCGTTTTCCTCTTTGTTTTCTATATGTTTACTGTTTTTCTTGCTCCTCTTTTCTTCCTTTACTTCTGCCTTTTGCGTTAAATAAATGCATTTTAATGCACCATTTGGATTCCTCTTGATTTTGGGGACTATTTTTTTTTTTAGTTGTTATAGTACGTGCCTTTTCAGTGTAATTCAGATGAATACTAACTTAATTCCAATAAAGTATGGAGACTTTTTTTCCAATATAGCCCCATTCCATTTCCCCTCCTTTGTGCTATTTTTGTCATCTATATTATTACATCCATACGTGTTATTAACCCAACAGTATAGTGTTGCTATTATTGCCTTATACAGTCTTATGTTTAAGGAAGTTAAAGAAGAAATAAGGAAACATAAATCTATAGAGCTTTTTATTCTAATCCACAAATTTACCATCTTGGATCCTTCATTTCTCCGAATGGATTCAGGTCACCATCTGCAGTCATTTCCTTTCGGCCCAAGGACTTATTTTATTATTTATTAGGCAAATGTGCTAGCAATGAATTCTCTGAGTCTCTGTTTATCTGGGGACATCTTTACTTTGCCTTCCTTTGTGAAGGATACTTCTGCTGGACATAAAAGTCTTGGTTGGCAGTTCTTTCTCTCAGCACTTTGAAAATATCATTCCATTCCATTGTTTCAAATGACAAGTTGGCACTTAATTGTATTGTGCTCCTCTCTATGTGATGAATCCTTTTCTCTTGGTGCTTTCAGGGGTTTTGTCTTAATGTTTGACTTTCACCTGTTTTTCTGGATGATGTCTTTATATTGATCCTGGTGGGGATTTGTTGAGTTTCTTAGATGTGTAGATGAATGTTTTTTTGTCCTGTTTGAGGAGTTTTCAGCCATTATTTCTTCAAACCTTTCTTCTGCCCCTTTCTCTCTTCTCCTTCTGAAACTCTCAGTGAGCATGTTTCGATATGCTTGACGCAGCCCCAGAGGTTCCACTGTGGCAGAACCTGCCTGTTCACTGAGCTGGGCAGAGCCCCCAGGCCACAGTGTCAGATTCCCTCTGTTCTTACCTGAAGTTCAGTTTTTCAAGCATAAAGGATACTTGGATTCTTGCATGCCCTTGGTCAGTTTCCAGAGTGCTGAAATGATTGTTTTTGTCGATTTTGTGCTTTGGGGGAAAGAATTTGCCAATCTCCTCATTCTGCCATAGGCAGAATCCCACCCCTTCAATATTACTAAATTGACCTTCAATAAGGATTTATTGACTTGCACTCCAAGGACGTTAATTTTCCCATTAAAGACCTCTTACTTGAAGTGGAATTGGAATTTTATTTAAAAGTTTTAAAAGCTGATTCGCCTCAGTGGGATCAGCAGTTGGGTCCCCACGAGTCGGGTCCTAGTTAACAGCGTGAGGTTCATTGTAGCATTAACTTCACAGGAGTCCAGCATTTGGGATATCGAGCTGTGGTTTTAGATTAGATCAGCTGGAGTGGTGTCCGTCGTGTAGTAGTGCGCAAAAAATATTTGAATGAAGAGGCGTGGCAAGGTATAAGTTAAAAAAAAAAGAAACCCATAAGTTACAGAGCAAGTTATTAGCACAATCCCAGTTATATATAAAAACAATTCTCCCACCCCTCAAAAAAAAGCTCCTGTTTTCTGATTATATGCACTTTGTTTTTTTTGTTTATTTGTTTTTGGCTGCAACATGCAGCTCATGGGATCTTAGTTCCCCGACCAGGGATCTAACCCAGGACCCCCGGCGGTGAAAGTGCTGCGTCCTAACCATTGGACAACCGGGGAATTTCCAACACGTGTGTTTTTGTTTTTGCGGTACGCGGGCCTCTCACTGTTGTGGCCTCTCCCGTTGCGGAGCACAGGCTGCGGACGCGCAGGCTCAGCGGCCATGGCTCACGGGCCCAGCCGCTCCGCCGCATGTGGGATCTTCCCGGACCGGGGCACGAACCCGTGTCCCATGCATCGGCAGGCAGACTCTCAACCACTGCGCCACCAGGGAAGCCCCACGTGTGTTTTTAATCATAAGAAACGGTTAAGAAGGAAATAGAGCAAGCCGTAAACCACGGTCACATCCAGAGACAGGCAGGTGGGACCCCCACCTTCAGCTGTGTAGGTTGTGCCTAGGAGACAGGGAATCTCTGGGGCGGGGTGGGAGCATCCACCCACGGGGGGTGACTTTTTAGATTCACATAGAGGGACCAACTGTGCTAGAAGGGCATCCCTGGGGTGGGATCGGGACTATGAAGGCAGCTTTACGTTTTCTCCACGTAGACATCTATGTATTGGAACTTTCCACAGCAGTAAAGTACTTGTATCTCTCCTGGGTGAATGAAGTTTTGTTTCCCAAGAGGAAATTTAAACAGATCGGTTTTTCAAAAAGTGGGATGGAATTGGCTTATTTCTCTCATTTTCACATTGCAGTGACATGAGCTCGAGGGCCGGCTACCCCACTCAGGTTCACAAGACGGCCAGTGCAGAGACCCCGCGGCCCTCACAGCTGGCCCAGCCCAGCGCCTTCCAGCTCTCCGCCTCCGTCCCCAAGTCCTTCTTCTCCAAGCAGCCCGTGCGCAACAAGCACCCAACAGGGTGGAAGAGAACAGACGAGCCCCCGCCACGGCCGCTCCCCTTCACTGACCCAAAGAAGTAAGTGCCTGGACGCCCGGTGAGACCCCAAGCTCGGGCGTCTCGGGGTGGGGAGGAGGGTGACACCTCGCTCCCTCATTTATCAGGACACCGTGCCAGTCTACACACTGGGAATACAGCTGTGAACAGGCGGACGGATCCCTGTCAGCTCGGGGAGCTGACAATGCCTGTTGGGGAGGCGGACAGCAAATAGGGTAACTAAGAAAAGCATGCAGCAGGTCAGATGGTGGCTAGCACTGTGTGGCATGTAAATGAAGGCTGTTCCAGGCAGAGGGAACAGCAGCTGCACAGACCCTGAGGCAGGAGCATGCTTGGTCTGCTGGAGGAAGGCCAGTGTGGCTGGGATCATGTGAGCACGTGAGGTCAGAGAGGCGATGGACACAGACCGGGAGGGTCTTGTGGGCCCCACATAAGGGCCTGGGTGTCTGCTGTGAGTGAGGGGGAGCCGCGGGAGGATCTGGAACAGAGGAGGGACATGACCTAAATTGGGTGTCCACAGGGTCCTTGTGGCTGCGTGCGGAGCACGGCCTGCGTGGGGCAGGGAGACCAGCGAGGCGCTGCTGCGATGGTCCAGGCAGGAGACGAGGGGCCTGGAGCAGGATGGAGGCCAGGGAGGGTCAAGGGGGCGGTTTCGGGAAAGATTCTCTGACGTGGGAGCAGGCAGGCTTTGCTGGCAGATTGGCTGTGGTGTGAGAGAAAACGAGGTTGAACATGATCCCGGGTCTCGCAGCCTGAAGGATGGATGGACTCTCCTCGGGCTGAGACGGGGACTGAGTGGGGAGCAGGCTCAGGGGAGCTCAGAGCTCAGTCCTGGACAGGTTAAGTTTGCAACTAGAAGACGTGGAGGAGGCAGTCGGGTAAGGCGTCTGGAGCTCGGGGGAGAGGTCAGGCTGGAGAGAGAAATCTGGGCGTCATCAGCATAAAGGCACGACTCTGGAGAGGAAGGGAGGTGTAGGACTCAGCCTGAGACCCCTCAGTGTTCATACGAGGAGGAGCCCGGGGTGACAACTGTGAGCCGTCAGCGGGACGAGCCCGGTTGAGCCTCACAGAGGGGACTGCAGGGTGCGGGAGAGAAGGCAGGGCAGCATAGGAGGCAGCTGGTTTGTGGCATTTTGCTGTGAAGCGAGAGAGAGAGCAGAGGAGTCATCAGTGAAGACAGGGTTTTTGTGTTTCCAAGTTAGAACATGATGATACCGAACATTTATCGAGTACTCACTTGTGCCAGTCTCGGTTCCGAGCTCTCGTCCGGGAATTTGTTCGCCGAATCCTCCTCAACAACAGCTCCGGGAGGTGGACCTGTTATTCGTCCAGTTTTACCCATGAGGCACCTGAGGCCCAGAGGCTCAGAGCTGGGAAGGGACGGAGCTTGGATCAGAGCCTAGGAAGCTCGGGCCAAGGCTCCTCTTCAGTTGGGTTGGCGGGGGGGGTCTGCCCTCCCCCATCCTGTTCTCAGTGATGTCCTCTTTCATGACCTGGTTGGGGCCATTCAGATGTGTGCTGGCACAGAGCTCCTAAGGAGAAAGGTGTCAGGAGACAGAAACGGGATCCCTGGAGATGTGGGCAGGGAAGCAAGCTGAGAATCCAGTTCACGCACCTCACTAACAGCTGGGGGCACCCAGAAAACTAGATTTGGATCCTTCGCTCCCCTGATTAAAACCTCCAGTGGCTTGCCCCACTCCCAGGATTAATGATGAAGGCTCACATTTACAGAGCACATATATCGTACCAGGCACTAGGGCACCGTGTGCTTTGCCTAAAATCCCACCTGGACCCTGCATGACCCGCCCCGTCACCCCTCTGCCCTCATCCCCTCCCACTCTCGCCTGCACTCACTCCACTCCAGCCACCTGGCCTCTTCCCACTCCTCAGACTTGCCAAGTACAGGCTGACCTCAGGGCCATTGCACTGGCTCTCTCTGGTCCCTGGAATGCTCCTCCCCCACATCTTGTGGCTGTCTCGGGGAGGGGAGGGTTTGGTCCAATGCCACCTCCTCAGACGGGCCTTCCCAGCCTTCTGTAGCCCCTGCCGTCATTCTATCACTGGTCTCTGTTCCACTGCTCATTTCTCCCACTGGAAAACAGGTGACTCTGTCTTGACTTGTAGCCACCTGGCACTGTGTGGGTGCTCCGTCAGTGAATGGAAGGTATGAGCCTCGTATCTCACTTCATTCTCACTGTAACCCCAAAAATACAGTAAGGCTCCCACTTTTCGGGGTGGCCGGAGGGTCAGGCCCTGTTGACCCCACTGTGCTCCTCCACGAGGGCAGCTCCCCTGGCCTTCCCTGGCGTGTGTGCTGTTCCTCCTGCCCGGGTTCCCCCCCAGCCCCACCTGGCTCACTCCTGCCCATCTGTAGTTTGCTAGGGCTGCCATAAAAAAGTACCGCGGGGCTTCCCTGGTGGCGCAGTGGTTGAGAGTCCGCCTGCCGATGCAGGGGACACAGGTTCGTGCCCCGGTCCAGGAGGATCCCACATGCCGTGGAGCGGCTGGGCCCGTGAGCCATGGCCGCTGAGCCTGCGCGTCCGGAGGCTGTGCTCCGCAACGGGAGAGGCCACAACAGTGAGAGGCCCGCGTACCGAAAAAAAAAAAAAAAAAAAAGTACCGCAGACCAAGTGGCTCAACAGCAGAAATGTATTTTCCCAGAGTTCTGGAGGCTGGAAGTCAGAGTCAGGGTGTCAGCAGGGTTGGTTCCCTCTGCGGGCTGTGAGGAAGGCTCTGTTCCACGCCTCTCTCCCAGCTTCTGGTTGACTTGCTGGCAATCTGGGGGATTTCTAGGCGTGTAGGTGCATCACCCCAATCCCTGCCTTCGTCTTCATGTGGCCTTCTCCCTGTGTGCGTGTCTCTGTGTTCACATCTCCTCTTTTTATAAGGACACCAGTCTTTAGATTAGGGTCGATCCTAATTGCCTCATTTCGCCTTGATGACCTCTGTAAAGACCCTATTTCCAAATCAGGTCACCTTCTGAGACACTAGGGGTTAGGACTTCAACATCTCTTTTGCTTGGGGGACCCGTAACACCACCCCTCAGGTCTCAACACAGACACACTGTCCTCGGAGAAGCTCTCCCATCCCCCACACCAGGCTTATCCCTCCCACTGACTCCACGCTTCTTCCCTTCCTCAGCCTCTGTCCCAGGGCACATCAGGCAGTCGTTTCCTAGAGACTTGCTCCCTGCCTGTCAGCCCACTGGACTGAGGGTTCTGGGAGAGCGGAGACACCCGAGCCCCATCCAGGGCCCAGCACATACACAGCAGGTACTCAGAAAACATACCTGGATACATGACAGCTGTAAACAAACAGCAGCCCCCCCTTTCCCAACATAAAATCCAAAGAAGGCTTTTTACATATGTATGTGTGTTGTATAAACATGTAAACTAAATATATAAAATACTGGGGGGACACAAAATAGTTTCATGGTTTCTTATGTTTATTAATTTAGTTACAGATACATTTTTTAAATCATATGCATAAAATAACATGTTAATTTAGAATTCATGCTTTTGTCCACACGCTCCCATTTCGGAAAGCTGTTTTATTCAAACTCTCCCTGAGCATTTTGGAGACAATATCTTTGTCATTTAAAGACACTTCTGAGTCACCTAACCTAGTTTTCCAGAAAACATTGTCTTTACTTCCAGCTAAATTATTTGAGGCTAAAAGGTTTGTTTTTTTTTTAATCTGTAATTCTGTTGCTGAAATTTTATCCCAAGGCAAAAGAACTCATTTGCATAACTTATTTACCTACATTTTCTGATACCTCCCCTGCCAAGTACTGTCATAAGCCCTGTACCTACTTTAACCCATTTAATCTTCACTACAGAACAATGAGGTATAGGTACTTTGTATCCCATTTTCCAGATAAGAAAAATCGAGGTACAGAACGGTTAAGTCACTTGCCCAAATTCACTCAGTTAGTTAAGGTCAACAACTGCAAATATTATGGTTGTTGGTTTTATAATCTGTCGCTACAGGTCACCACATATTATGAGATTATCCCCAAAGGAGTAATTACCAAATCTGCCTCCTTTCTCATTGATTCTGGTCAGGGACCTAATGCATCCCCAGAGGAATGGAAAATGGCTGCGGCCGACACGGGGGCGCTGCCTTTCAGCCAGGCTGCTGGCTAGGGCTGTACAACCTGGCCGCATTGATCCTCCCGGCGACTTCCAGAGGAAGAGGCCAAGGCACAGCCAGAAGTGCGTAGCCCAGGTCACCCAGCTGCAAGTGGCAGAACCAGGATTCACGCCCAGAAAGATAACTACCAGAGCATCTCATCTTAGGAGAGACTCAGGGAAGACTTGCTTGCATCCAAGGCAGTGACGTGCATTTTCTGAAGACTGACTTCTTGGATTTGGGCACGTGGTCTGTTAAACGAAAGACAGAATGAGCTGGTGAAGGACAGAGGGGATACTGAGGGGACCGAGAGCACCTGCCACGGAAGGTCCCTCACCTCGGCCCCTCTGCTGCAGGCCCTGGTCAACTCTGGGGGACGGGCCAGCAGCTCTCCCTCGGGAGATGGCTGGACAGCCCCGTTTTGACCGCTTTGTCCCAAGACACTGAATTTACTGGACTGCCTTCTCCCAACCAGGAGAGGAGCAGAACAGCATGGGGGTCGGGGTGGGACTCGGCTGCTTACCCCCTCCTAAACCCCTCAGTTCCCCTCTCTTTAAACTTGCCTGACAGTCCTCCCTACCTCCCAGCTGTGAGGATTTCCTGAGTTAATCCATGTGAGGACCCCAGCACCGAGGTTGAGCTGCACAGGGCTTAGCGGTGAGGGACGACTAGGCCGATGGGTTGCCAGGCTGGAGCCCGCAGAGCAGGAGGTGGAACCAGTGGCCCTGCGTCCTCAGCCGTCCTGGGCACCTCCTCCCCGCCAGACTGGTCTCAGCCCAACTGAAAGGCTGGCGTGTTGCTGCCCTGCTGGCCCCCATCCCTGCTGGCAGGCCCAGTGAGGAGGGGGCAGGCCCTAGGGAACAGCCTGTTTGTTGCCTTAAGGTGGAGTGGTGGTTGGGAGGCCAACCCCCAGGTCACGCCTGAGGACCCAGGCCCTGAATGTCCTCATTCTTAAGAAGGGCAGCCCTAGGGCTTCCCTGATGACGCGGTGGTTAAGAATCCGCCTGCCAGTGCAGGGGACACGGGTTTGATCTCTGGTCCAGGAAGATCCCCCATGCCGCGGAGCAGCTAAGCCCGTGCGCCACAACTGCTGAGCCTGCACTCTAGAGCCCGTGAGCCACAACTACTGAACCCGCATGCCACAACTCCTGAAGCCTGCGTGCCTAGGGCCCGTGCTCTGCAACAAGAGAAGCCACCGCAATGAGAAGCCCGCGCACCACAGCGAAAAGTAGCCCCCGCTGGCCACCACTAGAGAAAGCCCGTGCGCAGCAACGAAGACCCAACGCAGCCAAAAATAAATAAATTAATTAATTTTTAAAAAAAGGGCAGCCCTGCCTCATGTAGGGTCACTGAGGGGATGAGATAAAATAACGTGTGTGAAGGGCAGCCTGGGGCCCGAGAGAGGGTGAGCACTCAGGAGGTGAGCTTTGCTGCTGCTGCAGTTAACCACCCCTGCAGTCAAGAGCAGTCCCCCGAGTCAAGCCCACAATCCGACTCTGCTGTCACCGTCTCAGAACGTTGTTCTCAGAGCATCAGTGCTCCCACCAGTAGAGCGACGGAGGTGATGGAGGTGATGGCCGTGAGAAAGGAGTGTAGCCCCGTGGGACGCACCAGCCCCAGAGTGAGGCCCCACATCCCCCAGAGCCGCCGTCACCGTGTTCCACGCACAGTGGGCACCGTGTTCATTATGAGCAAATCTCGGGCGGCTCAGCGCATCAGGCAGATGTGGGTCTGCGCGTCCTCGACTCACTGTGCCTCGGTCCCCCAGCCTCAGAAGGGGAAGACAGGAGTGCCTACCTCCCAGAGGTGGCGTGAGGATGCAGTGAGGCATAGGGAAGTGCCCGGTCAGCCTCGGCTGGGCTGACAGGCACTGGCATCTAGTGGTTGACACCTGGCTTTCGGGCTCCCTCCTTCCTCGAGTTTAGGGGCCCTGGGGCCAGCTCAGTGCAGCCACGGCAGGAGCAGCATCCCCACCCCACGGCAGGGTTGTCCCCCACTCCCGCCGGCCTCTTCCAGCCATCCTTCCAGGAAAATCCACCTGCTGCCTGAGATGCGGACCTGGTGAGTGTCCTCACCAGCGAGGTTGGCAGAACCCCCAGCTCGGGCTGGCTGACAGTGGTGCTAATTAGCTTAATTAACCCGGCCCCAAGGGAGCCGCTCCAGTTGGAGGCCAGAGCTCCAAGTCAGCTGGGATCGGGCCCAGACAAGTCGGAGCCATTGGTCGCCTTCCACTCCTGGCTCTTCTGTCACGAGAGAAAGAAGTTGCTGTTGTCCGGGTCCTAACTGCGGAGCCTTCTTTGTAGTTTTTGTCTTCCTTTTTCTTTTCTAATGTGAGTGGTTTAATTCCACAGTGTGGCAAATGCAAGTTCAGACGACGTGAGCAAATTAGAGGCTCTGTCCAATGCTGTCAGTCAGAACCTTGAGAGGGTACCTCCTCCTGGATGTTTTTTTGCATTTGTGTTTTAGAAGGTAAAACATGCACAGGATAAAAACCAAACTAGTACAAAAGGGTTTGCAGTGAAAACCAGGCCTCTCTCCCTTCCCTGGCCCCCTGCCATCCAGCTCCCCTCCCCAGAAGCAACCATTGTTTCATTTATTCTGCATCCTTACAGAAATGTTCCGAACATGACTGAGCACACGTGATTGAGTGTGCTTCCTTTACGCCCCTTTTTATTTATCCATGTGGTCACCTCCTGTCTGTGCTCCAGCCTTTTTCACTTACTCTTAGCTCAGCGACAGTTCCGTATTAGTACATAGAAGTTGATCTCATTCTTTTTAGCAGTCAGAGAATAGTCCATTTTATCCTCAGAGGTCATTAGGTTTAAGCATTTATGGAGACCAGAGATCTTGAGAAGAAGGAAAAAGATCAGAGATGCACAAGCCCAGTTTGGTGTTTTGTGTTTTTTTTAACCTGGAATTAATGCCATTATAAATTATTGCTTAAAATTTTCAATTTAAAAAATACATTGGGGGACTCCCCCGGTGGTGCAGTGGTTAAGAATCCACCTGCCAACGCAGGGGACACGGGTTTGATCCCTGGTCTAGGAAGATCCCACATGCCGCAGAGCAACTAAGCCTGTGCCCCACAACTACTGAGCCTGTGCTCTAGAGCCCGCAAGCCACAACTACTGAGCCAACACGCCACAACTACTGAAGCCCGCGTGCCCTAGAGCCCACATGCTGCAACTACTGAAGCCTGCATGCTCTGGGGCCCACGCACCACAACAAAGAGTAGCCCCCACTCACCACAGCTAGAGAAAGCCTGCGTGCAGCAACGAAGACCCAACGTAGCCAAAAATAAATTTAAAAAAAGAAAATACATTGGAAAATTCTTTCGGAAGAAAGCGAATAAAGGCAAAAATGATCAGTTTGACTCTCCAAACTGAATTTCATCATACTTTTTCTCTTTAGACATGTCCCAGCAGCCCACTAACGGTGTCAGCCATGTGGAACTTGCAGTGGATAGATAGGTATGGAGTTGAGGGTCAGGGGAGAAGGTTCTAGCAGGATTTCTTCCAGCGAGCCAGCCTTCCGCTGTAGAATTAGGAGTCCTGGAGGTCCTGGGAGCTGGGAAGGCAATTTAGCAAATGAACCCAAACAGAGCAGGGAAGGAATAGTTATGTTCTTTTGGCTTGACTTTTTAAAGTATAGAGAGTAAAGTATCTCTATACTTTTTCCTGTTTTATAAAAGTCATTTAAGCTTGTTGGAAAAAGAAAGGAGAGAGTAAGGAAGGTTAGAAGGAAGAAAGAAGATGGGTAGGGAGGTTGGCTGGTTGGTTGGAAGGAAGGTTGGTTCCATGTGATACACATTTAACAACTAATTTGGAGTGCCTGCAATGTGGCAGGCCTTGTTCCCAACACTGGACGTAGAATACAGAAGGCTCTGAGTCAGGTGGGAGGAGTGGAACCACAAACACAAGCACACAGAACAAATCATCATGAGATGGATACACTGAAGAAGTAGCACAGGATTGCGTGTTGGAACTCACCTGGGCTGGGAGGGAGCTCCAGAAGGTCAAGTGGCCAGGGGAGGTGAGAAGGTGACAGTTGAGCCAAGCTGGATGGATGAGAAGCTGCCATTCACGGGGAATGCTGGGGAGGGCGCTCTAGGCAGACAGAGCAGCCAGTGCAAAGGCCCTGAGGCAGGAACATGCCTGGCATGTTTAAGGAACCTTGGGAAGCCTGTGTGGGAGGAGATGAGGGCTGAGACCGGGCAGGACAGATTGTTTCGGACCTCGTGGGCTGTGGTGAGGAACATTTTTAGAAAGTGAATCCCCACATATCCACCTTTGGAGCTGAGACTTTGGTAAACTTCAGTATACCAAGCTAAGCTGTGTGTGAGTTTTGTTTTCTAAAAATGATTTCGCACCATAAATACCACTTCTTTATTCCCATGTCATGTGGACCAACTCCACTTCTCTTCAGCAACTAGATAGTATTATTCTGTGATGCCACTGTCCCTCCCTGTGGGGCCTCGCCCTTCCCTTGCTGGCCAATTCTGTTTGCTCCAGAGACAGGACCCCATGAAGTGTCCCCACACACCAGGCACACATGGGTCCCCTTAACACCTGGCACATTAAAGGCCACACTGCCAGATGTAGAACTCCCAGGGTAGAGAAAGTGCACGTTTTAAAGTTTTCAGCAGGTCATTTTACACCCCTCGCAGAGGGGAGCCTCGGGGACAGCGCCGGTTTATTGCGGTGGATGAGCTGGAGGCCCGGCCTGCTCCCTCACCAGGTTGTTGGGCTCAGGCGCGCCCTGCGCTGAGTCACATACTCCCCTTGTGCAGAGGATTCTGGGAAATGGCAAAATCAAAAGGGAAGAGGGAGGGGTGAATCCCCTTCCAGCTCCCAAGGGAGCAACATGTACTCTGGGGTATATACGTCTCTTTCTCTCTTTGTATCTCTATTTCTCTCTTTTGGATAGAATGCTTTTCCTTTGCCCAAAGAGCATACTTCCCTAATAATGACAGAGCCAGAATTACCCTAGACCTGGAATTCTCATTTGAGAAGGAATACGACCTAACAAGAAAAAACTTACTACCTTTTCTTCCTTCCTTTGTTAAAATCCCAAGGCTGGCAGCTGAGAAAATGAGAAAAAACGTAGACTTCAATCCCCTCAAGAGCCCAAGATATCTTATTTCTTCCTGGGTTCAAAGATTCTTTTTCTTTCTTGAGTTACAAAATGATGACGTCTAGGTGCCAGCTCTAGTTTTTATATTGTTATTGTTATAACACATGATTATAGCAAAATAAATTCAGACAGTTCAGAAGGGTGTTGGTATCAGATGAAAAGTAAAAATCTCATTTTTCCACCTCCTAATAAGACTCCTACTTCCCAGAGGTAATCGTTCATAATTTCTTCCAGAATTTTTTTTCAGCATATAAAAGCATATTATTAAACCAAATGTGATTATATTCCACATACTGTACAGCTCTCATGTGCCATCTCTATGGTACAAACGTGACCGCCAAGCGTGATCGTGACACCGTGGGCTCTGAGGCCTGGTGGCCTTGGCTGGCATCCTGGCTTCTCCATTCATAGGCTGTGTGACTTTGGACAGTTACTTTCTCTCTCTGTGCCTCAGTTTCCCACCTGTAAAATGGAGATGCTAGTAATAGTGGCTCCCAGGGAGGGCTGCTGTGCAGATTTCACAGGTTAGCACACATGGAGCCCTCGGGCTGGTGGATCATGCCTGGTGCTGTGCTCCATTTAGCTTAGCTGTCGTTATCTCTTTCCTGGGGAGTGGCAACACCTCAGGGGAGGGATCTGATTTTCACTGGGGAAGTAAAACCCGATCCCAAAGGCTGGGCCGGAATCAGAAGGCAAGAGGAGATCTCAGGGGAGGTCCCAGGAGTGGAGGACACAGAGCCCCCAGGAGCCAGCCTTGGCCAGGAGAGGGCCAGGGAGCCGGGGATGACGGCCTGCGGAGCCAGCGGAGGGGATGGGAGCAGCAGGAGAGGACTGTGTGCAGCTCGGGGTGCCGGGCAGCCTCAGGTAGACAGTTATAAGAGCAGCTCTCATTTCCCCATTGTCTGTTCTGTGAGGTGCTGGCCAAGCGCTTTGCAGCAAACCCCAAAATGCTGTGAGGTCAGCGTGTTTTCCAGATGAGCAAACCAAGGATCAGAGAGGTGGTGTGACTTGCCCAGGGTCCCACAGCAGGAACAGGTGCAGGTACCTCATGTCTAGATCCTCCCAGCCACCCCGTGATGTGTGAGCTGTCTTACCCCACGTGGTGGATGAGGAAACCAAAGTTAGGGAGATCTGGTGCCAGGCCCTGGAACACTCAGCCCAGGGGTCTGCTGCCTTTGGCCCTGCACTTGCCCAAAGGGACTGGTCCCTTTGGGGGATTCTCCCTCTGTGGGACCCCATCCCTCTTCTGTGATTGGAACCCCTGGTCCAGGCCACCTCAGTCTCCCACCTGAACAACTGCCTCCCTTCTTCACTGTCTCCCTGCTTCCATGAGGGTCACTTTTCTGTCTGAGACCCTTCTAAAATGCACATCAGGACCTAGCACTCACCACATCAGAGGCTCCCTAGATGGAACCCCAAGTCCCCTCTGTGGCTCATGAGTTCCAGCACATCTGCCCCAGTGCCTCCCAGGCCTCACCTCCTCCCCCTCAGCTACTCATCCCCGCCGCTCCGCAAGCTCGCCGAGCCTGTTCCCACCTCACAGCCCAACACTTGTTGTTCCCTCTGCCCTGTGTCCTCTTCTACATACCAGGTGGATTCCTGCCTTCCTCTCCAAGTTTCTGCTCCGATGTCATCCCCTCAGAAAAGCCAGCCTCCATCCCCAGCGATCCCTATCCATTTACCCAGCTTTATTTCTCTTCAGAATACCTCTCTCTACCTCACATTATGGGGTCTCTGTCTTTGTTCATTTATTCATTGTCAGTCTCTCTGACTGGAGTCAGCTTCACGTTCACCGCTGTATCCCTCCCTCCCCCCGCCGAGAACACGCATGGCACAGGGTAGGTTCCCAGGCAACATCTGTGGGATGAGCGAGTAGAGAGAATAAACCAAGTCTCTCCTCTGTCCCACTTTCACCAGATGTTGTGGAGAAGCTGCGGTCACTCGCCCAGTGGCGGCCAGCCTTCCCAGGTCAGGACAACCTTGAGAAGCAGCTTGAGCCTCCCGAGACCCCTCTGACCTTGACCATGACCCTCTCATTACAGGCAGGTGGACAGCAACACCAAAAACGTCTTTGGGCAGCCGCGGTTGAGGGCCTCCCTCCGAGACCTCCGCTCTCCCCGGAAGAACTACAAGTCCACCATCGAGGACGACCTGAAGAAACTCATCATCATGGACAACCTGGCACCCGAACAGGAGAGAGACGCCAGAGTACGTAGAGGCTGCCCCGCCCCTGCCCCCCTACACACACACACAATCAGACAGGCTGGTGGGGGGAGGAGGACTGCCTCTGCCTGCCCACCGCCTCTGCCCGCGGCACCTGCCGGCCTGTTTGGGTGTGTGGCTCCGCAGCCAGGAGTCAGGACGTCGAGCTGGTCAGGGGCAGGATCACAGCGTGAGCCAGCCTGGCAGGCTTGCAGGGGATTTATCTCCACCGTAGCTCACGCGACTGGACCGGGATGCTCTTACTGGCTCTCACGTCCTTCTCGTGGAGCCCAGGGTGGAAGCAACCCCCATCCCCCCACCCCCGGACCACAGGACCAGGAGTGCAGGAGTGGGGCCCAGGGGGCATTTAGGCTCTTGTGACCCAGGGGTGGGGGGGCCAAAACAGCAGGTGTCCTCAGTCCCTTCACACATGCCCTGCTTCTTTTCCCTCTTGTCCCTGCCTCCCTCTTGTTGGCTGCGAGCTCTCTTGTGGGGACCTGGGTGGCAGCAGTCTCTCCAGGGTTCCCTCCCACCAGCCTGAGCTCTGGGGGAAGCCAGCACTCTGTCCCGCGTGGTCCCCACCAATGACTGGCTCTCAAGCTCCAGCTCGGGTCACCCTGCCTTCCCTGACCTCACCTGGAGCTGGAGGGTGGGGTCGGCCCTCCAGAGTAAGGTGGGCTGCAGAGGGGGTAGGAGGGATCCCCAGGAGAAAATTGGAGTACGTTGACCAAAAAGGGAGCAGAAATGGTTGGTGGCTGGGTAAAGACCGCAGACGTCCAGGACGGGAAGAAGCCCCTGAGGACGGCGACCCTGGCTGGGCCTGGCCGTGACCACGCCTGGCGTCCCGCCTCCCATCCCTGTCTTGGCAGCAGTCGCCACAGAAGAGCCTGCAGCGGACGCTGTCGGACGAGAGCCTGTGCAGCGGGCGTCGGGAGCCCAGCTTTGCCAACCCTGCCGGCCTGGAGCCGGGCCTGCCCAGCGACGTGCTCTTCACCAGCACCTGCGCCTTCCCCTCCAGCACGCTGCCCGCCCGCCGCCAGCACCAGCACGCCCACCCGCCCGGCGGCCCCAGCACCATCCCTGCCACCGGCAACGGCTTTCCGGAGAAGAAATGTGAGCCCGGGCACCCAGGAGCTGGTTGAGGGTGAGGGGGTGGGAAGCAGGGGGCACGAGCACGCAGATCACCTAGAGATCAAAGGCTGGGGGTCATCAGTGTCACAGTCAGCTGACGGAGGGAACCGAAGTGCACAGGAGCTTCAGGGGGCCCTGATGATTGAGCACCGGGTGTCACCCACAGAACAAGGGGTTGTTGGCCAAGCATCAGGGGTCTCCTGGGGGTCACCTAGGAATGGGGGCACCCAAGGACTGGGGTCATCTGAGACCAGAGGGAGGGTGTTAGTCTCTCTAGGTGTCTCCAGACTGGAGAGCTCATCACTAGGGTCCTGACCCCGCTTCCCCAGCCCCGTGTTCCAGCACCAAGCACATCGCCTCGTGAATATTTATTTACGTAAGTGACGTCCCCCAGGCCTGCCAGCTCTGGAAGGGAAGGGGGTACAGGGGTGTGACCAGCATCAGCAAATAATTACTGAAGGGGGCGCTGTGCACACGGCCTCCATCAAAAAGCTGTGCGCTGGCTGGGGTTGGCCGTACCTTCAGCCCACCCTGTAATCCCTTATCCACAGCCCCAAAGGCTCTGAAACTGAAAGGCCAAGCAGAAGTTTGGGCCAAGCTCACTGGGCAGCAGTGCTCGACCTGAATGGATGTGAGGCTGTTTATGGTCCTCCTTCACCCCACTTGGTGTGAACGATCAGTTGCTTCGTTGAGGAGCGCTAGTGTGTTGAATAGGGGTACTGCCGACCTTTCTGGGTGTGTCTGTATATATAGCGCATCATACTTTATCAAATCCCAACGAATCTTGACTTCAGAGATGTGTCCACCCCAAGGGTTTCAGCTGAGGACCTGTGCCCCTGTAGCATCTAGATGGAACCCTTTTGTACATTGCAGGGGATGGGTTGGAGGAGGCTCTGGGACTTTTTTGAGGGGTTCTATCTCCCCCCTTAAAATTCTTCCATGGCTCCCCATTAACCTAGTATCTGGGTCTATGCTCCTTGCCTGGTGTTTTGCCCCATGGGGGGAGCCCCACCTCAGTCCCTCCACTTCACAGTACCCTCCCTTAGATCCTTCTGTCCCCCACTCTTCTCGCCTCAGGGCATTCCACGTGGCTGGTCCCTCTGTTGGCCACGCTCTTCCCCTAACCCTGTTCTCGATAACTAACTCCTGCTTCTCCTTCAGGGCTTTGCTCAGTTATTGCTCTGGAGGCCTCTCTTAAGCTCCAGCCTGCGTCATCCCTCCCGTCTTAAACTCCAGAGCACCCGGCCTGTCCCTCCGTTGCCTTCGTTCCACGGATGTTTCTTGAGCACCTGCTCTGGGCCGGGCTCTGCTCTAGGCACGAGGCACACAGCGGGAGCGCGTCAGAGCAGCCCTGCCCTTGTGGGGCTGAGCTTCTTGGCAGTTCCTCTTGCAGCTTCACTCTGTGTCTCCTTCATTTGCATCTTACCTATACTGCCCTGTCCGTGCTGCAGGCAGGGCCCAGCACATAGTAGGCATTTGACACATCATGAGGAGAAGGCAAGAGGGGCCAGGGCAGGGGTAATGTGCGCAAAGATCACAGACCCACACAGGGCAGACAGAATGCCCCTGAGTAGCTCTGCTTCATCCTTTCAGTCTCACCTAAGATGCCACTGCCAGGACTTTCCTGGCAGTCCAGTGGTTAAGACTTCGCCTTCTAGTGCAAGGGGTGCGGGTTCGATCCCTGGTCGGGGAGCTAAGATCCCACATGCCTTTGGGCCAAAAAAAAAATAAAACAGAGGCAATACTGTGACAAATTCAACAAAGACTTTAAAAATGGTCTGCATCAGAGACTTCCCTGGTAGCGCAGTGATTAAGAATCCACCTGCCAGTGCAGGGGACACGGGTTCAACCCCTGGTCCAGGAAGATCCCCCATGCCGTGGAGCAACTAAGCCTGTGCATCACAACTACTGAGTCTGCACTCTAGAGCCCGCGAGCCACAACTACTGAGCCTGCGTGCCATAACTCCTGAAGCCCGTGTGCCTAGAGCCTGTGCTCCACAACGAGAAGCCACCGCAATGAGAAGCCCGTGCACAACGAACGGTAGCCCCCGCTCGCCGCAACTAGAGAACGCCCACATGCAGCAACAAAGACCCAACACAGCCAAAAATAAATAAATTAATTAATTTTTTTAAAAATGGCCCACATCAAAAAAAAAAAAAAAAAAAGATGCTGCTGCCTCCAGGAAATCCTCCTTCCCCAGCCAGGCTGCCAGGCTGAGTCAGACGCCTCCTCTGGGCCCCCACAGCCCCCTGGCTTGCTCCCATCCCATCCTGCTCACTCTGCCTTATGTTTTCCCATCACAGCCCCACTCACTCCGGGCTGTCACTGTGTGGGAATGAGTCTGTCTCCCCTGTTGGACTGGGGGCTCCCTAAGAGCCGGGTCCAGGTTGTCTGGGTCCGTACGGGGACCACAGCCCAGGGCCCTCTGTCTCATGAAGCACACACATATACCTCTCTTTGCCCGTCTGACTCCCCTGTCCCCCTGAACCACAGAGAGTCCCATCTGGCCTCAGTGTGGCCGGGGGCCCTGGGCCTGTCCACCTCTCCATGCCTCCTCGAGAGCCCTTCCCAAGCCACGTCGGGGCTGAGGAGATGCCGTCAGCCAAGGCCTGGGCTTCACGGATGAAGGGCTCTCCATGCCAAGGAGCCTCTCACAACAGCGCCCGCTGATAGCTTGCTTGGCTGTGGCAGCTGCTCCCGCAACCCTCACCCGCTCGGTAGTGAGATGCTAGGAGGCTGGAGATGGAGAGCATGGAGGTCAAGGGCTCGGCATCCTTCCTGCCCTCATTCATTCCCCTGAGCTTTCATTCACTGGGCAACACTTACTAGCACCACACGTCCTGAGAGCCGGATGGCCCAAGTTTGTAGCCCAGGTCCTGAAGTTACAGCGGTAACCTCTCTGTGCCTGTAAAAACGGGGGCAAAAACAGTGCCCACTTCACTGGGTTAATCCGAGAATCCAACAAGTTCCTCATGGAAAACACTAAGCTCAATGCCTGATACGCAGCAATCGCTGAAAAAAAAAAAAACAGTAGCTGTTTACGTATTTTTCTGTTAGTGTGCTGTCACCAGGAGCGAGCGTTCTAATCTGTCATCAGTCAGGTTTGTGCCTCTGGACTAGAGAGCAGGGTTAAAATAGGATATTAACAGGGCCCCTCTGAACACCAGAGCCGTGTGGGGTTGGGCTTAGAGCAGGGTCAGTGTCAGACCCCACGTGTCACACCCAAGTGCCACCACTGGCGAGCGTGAGTCTGCATGCAAGGGAGCTTCCCGCTCTGAGTGTAGGCTGCCCCCTCTGCCTCACAGGGTCATAGCAGCACCTCCCTCCCGGCTAATTGGAGGTGGGACTGTGAGATGATCCCTGTAACACCCAGCATGGTGCCCGCAGAGAGGACACGCTCCTTGGGGACATGGCTTTTCCTGCCTGAGTCACCTCCTGGCCTCTATGCTTCACTGTCATCCTCTCTCCCCTTCCCTTTAGGGGCTGTGAGGCCTCGGTAAGCTGAGGCCGGGGGCCTAAGCCCAGCACAGGGGACTCGCTCTATCTCTGCAGCAAATGCAGCTGTTGGTGCGGTGCTTGTGCCATCTGTCACTTCCAACAACCTGAGACTCTTTCTCTACCCAACGTGTCATACCTGAACCGACCAGGTCTCCCCACGGTGACCCTGCCACGTCTAAACATCATCCATACACTGAAGCGCCCCACATTGTATCTGCAGCCTGGCACTCGCTCCTCCACTCCAAAACTCACGTGGCCAGCGCCCCACGAGTGTCTGAGGCATCTCATACGCCCCCAGAAACTAACTTTCGATCCCACCCCCAGCCTTCCGTCTCGGTGCCAGCTGCAAGATCTTGAAGTCATCCTGGACCCTTCTCTGCCTCACGCCCACATCTACTCTCAGGAAATACTATTGACTCCACCTATAAAATAGACCCAGGGTCCGTCCACTTGTCCCTGCAGCCCCACCTGGTCCTGTCCGCCCTCATCTCACTCCCTGGACCATCGCAGGGGCCTCCCCACTGCCTCCCTGCTCCCCGCTCCCCCCGCCTACCCTCTGTCCCCCACACGAAGCCAGAGGGACCCTCTGGACACCTGTGACAGGTCACACCCCTCCCTGCTCAGGGCCCACCTGTGGCTCCATGTCACCCAGGCAAAGAGAGAAAGTTCTCATCATGGCCCACAGGGCCTCACGCAGTCCAGCACTGTCACCTGTGACTTCACCTCCCACTGCGCTCTGCCTCTCCCTCTGTCCCAGCCACGCGGGCCCCTCAATGTCTCTGAAACCTCGAGGCATGTTCCTGCCTCAGGGCTTTTTCAGCTGCCCAGAATGCTCTCCCCCCAGGTGCCCCCGCCCCGCCCCCCCTCCCTTCCTTCAGAGCTTTGTGCAAAGGCCATCTTCTCAGCGAGGCCTCCCCCAGCACCCTAAAATCGTACCTACGTAAACATCCAACGCTCCTACCCCCTTACCCTGCTGGGTGTTTTCCCTGGCATTTATCATCTAATAAATATAATGTACTGGTTTAATTATACGTTAACAGGTATAACAGTTACATAATGTTACATAATTGTATATGAAGTGTAACATAATGTGTTAATTTCTTTGTTTCTCACACGTTGTCACTCACCCATCTCCCCTCTCCGCTGTCCCCACCCAGCCACCATCTCAGCCTCCGAGCTCTCACTGGCCGATGGGCGGGACCGGCCCCTGCGGCGCCTGGACCCAGGGATGATGCCGCTGCCCGACACGGCTGCTGGCCTTGAGTGGTCCAGCCTCGTAAATGCAGCCAAGGCATACGAAGGTAGGCACCTTCCACCCAGGCCCGCCAGATCCCTACTCCCTTCTCTCTTCTGGAAGGATCCACGGAGGGTCTTGGGGCTTTGAAGGGGGACACACTCGGGTTCCAGAATGAGGGGGAGCAGGGTTCACATCCCGCCCTGTCCCTTGGTCACGGTGCAGTCCTGGGCAGATGTCTTCATCTGTCTGATTCCCCCAGTTACCTTGTCTACAAAACTGGGATGAGACTGCACCCACTGCCTGGAGCCGCGGGGAGGAGTCTGTGTAAAACGTGTCGGGCACAGAACACGCTCTCAGCAGACAGTACTTTCTGTTATTATTACAGGGTGCAGAATTGTCATAATCCAAATTGTACTTAGACATACTTTGGCTGCAAATGGCAGAAAATCCAAATTAACAATGACTTAAACAAACAAGATTTTATGCAGCAAAAATTCCTGGGGTGGGCAGTCTGGGACTGGTATGGCACTTCCACAAACGCATTAACAGCTCAAGCCCCTTCTGCGCCTGCTCCGCCATTCCTGGGGTGCCTCACCCTCACAGTCAGGCCACTAGAGCTCTGGCCATGATGTCCGGCTCTGACCAGCAGGGGAGACATCCCCTCCCTTTGAGGACGTTTCCCAAAGCCTTATACTCCTCCTACACTTGCTTCCCATTGGTCAGAGTGTCACGGCCACACCTTGTTCCAGGGCCAGGGCAAGCTGGGGTGTGAGGCCACGCGCGAGGCTGAAATTTGTGATGTGTTATTACCGAGAAGGGGAAGGAAAAACCATGAGGGACAGCTGGTAGTCTCTGCCACTTCTCTCCCGTGCGACTTTGGGCAAGCGGCCTTACCTTTCTAAGCCTCAGTTCCCTCATCTGTGAAACCCTGACAGACAAGAACATATTCTTCTGGCTCATTTTTCATCTTTTAGGCCACAGCTTTGCTGTCCCTCCTCCAGGAAGCCTTCCCTGATATCCCTTAGTCTGGATCAGGCACCTCCTCTGGGCTCCTATAGCCCTGACCCCTCTGCCTGTGCCCTTGCTTTCTAATGATGGCAAGACCCGGGGCTGTCTCAGTCACCACTGGGTGCCCAGCATGGGTCTGGCACAGAGCAGGATCTGTTAAACCAGACCTATACGATACACATCCTTCTTATTTCCACGTGTGAGCCAGCCCGCATCTGACAGGTGGCCCTGGAGGAAGCTCCTCCCTCTTTGCTTCCATTCATTGCTTCCATCCTGTCCTGCAGCCTCTCCCCAAGCCACGGGATGAAGGCAGTCAGGCCTCTGGGGTGGGGAGGGCATGGTAGGAGGGAGAGCAATGGAGAATACAGGGCCCGGCCTCAGGGATACCCCAGCTTCACACTCCAGAACCACTGGGGAGTGGCTGTCAGGCAGTGGCCCAGCGCTGCTGTCCAGAGGCCTGATGAGCTCGGGGGTGGGGGGCACTTCCTGAAGGAGGTAACTCTGCAGCCACAGTGACATTACGGAGCATCTCCTCAGCCGGCACGTTATCACTTTACAAACATCATCTCTTCTGCGCTTCAGTCTGAGGGATGTATTAGGATCCCATTTACAGGTGAGGCGACTGAGGCTCGGCTGCCACCATCACCGGGCCAGATTGTACACTTTTCAGCGTGCGCAGTTGGTTGTATGTTGGTTAAACCACAATAAGCTGTTTTGAAAACGTAAAGGAGAAGAGTGATCAGGGGGATAAAAAAACCAAAGAGAGTGCAGGGGAGGGAACTAGAGTATGTTGAAAAGTGTTGAAACTGGCGATGGGTTCATGAGGACCCGTGATGCTCTTTTCTCTGCTTTGGGGCCTGTTTGAAACTGTTTATAGAAAAGTATTTTCGAAGAGAAGAAATATTGTATCCAAGACAGAAAACCACAGCTATAAAGGATGTTATTTAGAGAATTGGAGAAATTTCAAGATGACTATCTATTAGACAGTAATACCATATAAATGTTAAATTTCCTGAGTACGATGTTGTTTCATGATTATATAGGAGCATGTCTTTACTTTTTGGAGATGGGTAGTGAAGTACACAGAGATGAAGTACCAGGATGTCGGCAATTTACTCTCAAATGGTTAGGGAATAAAACACACACACACACACACACACGCAGAAAGTAAGTGTGGTAAACCGTTAACAGTGGATGGGTCTTGGGGAAGGGTATTTGGGTTTTCACTGTGCTGTTCTTTGAGCACAGAGATATAAAGAGCACAGAGATGTAAAGGAGCCCGCCTTTGCCAGGTAGCGGTGCCGTCTCCCCACGGGGCGACACGCAGCCCCACCTCTGGTTGTTCACTCCCTGCACATTCCATTGTCTGGCTGTCCTAGGGCTCACTCAGCCAGCTGCTTTTTGGATGCATCAGGACTGTCACCAGTTCTTGCCATTATAGAAGGATCACCTAATGGTCCCATCGGAAAATGCAGGTGCTCGGGCCCCTCCCCCAGAGCCAGTCATGTGTCTGGGGTGGGACCCGGGAATCTTTGCTTTAACAGGCAGCCCCCTGAGATTTTTTTCTCTCTTCCGTATACCTGATATTCTCTGTTTCGCTTTCCTTTTTGCTTTTGAAGTTTTACATTCTCAGAACTAGGATGATGAATCCCCACATCCTCACCACCCGGCGTCAACCCCATCCACTTCTGGCCACTTTTCCCCCTACCATTTATTTATTGACGATACCAGGTCACTTCTGCCCAATTTGGGTGGTCACTTCCCCACACCGCAACTTAATTTCTTTCTCTGTCCCTTGTATTTTGTATAAGCTGGTCATCGGGTCTGGAGGCTTGCTCAGAATCAGGACGGGTTATTGTTGTTTGTGTCCTGATTTGGTTTGGTATTTTGGCAAGAATCCATCCTACGTGCCTGTGTGATCTCACCGGGGTGTGATTGGCAGTGTCCTGGAGTTTCCAGGGAGGGCTTGGTCACTGGGGGAGGGGGTGGGGTGAGGAGGAGCCGGGAGCCCTGCCGACCACCGCCCCCCTCTGCCCGGCAGTGCAAAGAGCCGTCTCGCTCTTCTCTCTCAACGACCCAGCTCTGAGCCCGGACATCCCGCCAGCGCACAGTCCTGTCCACAGCCACCTGAGCCTGGAGAGGGGGCCCCCGACCCCCAGGACTACCCCTACCATGAGGTGAGGTTCCTTCCCCCACGCTGGGTGAGAGGCCGCCGGGCAGGTCACCCCACCACCCCCTTGGCAGTAGCTGCAGGAGCAACCGCCCCTCTCACCTGACAGACTTTGGACTAACCCACGTGCGGGGGCCCAGCAGGGACCAAGTCGGGGTCAGCCCTGTGATCAGCACTCAGGATTGTTTCACTGCCAACTTGCAAAATCGCTAAGTAGTGCCCCCCAGTCTCCCCCCCGCCCCCGGGCCTCTCGTCTGCCCCCTCTGTCTGCCCGCTCCCGGCCTTCAGCCTCCAGTCTGTCTGCTCCCGGGTCTCCTCCTCTGCAGGTTCCTAAATTACGCGTGTGTTCCCCTGACATTTACCTCTCACTCTTCCCCGGCAGGCCCCGTGCTGGGCTGTCTGGGGACACAGCGGTGATGGAGGCCCAAGCCCTGCCCTCACGAGGCTTCCGGGGGAGGAAGGAGGACGGGGAGGCGGGCATCTCACATGTGGCATCTCACATGTAGTGCAGCAGATTCATCCGCGCCAGCTTGGCAGAAAATAGAACTACAAAGCGGGAGCGAGGATGGAAATGGCATGTTTGCACGTCCGTGGGTTTCAGTAGTGCATCTCGCACTCACCTGCACACCTCACCGTGCAGGGCTCCGTATACAGCAGTCGTGCACTGTACTTTATGGGCAGTTGAAGCGATTTTCGAGGGTGGTTTTGACTGTCCTTCTTTTTTGCTTCACACAGTGGCTTTAGAACTCAACCTCCACCAAAGATTGGCCCCACTCTAATAGCAGAGCTGGGTGGGCACAGATGGGGCACCGCGGCAGGGGTAGGAGCAGGGTGGGTGTGGAAATGGCGGGACCTCTGGGCACGCTCCCGGACGCCTTTCTCCCTGAACTGATGACCTCCCTCCACCTGCCTCCTGTCTCCCCTTGTGGCTGCAGCTCCCCAAGATGCAGCACCAGCAGGGAGGAAAGGGTGGGAGAGGCGGGAGGGCCGAGTCCTCTCCCCTACTTGGGCAGAGACACCCCCCCCATCTCCCTCTCGTCTGCTGCAGCCCACGCGCCTCCCCTACCCCGGCATCCCTACCGGGTGTGTGCGTTCCCACAGCTCCCAGTGGAGCCTTCTCGGCTGCCTGCCCTCCTCTGCAGGGGCCAGGCGGGTCCAGCCCTGGGGAATCTGCACAGAGGGGGAGCCACAGGCTGGGGTCCTGTGTGCAGAGCCCCCACCTGAGCCTGGGTTTCCCCTCTGTCCAGTGGGGAAACCACCGTCTGCCCTGTTAGGTGAAACCTCACACAGTACAGGGTGGGCTCTCAGTAGCGGGGGGCTGTTATTGTCCGTATCGTTACTGGTCCTGTCCATCAGTCAGGCTCTCCCATCCGTTTGCCCACTTACATGCCCCATGTGCCGGAGCGATGCTCGGGCCTGCCGGGGGCTCGGTGGATGGGCGTGGGGGGGTGTTCTTTGTACTGTGCCACCTGAGGTGGTCATACGTGGGGGGAGTTTCTCCCAAAAGCACACGCATGGTCCATCCTCTGGAGGAATGCACACACAGCAGGCCTGGTGCTCCCACGACCCACATCCACATCCACAGACGTGCCCTCGCCAGGTGGAGCGTGGCCTTCTCCAGGCATCCCTTGGGACTCCAGCAAGAAAAGGACTCCCCAGAGCCTCAGGGACAAGAGGGAGCCTGTATCCCGGGCTCCTCCCAGCTGTGGGCCAAGAGCCTGACCCTGCCCCCTGTCCTTCCAGTGAGGAGCCACCCCTGGACCTGACAGGCAAGGTGTACCAACTGGAAGTGATGCTGAAACAGCTGCACACGGACCTTCAGAAGGTAAGGCTGCCAGGCGGCCGCTTCACGTGGCACGCACCTCCCCACTGCACTTCCAGGCCCCCCCGGAGGGTGGCGGGGGGCAGCGAGGCTGAGGCACCCGTCCCCACCCACACCCCATCTATTCTAGGGGAGACCACCCAGCTTTGAATGTAGTCATGAGTGAAGAGTAAAAAGTGACAGTAGGGAACGCTGGTAAAGCACACAGAGAAACCCTCATACCCTCTTGGCGGGAGAGTAAATTGGCCCAGCCGTTTTGGAGGGCAGTCGGACAATATTTGTCAAAACTGTAATTGCGTACCTTGTCGACCCAGCAGTTTCACTGTGGGAACTTGTCCAACAGAATTTCAAGCACGGGCACGAAGAGACCCATGAGCAAGGATGTTCGCTGCTGCACCGCTGGCGATAAGAAATTGGAGCCAGTGCAGCTGTCCGTCGACAGGAGAATGGTTACATAAATGACAGGACACCCGTGCAGCGGGACGGTCTGCAGCCAGTTAAAGTAGTCACAGAAATCTATGTATTTACTAACATACAAAAGAAGTCCAGTAACTCAAGCAGAAAATTAAGCAAGTTGCAAGGCCATTTCCTAGAACATCATCATACTTAAAAAACGTTTAAGAGCTGTGGGTCAGAGGGATATCTAGAAGGCGACATTCGAGATTGTTCCTTGACTTATCTCCAGGGTGTGGAAGAGTGAGGGGAAATAAGAGTGGAAGAGACTTTCACTTGTCGTTTTTATATGTATTTGGGTAAAAAGCCAAAAGGTGGCCGAGTCGAACATGGGAGTCTCAAGCACAGGGGTCATAGGGGCCCAGGTTCACATCCCACCCGACCACTTAATGCTGTGTGACCTTGCACAAGTCACTGCCTGAGCATCTTACACTGTCCTGGAAGGGCAGCCCTGCATCCACATCCCAGCCCCCTACTTGCTGTGTGAGGTCTGGTCTCCTCTTCCAGGAAAATGGGGGTAACAACAGTCCCCAGCCCTTGGGTGGCTGTGAGTGTGGAATGAGGTGCTCCTAATTACAGTGATGTTTGTCAGTTACTGCACGTCAGGCTGTGTTCTAAGAGCTCAACATATGTGACCTCAGGGAGACCTCTCAACTGCCCCTTTTAGAGCGGAGGAAACTGGGGCCGAAACTTGCCCGAGGTTGCTCAGCTGTTGAGAAGCAGAGCTGGGATTTGAACCCTGGCAGCCTGGCTCTAAACCACGGCCTAGCGGGGCTCGCAGGCCCCGGGGAGCCATTCAAGGTGCGCCCGCTGATGCCAGCCCCCGCCCCCGCAGGAGAAGCAAGACAAGGCGGTGCTGCAGTCGGAGGTGGCCAGCCTGAGGCAGAACAACCAGCGGTTGCAGGAGGAGTCCCAGGCCGCCAGCGAGCAGCTACGCAAGTTCGCCGAGATCTTCTGCAGGGAAAAGAAGGAACTCTGAGGTGGAGAGGCTGCCACCTGCCCCCCTCCGCCTGGGCAGACCGGGGGCTCCTGCTGTCCTCTCCTTCAGCCCGGCTTCTGGTTGCAGGTGTGACCGAGCTATGCAGCCAGGGCCCCACCGCCCTCCCGTGGACACGGACACTCGGGGTGGCAGTGGGACCTGAGGGAGGCCTCACGGGGCTGTGAGCTGGGGTCCACTCCTGGCCCTCGAGCCCCAGAGGGCGACGTGGTCTCCCTCCGAGCCGCCATCTGAGGTTCCTGGGGGCTGGGCCACGCCCACACTGCCCCCAGTGTCCCATCCTGCCATCCACATCCAGCCTCTTCCTAGGACCAAGCCACTGGAAGCTGTAGGAAGGGCGTGGAGGGCAGGAGTGAGTCTCCAAACCCCACAGCTCCAGGAATCCCCGAACCGGGTTTCTTCACCACGTACAGCAGCGTCTGGGCTTATGGGGCCAAGACCCCTGCCTGAGAAATCACAGCGGGAAACCATCCCGCTCTCCCCTCACGCCCGGAGAGGTGCGGGCCGGCGTGGAAGTGGGCCAGGGCTCTTGGTCCCTGGTGCACTGGCTCCAGAAAGCATGGACATTGCCCCCTCCCTACCCTATCCTCCAAAAAGCAACCAGGAGCACTTTCTTAGAGTTTCATTTATTGTCTTGGGAGGTCCCAGGGTGGAGCGAGGAAACCCCAGCATCCAGAGTTAACTTCTTTGAGGGGGAAGGTATTTGCACGCTCGGGACCATTTCTCCAGCCTTTGTCTACCAGTCCCTTGACTGCCAGAGGCCACGGCACCTGGGCCCCCTCCGCCTGCGAGCTGCTGACCCGGCCAGGCCCAGCGGCGGAACCGGCACAGCCCACCCCTCCTCCTCCCCAGCTCCGTCAGCCCCGGCCCCTCCCGGGCACCAGGAGGGGCTCCACGGAGCCGTCAGGTCCGGGCCGGAGGGAGGCAGCCTCCCTCTCCTCTCCGCTTTTGTTTCCCTTTGCAAAGCCCCTCGGCCCATCTCGTAGGCCCCGCAGTAGCAGCAGCAACGTCGGACACCGTCACTGTGCTCCCCGGGGAGCGCCTTGCTGTGCTAACCCCACAAGACGCTGGTTCTCTCGAGGCAATAAGGGGCAGCTGGCCAGGCAGCCAGGCCGGTGTGGTACTACGCTGTTCACCCAGGAAACAGTTTCTTTTTTTCCTTTAAAAACAAACAAAAATATATATATATATATTTATTTTTTCATGTGGAGTTGCGCCAGAACAAGTCTGTACGGCCACAGTCTGTGGATTCCCCCAACCTCAAGCTGAGGATCGAGGCGCGTCCCCCGTGGGCTGGGGACGAAAGCAGGGTGGGCAGGCAGGCCGGGGGGCCCAGCTGAGAGCAGCACGCTCCGGCGGGGGGCCAGCACCGGGCGGTCCAGTCCCGCCCGGAGACCCCGCCGCCTCCTCTCTGGGGCCGGAAACCTCAGGGAAGGAGGCTCTGGGGACCGACCACACAGGACACAGACGTTGAAGGAGCAAGAGAAGAGGACCCTCGTCGTGCCTCCCTGCCATCAACCTCTGGCCCCTCGGCAGCACTGCAGTCGCGCGAGAAAGGCCCTCAGGTCTGCCATCTCCTCTCCCTCACCTGTGGTTTGCGAGGGGCGCCTGCCGGGTCCTCAGCCCTGGCCAGCTACTGTGATGTCTCTGCCCCTCTTCCCGGGTCCCTTTTGGGGAGGGTTCTCCAGGACCACTTACCACCCCACCCTTTCCTCAGACCCTAACCTGGGGCTCACCCCTCCCCCACCCGTTTTTGTTTTTTTAAGTTGTCTCCTCACATCTTCAGATCATTTGAATCATTTTGGGGACCTAATCATGTACATCGACAAGTGTAAATTATGATTTTGGGTTTTGTTGTCTGTTATTTCTAAAGGATCTCTGCAAAGCACATTTAATTTGAGTTTGGTGTTCTATCTGATGGCTGAAGATAGCAGCAGGGGTTTTTTTTTTATGTTGATTTGTTTCATTTGGATTTTTTTATTCTTTATTATCTCCCCCCACCCCTCAGCCCCATCCCCGTCTTGAGATTTTCTGGCATGTTTCTGGAGGTTTTAAAGGAAATAAATGTTTCATAGAAGTGGCTTGTGTGTTCGCTAGCTGAGCAGCTGCCTGGACTCCCTGAGAAGCGGGTGTGATCCAGCGTCAGCCCCCTCCTCCTGTCCCCCTTGTCCCAAACGCCGTCACCCCCCCCCGATGCACGCACACACCCCTAAGAGCCAGGGAGCACCATTCTCTCTTTCTTGAAACCCAAGTGACAGAAATCCAACACTCAGAATGTAAGAAATTTAGTGAGAGCACGGAGTCCTAACCACTGCACCGCCGGGGAGTTCCCCCGAATGTAAGAAATTCTTAAGTTAAAAAGAGGAAGGTTTTACCTCAGAATTCATATACTGGAGGCCTAAAAGCCAGACCCGGCCCATGGAGTTGTGTTGGTTTTAAAATTAATGGTCAACTTTTTAAAATCTGGAGATCGTACAGAAAGAAAGCTGGATTTCGAGCTTGGTAACTCTGTCCTCTGCAGCAAGACTCGGAACTGAGGGGCCCCTGCCTCCTTGAGCGGGGCTGTCGCCCCAGGCCACACCCTGCCGGGTGCTAGCTCATTGGCACCACACCCGCCCTCGGTGGGAGTAGGCCTCCCTCTGCCAGTCAGCTAGTCCGTGGTTTGGAGTGAAGAGCAGCCCCTGCTTCCAGGCCCCGGGGGCTCGGGGAGAGGTGGAGGTGTCTTGGAAAGATACCGACACAGCCGGGGACCTCAGCCCCGGGCCTAGGGGCTCTCCTAGCTGGGAGCGGTCTTAAACTCCTGGGCCCAGATCTGCAGCTGCCCTGGCGAAACACTTTCGCAGTTTGACCCGGGGATCAGGGTCAAACTTATTTTTCCAGACCTCGAAATTTCATGTGAGAATCCCAAGGTCCGGCTTCTGGTGGGAAGTCTAGGTCCAGCTCCACCTGGATCTGAGAAGCAGCCCCTTCTCTTGACAGAGCTGGCCCCACGGCTGGGGCTTTCTGGCCCACCTAGACATTTACCTGTGATGGAGTTTACTGTTTCCGTGCTCAAACCTGATGCTTCTGTAACCTAGACTCTCCCGCACACACACACCCGCCCCCCCCCCCCACACACAACAAATCTTTTTCCAAAACGGTTATATATCCTTTTTCCAGAGGAGGTGGACCAGCTATTTCCACATCTCCTAAAAATTCTAGAGTGTTCCAGACACTCTCCCTGTCTCCGCCCTCCCTGAGGCCCCATCCTCAACCCATGCTGCCCTCCCCCCTCCAGCACGGAAACGGCGGAACAAGCTGTTCTCACATCCTCTCCTGGCGCCTGTGACACACACCAACTTCCAACACCCCACAACTCGCACACGCCAGCCTGCGCTCTCGCCTGAACTGTGCCCTGCTCATCCCTTCCCCATCTTGCCCCAGTTTTCCACTTCCTCTGCCTGTCCCCCTCTCGCGGGCCCGGGCGCCCTCCTCGACCCTCCCCCAGTCTCCTCTGCCTCCCACCCCGCCTCTGGCTCTCCCCTCACCCAGGCTCTGAATCCCTTCCTGCTCTTGGCTCTCTCCAGATTTTTCTATTGTCTCCCTAAATTCTTTGTGTCCTCTCCCCTGAAATCTCACGTCTGTGGCATTGTCCTAGGACTTCGCCTGTGCTGGGTCCTAACTTCATCTCTCTCCCCAAATGTGCCTCCCCGCTCTTAGTCTCTCTTCCGCTCTCCTATTTTACGTGCCCTGGTTCCCTGCCTCCCCACATGGAATCTCTTCTGCGTCTCTCTCCAGATCCCTGTACTTCCTCCTCTGTCTCTCCCCATGTGTCTGCTGGTTTTTATTACTATTATTGCCTCTCTCCCACTAAATCATCTCTTCTGTCCTCTTCCACCATAATTCCTCTGGCCCTCTTCATCTACATCTCTCTCCAGGTCTACGTCTTCCCTCTCCTGCTCTTTTTCTCATTCTCTATAAATGTGTGACTCCTATCTGTCTCTCTCCTGACTGTTCTTGTGTCCTGGTTCTCACTCCTCACCTCACCTCACCCAAATCTGTCTTCCTCCTAATGTCCCTGGATCTATATCCCATTGCCCATTCCCCTCTGTTCTTTGCCCCACATCGGGATAGGGAGCTCCAGGTGATGTCTGGGTGTAGGGTGAGGCGCCCCTGGCACCCCTGATCCCTACCAACGGCCCCGAGGGGAGGGGCCAGCCCCCAGTCTTCATCTTTCCATCCCTTCCCTTCCCCCAGTCCCCAGCTTCCCGCCTCCCTCCTCACTGCTTCCCCGTTGCAGCTGCAGCAGTCCGTTGCCAGGGCAACCACAGCTGGCTGGGTGGGAGCCCCCTCCACCCCATCCCCCCCCTTCTCCTTTCCAGCGAGGCAGGGAGGAGCTGGGACAAAGCCAGAGAAAGGCGGGGTGCAGAGGGGAGCTGGAGGGAGATGGACGTAGGGCCAGCTCCAGCTGTTAACCTCGGTTGCTTCTCCCCCAATGAGGCCCCATCTCCCCTTCTTGGTGATGCCCCAAACCAGCCTGGAGAACGAGGCAGACGACGTGGGCAGAGGGGTCAGGCCCAGTTTAATACACGGAACAAGTTAATTCACAGCAGAGGCAGGCAATAAAGGAGACTCGTTTACAAGGGGGGACACGCCTGGATTGGGGGAGACCCCCCCAAACCCACCACCTCCCCCACTTGCAGTCTCAATTTCCCTTTTTTTTTTAAACCCGAACAACAAACACACACAACCACAAGAAACAACCACGCCCCCTCGCGACCCGAAAATGGCCAGCGAGGGTGGCAGGGGGCAGCCCGGCCTGGCCGGTAGGGAATCGGGGCGGGGGGAGGAGGAAAATCTAGTCCGTTGCAGAGTCTGTGCTTCTCATTCCAGCAGGCGCTGGGCAGGGGCCCGCCTTGCCAAGGCGGGCACGGAGTGGGCTCGGGGCGGGGCTCTCGGGGAGGGAGCAGGAACGGAGTTCAAAACCGTGGTTCACATCATGCAGTATCCACAGTGGGCACCAAGAGAGGGCGGGGGTGGACACCACACCCACCTGCCCTGGGCACAAGGGGGGAATGGTGCCCACCTTGGGTGGGGAGGTGGGAGAGCTGCAACTCCAGGGACTTGGGGGGAGGAGCCGCCAGGCAGGAAACTAGCGTAGACCGGTGCCCAGTAGATGCGCTCAGCAGTGCCCCCTCCACCCAGCCAGACCTTATAGGACTCTTTGTTATATATTAATTTCTTTTTTTTTTAACTTTTTGACTTTTTCTTTAGAAAAAGGCTTTGTCCGTGCCCCCAGCTGGCATCCACCACCCCTCGTGCCCGCCCAGAGGCGGGGTATGGCTTTGAGGGGAGCAGAAGCCCCTGGTGCCCATTTGCGAAGGGGTGAGGCAGGAGGGAGGAAGGGAGAGGACCCTGCTGGGCCCACCAACCCACAGGGCAAACATTCCACTTGCACAGAGGGGAGGGGTGACCCAGCCCCCTCTCAGGCTCCCCCCACCCCCGGCCCCTTCCACTGTGGGGCATTAAGGATGGGGAGAGACTGGAGGAGCTCCAAGAGGCAGGTAGGCAAGCATCACCCCAGAGGTCCAGGTGAGCCAGAGCCAGGCCTAGGTGAGGGTGATGTAGGCAGAGGCCTTCTCTTTCAGGTGCCGAAGACAGAGGTGACAACTCCAGCTCCCTGCGGCGCGGCCGGAGGACAGGGAGTTAGGCCCAGGTCTGGGCAGGGCTGCCCCGACCCCCTGCCACCCAGCGGACAGCAGGACAACCACTGTCCAACACCCCACCCCCGTGTCCGGCCCTCCTCTTCTCTCACCTTCTGGGGGCTCCGCCATGGGGGGACTCAGGCAGTACATGTGGTAACCCCGATCGCAGTCGTCACAAAACAGCAGCTGGTCCTGGGAGGTGAGACCCGCCCAGCTGGCACCCTGGGGGCACGGGCACCAGAAACCGGGGTGGGGGGCGGGGGCAGGGGCCAGGTCAAAGGGGCTGGGGGAGGCGGTCCCTTGCAAGACAAAGGGCTCTGAGAAGGTCATCTTTGCAAAACCCTACTGGGCGACGAGCAAAACACCCCTGAGGACTGTCAGTTTGCAGTTTGTAGTTTAGGTTTTATAGGACTCTGTGGAACACTTAAAATGACACGGAGATGGTCTGGAAGTCATGGACGTGGGTTCAGGTCCCAGCCGTACCATTTTCCTGGCTGGGTGACCTTGGGCAAGTCTAGTCCCCTCTCTGAGCTCGGTTTCTTCTCTGTGAAGTGGGAACGAGATCACCTACCTCAGGGCAGTTGGAAGGAGTCAGAGTGAAGAGTATTAAGTGCCGGGCTCAATTAATGGACACTAACAGTAATCATAATACAGGTTACTGGTGTTCACCAGGGAGGGGGCTCCAGGGGAAGGAGGCCGCCTGGGGGCGTGTCCCAGGGAAGGGGGCACGTGGGCACTCACGTCGTTCTCCGAGGTGCCACACAGGCTGCAGGACTTGCACTCGATGCACTGCCAGCGGTAGGTCCGCACAGCTGCCGTCATGTTCACCGTGAACTGTAAACACGAGGGGTGTCCTGGGGGCCAAGGGGCAGGGATGCGGTTAGGGGTCATCGTGCCCCTGGTGGCTGCTGACCCCCGGGGAAGCAATGGCTCAGCCCCCATCCCTAGCTCACAAGGCCCACAGCCCGACCCCACCCAGCCCACGGTGCCCAGACCCTGTCCCGCAGGCAGTGCTGCCCTGGCCACCAGTCTCCTACCCAGCCACCATGGCAACCACACTCTGCTCCCCAGGACACCATGGCAACCGCATTCCATTACCCACGGTGCTGTGGCAACCACTCTCTACCACCCACAGCCCCGGGGCAGCCACATTCTGTTAACCACCGTGCTGAGGCAGCCACGTTCCATTACCCACAGCAGAATGGCCAACCGGTTCCATTCCATTAACCGCAGTACGTGGCAACCACAGTCTCCCAGCCACGATGCCATGGCAACCGCCTTCCACAGAGGGGTCCCCACACCCTGGTTTTCCCTGCAACCCAAGCCCATTACACACGAAGCCCCAGCAACCACACTGTTACCCACATGACTGTGCAGGGTGCTAACCCACTGGTCAACCCACCACCCCAGTACAGATGCGCAGCCACTACCCCAGGCCACGACAACCACCTTCCACTACACCCAGTCGCCATGACAACCATATTTCACTACCCATAATACCATGACAACCACAATTCATTAGCCACCGTGCTGAGGCAACCACCGTCTATTACCTACAAGTCCACCTTGGGAAACCACCGTCTATTAACCACAACTCCATGGCAATGGCAAGCGCCCTCTGTGATCCACAGCACCCAGGCAGTGGCAATCCATTACTCGCTATCACAGCCCACTACCCACGATGTTTTGGCAACCATCTTTCACTGTTCCCCACGCCAGATAAGCACATGCCGGCACCCACAATGCCATGACTACCACATCCCATTGTTCCCAGAGCCTCCCTGACCCCACTCAGTTTCCCACAATCCTCAGCAGTTGGAGTCGGCTCTTTATCCTCAGTGCCCCTGGGATGCTCTGCATCCCCCCCACCAGTCCTCTCACTCCTCTGCCTTCTCTCCTCCAGATCTGGACTCCTGGAGTCCTCTCCACCACAGCCCCCAGAAACCTCAGGCGGGGGCATCACCTGATCGCCCACAGTCGGCACAGGAGATGAGGTCCTCGGGACACCCCGTCTTCTTGGAGCCGCCCAGGCAGAAGTCACAGTAGCCATTGGGGATGACAGTGCCATCAGGCGCCTTCTTGGCTGAAAGAGAGCAGGCAAGGGTTGGCGTGGGCAGGCAGGGACACTCGGTCAAAGGCTGCTGCAGAAGTGGGGGCAGAGGGAGGCGTCCCTACCTGTGTGTTTCCTCTGTGCCTCAGGGACCCAGGCCAATTCTTTGTAAAACTCTGGGGATGGGGGGACAGAAAGAGGGGCTCTCACCATAGGCAAAGCTCCACCCTGCCCCCAGCCTCAGCCAAAGGGCTGGACCCCTCCTCCAGGCATGGAGGAGGTAGGGGGAGGGAGCAGCTACCCCAAGCTGTGGCCAGTAGCAAAAGAGAGTTGGGGGAGCCCAAATAATTCTCATCAGGACCCCCCCAACTCTTTGAGGACAACTGATACATCCTCTTTATTAGGTAAAAACTTGGCAGATGCAGCTTTAGGAAGAGCCCCCTGCTTCCCCGCCCATACACACTTCTACCAGACAGCCCCCCCACAACTAAGCCCCGACTAAATAACAATTAGGTGGACACCACTGGCTGAGATCTGGTGTGGAAACAGACATTCGGAAGGAAAATTCTCAACACAGAGGTGCCTCGGTGTGTGGTGGGGATGGGATGAAGAGACTGCCCTCTCCCACCGAGGGGTGGGTGGAAAGATGGTTTTTCCACTGGCAGAGCCTCCCCCCAAGCCTTCCCCCATCCCTCATCTGTCAGGGTTGGCACCGGATTGGCATGGGCGATCGCCAAGGGTTCCCAGGCCACGGACCCTGCCCCTCGGCCAAAGCTTAGCAGAGAAGGGAGAAAGGGAGGCAGGGAGGGAGGGGAGTCATCTATCACCCCCCCCTCCCCAAGCTCTAATTGAAACAATAAATCAGACCCAGAAATATTACGCCCGGCCAGGAGCGAGGGAGAGATGGTTGGTTGCCATGGCAACCTCAGAGCCAGCATCCCCCATGGTTGGTGGGGGGAGGGGACCGCTGAGCTGGAGATTTTCCAGAAATGTCTAATGTGCCCCCTCCCTCCCAGGCTCCTTAGCCCCCACTCCCAGGGCCCCTCACCACCCCACGCCCTGCCCGCCTGCTCACGTTTATGGTTGTTTTTCCGGTGGAAGGGCAGGGCGTGGCGTTCGGCGTTCTCCTCCCCCTCCTCCTCAGCCAGGTGGGTGTGGGTGTAGTGGTAGCTGAGCCCTGGCCGGTTCTTATACCGTTTCCCACAGACTGGAGAGTGAGCAGGAAGGGCTGGTCAGCCCTCCCAGCCCGCCTCTGCCCTGGCCTCCAGGATCACACCTCCACCCTCTGCCAGAGGCCTGAACATCCCCCAACCAGGGTCCAGAACAGAAGGGAGGGGGCCAGGAGGGGAGAGGTCTCTGGGCCCCACTCTCTCTCTCTTCCCCCCTCTTCAGAAAGACTCACTATCACAGACATACGGCTTGTCTCGGTCCTCCAGGGAAGCGGTGTCCTGGCGTTTCCGGAGACCCCCGATGCCATATGCCTAGGGGAAAAGTCATGAGTGAGGGGCCAAGAAAGGGAGGGAACTAAGAGAATTTTCATCATTTGGGCCTGAAAGTCAAATCTCAGCTCTGCCACTTCCTAGCTGTGGGCCTTGAGTAACTCCCTTGATCTCTCCAAGGTTTAGTTTCCTCATCCGTGACACAGGTATGAAGCTAGTTCTAACCCACCGTACAATCTCTGTTCTGCAAATGGTTTAATAGACCCAAGCCTCAATTTCCTCATCTGTAAAATGGGTATAAAAATCCCCTATCCCTTCAGGCTGCTCTGGGGATTAAATGAGGTCAAACTGGGGCAGGGTCTGAACATTGTACATACTCAGTAAATGGGATCTGCATTGAGCGGAGGAGTGATGGAGAGAAACTCTGGAGCGATACCTTTCCTTTGGCCCTGTTCTTCCTCCTGGGAATGTCATCCTCCAAGTCTTCCACTTCAAGATCATGTGGGAACTCCAGCAGCTGCTGTTTCTGGGCACCAGGAGAAGGGAGATTGGGGTTAAGAAAATGGGGTATTGTTCTGCTTTGCCGGGGGGGTGGCTCTGGGCGGACCGGAGACTGGGGGTGTCAGGGCAAGTCAGGAGGTCTTCCAAAAAAGAGATGACGTGTGGAAGAATAGAGACTTAGGATGCCCAAAGGCCCTAGGGAGCCAGGGGAGATTTCAGAGCAGGAACAGGATGGGCCGGGGCAGGAGACAGGGGTGAGAGAGCAGCTGTGGCCCCTGGTGCGGGGGTGGGGGGATCCTACCTGGCAGTCCATAATGGTCTCCTCCTCCTTCAGCTCTATCTTCTTCTCCCCTGTCTCAGCACACAGTAGAGCCTCAAGGACCGGCCCTTCTGGGAGGCCGCCCTCCTTCTTCAATGGCGCCTCACAGTCTGGGGACAAGGGAGGAGGGTGTCAAGTGGAGAACTTGTTCCTGGAGGACTCCTCAAACTGCCCAGATTGGAGAATCATGCTCTTTGCTAGAGGGAAGAGGCTTTCCCACACTCAACCAGCAATAGACTCAAAGATTCAACCATACACCCTTCCAACAATACTTCCATACATCCTTTCCAAGGATGCCCAGACCCTGGGGAAGACACAGCCAGACCCTCAGAGCCACTTGGACACACTCAAGGGGAGACATGCCCAGACCCTCCTATATAACTACATACATACCTGTAGGAGACCCCACCCAGACCCTCACACCTGGAGAGAGCAGACACTCAAACAGGACACACATGGACATACACAGGGGAGATACATACAGGTCATCTGAGACAGCCAGACACACAAAGGAAGAGATACACCCAGACACTCAGATATACCCAGACACATGGAGGAGACATATCCAGACCCTTGGGTATACTGGCACACCCAGCAACACTACAAAAGAGAATATTAGACCACCAGATATACCCAGACCACATGGGGAAGACACGGCCAGATCCTAGCAAACACCTGAACATACTTAGGGGAGACAGAGACACACCTAGAGAGAGTCACTCAGGTGGATACACATACACACAGGAGATAGAGACAGTCCCTCCAATACACCTGGACCCACACAGATCCTTGGATATACCTGGACAGGGGAAGAGAAACAGCCAGTGACTCTAATAGTACTGGACACATTCAAGAAGTGATAAAACCAGACACTCATGGGGCAGCACACGTGCAGAAATACATCTAATACACCAGACAGACACTCAGGGAGGAGATTCTCCCAGACATTCCAAAGCATCTGGCGCTCAAAGGAAGAGAGAGCCGGACCCCCTGATACACCCACATCAGGAACCGCTGGACACTCTGATAGACCAGCCACACACAAGAGGAAACAAACCTTCTAATACACTTGGAAACACCTGAAAAAAGACACAGACACTGAGATACACTCTATTACAAAGGGAAAGAGTTACAACCTGACACTCTGATACATCCAGACACACTCAGACATCCACAGGAAGCAATACAGTCAGATACTCTGATACATCCCAGCTCACAAGGGAAGAGATACAAAGACTGGATACACCTGGACACACATAACAGATACCACTCTGTCCTGAAATACGCCTGGGCCCAAGTAGGATAAGATACAGTCCAAAGCTCAGTCACTCAGGGAAAACTGGAGAATCTCTGGACGACACCCAGACACACAACGGCAGACACAGCCAGCCACTCAGACACTGGCTAGGAGGGAAATAAAGGCGAATGCTCAGACGCACACCGGCATCACCACACACTTATCAGCGTGTGCTGTGGGCACCCATTGGGGCCACCGAAGGCACAGGACGGAGCTCCACCCACCAATCTTGTACTCGCAGGGCCGGAGTCTGGGGTCTTCCAGGATGTTGAGTCTCCGTTTCTTTCTCCAACAGCGGGCGGGGTACGTGTAAATCTGTCCCGGGGCCAAACCTGGAGTGAGAAAGGCGGTAAGAACGCGGCTGCGAAGCCACCGCCCCGCCCCACCCCCAACCTCCCAGCCGTACCCGGGCCGCGGTGGGTCTTCTCCATCCAGATGTAGCAGTTGTTCTGGGCCACGCCGGTCTGCGAGTCGAGGAACGGCAGGCGCAGGCTGCGCTCGGCGCACAGACGCGCGTTGTAGCTGCGGCAGTGCTCGATGGCTTCTCGGTAGAAGTCCTCGCCTAGGCTGCGAGGGGCGGGTGGGCGGGCGGGCGGCTGTCAGCAAGGGCAGGCGCACCGGGTCGCCCGGCACCCCTCCCCCAGCCCGCCCGTGGGGAATGGGTGGGCCGACTCCTCCAACCTCACCTCTCCCCCGCTGTCGTCGCTCCTGGACCCAGGAGCCCCCAACCCGGACTCAAGCAGGCCTTGAGCCAAGGAGTGGATACACACAGTATAGAAACAGATAAAAATACACCGGGACCCATCCATACAGGCACATATCCAAATACACAACACAAACAAATCGCACATAGTCACACAGGATTCGCACACAAAGAGAGACATATCCCAAGACTCACAAAGGAGAAACAGACACATCTCACATATGTGCTCACACAAATATCTACCGAAAAACACAAGTATCTCAAGTCCCATAGTGTAGAAGCAGACAGATCACACACATATACATGCACAAATATATATCACATATCCAAAGACACACAACATAAACAATCACCCACACAAAGACACACAACACGCAAACAGATGACACACCACACACAGACACATCCACTTACTCATCCATCCGAAGACACACACAGATACACAAATGTTAAAAAAGAAAAAATGTTAAAAACAAACTACCCACATATGCACTTACACACATATCCAAAGACACAACACAAATCACACACACACACACACAATCCAGATACACTATACAAAGAAATCACACAGATTCACACAGGATACACACACACATTCACGAAGATACACAATATAGAAACCAACATCTAAAATACCACATACTTAAACACACAAAGATACACACATACACAACATAGAAACAGACAAATCCACCCATAGTCACACAAAAATTTGCACATAAATACACGCATACCTACATATCCAAAGACACAGAACATAAATGATGCAGAGTTTCAAAGGATATGTACACACACTCAAAGACCAAAATATCCAAAGACACCTAGTGTAGAATGTGAAAGAAATTAAATGCATATCCACACACATATCCAAAAAAAACCCAGAACCCGAACAAGTGACACACACTCCACAACCCAAGACAAAGGTAGTGTGGGCTTCACTCAAGTTTACCAAGGCCCCCGGGCCCCCAGGCCATTTCACCCTCTCCCCAACTCCGGGGGTCGCAGGGCGGGACATGACCCCCTTTCCCGAAGAGGGCGCCAATAGGGCTCCGAGTTCCCCATACTCCGCGCTCCTCTAGGAGCAGCGCGTCGGACACGGTTCTTGCCAGAGACCCACAGTCACACACATTCGCAACCCCGCGCAGCCCGGCCCACGGTGACAGCCCCCCAGACACCCCATCGGCCCCACCCCCAGCCGCTGCACACACACACACACACACACGCCCGCGCAGACCCGCTCGAGCGCCCTCCCCTGCCTCCCGCCGGCCCGCAGCACCTCAGGGGGCCGGGGATGACCGTGGCCATCTTGCTCCCAGGGTCCTGCCCCCAGCAGGTCCCCGCCGGGCCGGTCCTCCCAGCGCTCGGGCGGGCGCTGAGGCCGCCCATCCATTCATTCCCGGGGGGCGGGAGCACCGGGACCACAGCCAATCAGGGTGGCGGGGTGGGCCCACCCGGGCCATGCCGGGAGTGGTAGTTCTCCCCGCCCGGGGCTGGCGGGACCCCGCAGAGAAGCGGGTCAGAGGTGCGGCCGGAGGCACGCACAGCCACTCCCGCGCGCTCACTCATGCACACCTCTTGAGTCTCACACATGGGCCTACACTCACCCATGCACACCTGGACTCGCACACACCCACACGCGGCAGCTTACACACACATTCACACGTATACTCACAGTGTCCCACGCAGACTCACGCACACTCCCTCTCCCACACCTTCGCACAGACTCACATACATTTACACTCACACAAACACTTCAGTGCCAGGAGATTTAGAGACACCTTACAGGTGCCCACACGAACGTCCCACCAACGCGTGGCTCACTGACACCTCCCCCTCCCCCTAGTCCCTCCTAGCTCGGGAGAATCCTCTCCGGTCCCCCTCGGAGCTGCCTCTCTCACAAGGACCCCGCCCTACTCAACCCCTTCCCAGGCCTGACAGCTGCTGTGCTAGTTAGGAGATATAGCCTGGCTCTGCCACTTGGTGGCCATGTGACCTTGGGCAAATGACTTAACCTTTCTGGCCTCAGTTTCCTCATCTGTAAAATGCAGACGATGGCTCATTGGATTATTGTGAGGATTAAATGAGTAAGCATGGGTAAAGTGTTTTAAAAGGTACCTGGCAAGTAGTAGGTGTTCAATAAATTCATTCATTCCACAAAGAGGACCTGATATGTACTAAGATGTAAAATGGTGATAGCTAACCATTATTAGAAAGAATAATGCTGGACACATAATAGAAGCTTAATAAATATTTGTTGAATAGAAATATACTGAGTAGCCACCATGTGCCAGGCACAGTTCTTTAACAGAGATTAACTCACTTGATCCTCATCCTGACCCTCTGGGGTGATATTATCACTACCCCCATTTTCCAGATGAGGAGGTGAAGTCACATGCCCTCAGCTCCTGGTGGCTGTTTGAAGGTGGGACTAAGAAGGATTCACTCACCCAGATGTCTGTACCCAAGTGGTCACCTCCTTTCTCCCACTGTCACCCACACTGACTCTACCCTAAGGGATGCTCAGAGAGGGAGCTGACCTACAGAGTCACAACAATAACCAAGTCCCATGCACACACACCTGGAACACACCCCGCCCCCCAACCCCCAGCCCCCATCCAAAGTTCGTGTTCAAGTTTGAGCCCTTGCATGGATGAAAACGCCCACCAATGTCCTTGTCCACCAGGGGGCTCTCCAGCAGACAGAAGAGGCATAAGAGCCTTCACCTCCTCTTTTGTCACTCGACACCCCCACCTACACCCTGGTGAGAGAGACCCCCTCAGGGTCTTCCACACTCATGGTCAGTTCTGGACACACACACAGACACAGACACACACACACACATACACACACACACCTCTAGTCTTAGACCCCTTCTACAGGCTCTTCCCCATCTCCCCCAGGTAAGGCCTTGACCTCCCCCTTCCCGAACCCAAACAGCAGGGAGTGGGTCTCTGCTTCACATCTGGCCTAGAGCAGATGGCAAGGGGAGTAAGTCCTCACACTCACTCTAGCCTCCAGGTCCCTACAGTGGCCACCCCATATCTCAGCCACGGTAAGCCCTGCCCCACTCCTCCCAACAGGCCAGCTCAGCTCAGAGTGCCCTTGCCACCTTCATCTCTCACCTTCCACCACCCTCACAGATCTTCCAATATGCCCTTACACTTTCTCCCCACACCTCTAGCCTCAGACACCCCGCTCACTCCTGCCCCACCCCAGAACCTTTGCATCAGCTTTGGTCAGCTTGGAGCCTGAGTGTAGAACACCCCATCACTTCCCTGGACGCCCTTGTCCACCAGCACAATTTGACCCACAGCTGGCATTTGGAGAGGGGTCTCCCTTCCCTTCCTTACCCCTAGTCACCTTCAGAGACCCCTCTCCCACACTTGAGCTCCCCTGCCCAAACAATCCTCCTGTCCCTATCCCCCAGTGCCCTGTGTGGAAACTGGACCACAAATGAAATCAGTATTGATACTACCAATAATAATCACTGCATTCAGTCAGTGTCAGGCTCAGCACCAAGCGCTTTACAAACATCACAGAAGCACCATGAGGTAATAAGAGCTGTTATGATTCCCCAATTCACAGGTGGTAACACTGAGGCTCGGGGCGGGTGGGGAGGGCAGGAAATTAGTGCTCAAGATGGGGTTTGAATGATGCAGGCAGTCAGAACTGAGAGCTGCACCCTCCACCTCCCACTCCCAAGGGGACCTGACTCGCATTCTCTCAGGAACCAGTCCCTGCCCTCACCCCTGCAGACCCCTGGGAAGGTGAGAGCAAAGAAGGGTGCTGGCGCTCCCACCCCCAAGCTTACTCTATCCTTCATGTCCCTGCAATGGCTGCCCCATACCTCCTCCAAGAGGTCTGGGCCAGGGTCAGAGTGAGGATGTCTGGATACCTACAGATCCACCAACCTGCACAGGAACCCCGTCCCAGCCACTTTGAGGGTGTCCCTCATAGGGGAGACAAGTGTGTGTGGAAGACTTAGAGTGAGAGGGAAACAGAAGTGTTGTCACCGTTACACACCATTTCACACTGACCCCAGCCCCGTACACGTCCTCCAAGCCCCCTTTGCCCACCGCAAAGCCACACTTGTAGGCGCGTGCCTGTAAGGTCCGGCCCCTCCTCTCCCAACTGCCCCCCCCACACCTGAAACTAGAAGCTACTGGGCGCCTTCGGTCCGGCCACCTGGCACAGCCTTTCTGGAGGGCGGGGGCGGGGGATGGGGAGCGCCCCCGGGCCCCTCCCCCCCCTCCACCACCACCCCCCGCACAAGTTGCTCAAGGTCAAGGTGGCGGGTGCCAGGGGTTGGGGGAAGGGTGGGGGAGGTCGCCCAGGCCCCTTTGTGCGGCGCCGCGGGCGTTCGCCCTCCTCCTCCTCCCCACCAGGCCGGGGAGGAGGGGGAGGGGAGTGCCGCGCACGCCAACCCGGGAGGGAGAGCGGGAGCGGCCGCGCGCCTGTCACTCCCAGTCCGCCGTCAACGCCTGGGGAAGGGGGGTGGGGAGCGCTGGGACCCAGGAGTTCGGGATCCCGAGGAGGGAGCGAGAGAGATGGAAAGAGAGGGAAGAAGAGAGGTGGAGAGAGCGAGGGATGTCTAGGAGAGGAGAGGGCTGGAAGAGAGCTAGGTTTGAACCCAGGCGTCCAGGATCCCAGCCACTGGGCCCGGGAGGAAGCTAACACTCGGAGGAGGGACGCGGACAGGGAGAAAGGGAGGGAATCCCCGGAGGCTGAGGGCGCTCCCAGCACCCTCTCCCGAGGCATCTAGTCCCCAAGGGATGAGAGATGCTCTCGTTAGATGTGTACGGGAGGAGAGAGGGAGGGATCCCACGGTCTAAGCTGAACGGGGCGTCGGGGCTTTAGGTCCTGAAGACCCGGGAAGGGAAACAGCAGGGATCTAATCGGGGACCCCCGACGTCTAAGCTCCCACCCTGCGGTCGCGCGGACCGAGGTCCCCGAGATAGAGGGGGGGGAAGAGAGAAAGATGCTTTGATGAGGGGAAAGGATGGTGGAGACCCCGGAGACTGAGGTCTGGACTTAGGCGTACGTACTCCCAGCCCCATGCAGGGGCAGGCCCGGCGCCCCCAGAGACTCGGAGGAGGAGAGAGGGAGGAGGAGGAGAGGGAAGCCCCTACCCCCACTCTGGGTGGGGAAACGGCCTCCGCCACCCCCCAGCTCGCGCCACATTCCTTCACTGACAGCGACAAAGAAGAGGCGCCCCCGCGACCCCCGAGGGGCTCCCGCCCCCAGCCCCAGGGGGCGACAGGGGGTGGCGGGCCCGCCCAGGGGAAGGGGCGCAAGCTGGGGGCCCACATTCAACTGCCATCCGCCCACGGCGTCCCCCTCCCCAGCGAGGGCGGGGGAAGGGTTCGGGTAGGGGGCGGGATGGAGGGACGTGGACGGCGGGGACACTCACGACTTGAGCGGGTTCTGAATGGCGGTGGCCATGGCCCGCTCGGCTGGGCCGCCTCCGGCCCGGGGCGCCGCTGCCGCCGCGCGCGGGCCCAGCCCGGCCTGCGCCGCCCGCTCTGCCGCCCAGCGCGCTACGATTTCATTCATTCTTGGGGCTGCGGCGCGAGCGGAGCGGGGCGGGCAGGGGGCGGGGCTCGGCCAATCCCCTCACCTCCCGGCGCACGACGGGACGTGGAGTCTAGGGGCGCTCGGCGGCGCCCGAGGGCGCCCCTGTCCGGACTACACGTCCCAGGGGGCGTCGGGAGGACCGCACGCCCATTGGCTACTGGGGATACAGGGCGGGGCTGGGATCGCCCCAAGGCATCCTTTCCCCTCCCTGGGGGTGCTCCATCCCCAGCTCGGGTTCTCCATCCTCCAGGCACCGCGTGCGCGCAGGAGAAGGTAGTCCCTGGCTTCTGGGTCTCCCCTGGGTGTGTGGATGACCCCAGGGGTCTGTCTTGTATTCTTGCCTTTGCCTACTTGTCTGGGTGTCTCTTCTGTGTAAGCCAGTCTGTAAACAAGCACAGGGGGTTAATCAATGCCTTTGTTCATTTATTAAGTGCCTGCTATGTGTCAGGCACTCTTCTAGACACTGGGGATACCGCGTGACCAACAGGCAAAGTTGCTGCCCTCAAGGAGTTGACCTTTTAGTGGAGGAAAAAAGATGATAAACGAGCAAATAAACTGATCATTTTAGAGAGTGATAAGTATTATAAAGAAAGTGGCTGCTCTGAGGAGGTGACATTTGAGCTGAGACCCGAGAAGCTGCCACCGTGCGATGGGAGGGGAAGGAGGAAAAGCTTGGCAAGTTCAAAGATCAGTGGGAAAGCTAGTGTAATGGGCAGAGTGAGTGGGGGGAGGCGGGGAGGGAGACAACATTAGGGAGACAGCAAGGATCCAGATCGTGTAGGGCCTTGTGGGCCATTATAAAGAAAACGGATTTTGTTCTAAGTGCAATCAGTCATCCTTGACTCTTCGTTTTCACACACACCCCAGACCCATCAGCAAATGCTGTTATCTCCACATTCACAAAATAGATCCAGAATCCACCCACTCTTCTCCCTTCACAGCCTCCATCCTGGTACTGCTCCCCTTTTGCTCCCCCCCGCCCCCACAGTCCATTTCTGTTCTCTCCAGGGCAGCCAGAGTGAGCTGCTTGAAACAGCTGGCATCACAATGCGCTCTGGCTCAAAACCTCCAGTGGCTTCTTTCACACTTTTTAAAGAAATATTTATTGATTTATTTGGTCGCTCTGGTTCTTAGTTGCAGCAGGCGGGCTGCTTAGTTGCAGCTCGAGGGCTCTTCAGTGGTGACATGAGAATTCTTAGTTGAGGCATACATGGGAGATCTAGTTCCCTGACCAGGGATCAAACCCGGGTCCCCTGCATTGGGAGCACAGAGTCTTAACCACTGCAGCACCAGAGAAGTCCCTTCTTTCACACTTAGAAAAAAATTCAAAGTCTTTACTATGCCCTCTAGGCCCTACTCAAACCCGTTTCCAACCCCCATCACACTTCTGATCTCACCGCCCTTCTTCCTTCCCTTGTCTAACTTTACTCCAGCCGCACTGGCCTCCTCCCTGTTCCTGGAACGTTCCAGTCCCACTTCAGCCACAGGACCTTTGCACTTGCTGTTCTCACTGCCTAGAATCCTCCTCCCCCAGACACCTGCATGGCTCCAACTCTCACTTTGTTCAGGTTTCTGAATGTCACCTTCTCAGAGACAACCTCAGCTAAGATGGCATCCCCCAGAATCTCTCTGTCCTCTTAAAAGCTTTCTCCTTCTCCCAACACTTACCATAACTCATCATCATGTTGTAGGCCTATTTAGTTACTTGACTGAGTGTCTGTCTCCACTCCTTTGACTACCAGCTCTATGAGGCAGGGATTGTTGTTCATTCCACTGCTGTCTCCCCAGTGCTTAGAACAGGGCCTGAAAAATAGCAGGTGCTCAACAATTATTTGTTGAATAAATAAATGAATCAATTAGTCATTATCCTCCATGTCTCTCCCCATTGTCTGGCTCTGCAGAGTGCAAGCAGCAGGGAGAGAGAGTCATGTGGGCTCCAGGCTGTGCCCTCCCACACACTTGGACCATCTGAAGGGGACTTGGCGGGCGGGGAGCGGGGAGGGGTTGTATTAAGGAAACCTTCCCAGCAGAGGGTCTGGAGCTAAAGCTTCAAGGCAAAGAGAAGGGAGAGGTCAAGAGGCACATTCACTCATTTCTATAGAGTATCACTGTCCCCAGCCCTGTGTGGGCATGCTGGGGACACAGCAATGATGTGTCTGATGGCCCTGCCCCAGGCAAAGCCGTAAGCTCACAGTCCAGTGGGGTAAAAGACCCACCACCACACGATGACAGCCAAGGGTGGGGGAAGCCAGGGCAGACGTCAGGGCTGGGATAGAGGAGGTACTCGGGGCTATGGGAGCCCAGAGGAGTCTCCTAACCCAGCCTGGGGGTCAGGGAGGGCTCCTTGAAGGAAGTTCCAGGAGAGTCTTTTCAAGTCCTGACCCCCTGACCTCTCCATACACAGGGAAAGTCCCTGTTCTGACCTCTTGGGGCTCTGGGATCTACCTGTCACCCAAGTCTTGGGAACAAACAATTGCCCACGTTTGTTCTCGTCTCCTAACCTGGAATGCAAAGGTTTGGCCACTAGAGGGCACTGTGGCCTCAGTCTTTGTCCAGACAGACTGTTCGTGAAGCCTCGGATCCTGGAGGGACATTGTGGGGCCAGTGGGACCAGCCAGTGGAGACACTGGTGCCCCCACTATGAGCTTCAGACCCTGCCCAGCACCTGGTCACCACGGTCTGAGTCCCTCCCGCCAGAGGCTCCTGTGGAATCAATAGACCCTCTCTGTCCCAGACCCCTGAGGGCCCAGCTTGGGCCTCCGAGAGAGACACTTGCTAAGGCCCCCTGATCCCTCTCTTCCCCGCTATTCTTCAGAGGGTACAGCCCTCCCCTAAGCTGCCCTTGGGGTGTTCAGACATGACCCTCAGAAGTCTCCTACCCAGATGAGGATACTGAGGTACAGAGGACGTGAGGCTGGGGGGAGGTGGTCACACAATACCAGGGCAATAACAATTAATAATAATAACAACAATACATAAGGTCCCATTGACTTAGCTCCTCCTGTGTGTCAAGATGGCTCCTGAGCTTTTTACGGGTCTTATGTCACTATCATACAGACCGCGCTTAGGAAGCAGGACTCTCCGCCTCAGAGTCAGACAAGGCAACTCGGGCTCATATAGACAATACCCTCGCCAAAAGTCCCCACCTATCAAGGTGGGGAGAGCTAGGGCTAAACCACAGGCCACCTCCCTGTGCTACTCTGAAGGGGGTTGCTGACTTCCTGTGTCAGAATCTGCTCAGGCCCTCCATGAAAATGCCATCCTTACCCACCCTCCCGCCCCCCAGTCCCAGGGATCCAGCTTCCCTGAAGGCAGATCCCAGAATCCCAGGTCTCAGGAGGCAGCCCCCAAGTCTTTCTAATGACTGCAAAGCCCTGAGAATCATGGTTTGTATTTGGGCACAAAGGCAGAAAGAAGAAACAAAATGCAATTGAAGGGATGGTTCTCAAGCTCTCAGGTGGGGAGGGGTGAGGGTATGGGTTTGCAACAGAGGCCTTAGAGTCGGTGGTGGAGTGTGGGCTCCGCAGACCACCTTCCTGTTTCCCCAGTAGCTCTTCTGGAACTTTTTGGTACTTTGGTTTTCTCATCTGCAAAATGGGAGTAATGGTTCCAACCTCACAGGTTCGTGGTGAGGATGCTTTGGGTCCATGTAGAGCCCTTAGTGCTTGGCACACTTTAGCACACAATAAATATTATCTGTGATCCTCACATCATCATTTCCTGTGGCTGAACACCTACTGTGTCCCACTCCCAGGCTGAGGGTTTTACATACATAATCTCAACAGCCCAGAGACGTGTGGTCCCTGCCTGGAGATCACAAGGAAATCACGAAGTCTGGACTTGGACTCAGGTTTGCTGACCCAAAGCACCCTCTGTGCTGCCCTGATGGGCACTCTTACCTCTGCTGGGCACTGCGCTAACGTGTACACTCACGTGACCCTCGCAACAATCCCGAGACCGGGGATAAGATGAGACCATGTCAGGTAGGACCATAAAACCTAGGGTAAGGAGTTTGGGTTTGATTCTGAGGGTAGGGGGGAGACAGTGGATCGTTTTCAGCATGATCTCCTTCTGTTTTGTTTTGTTTTTAAATATTTATTTGTTTGGCTGCTTTGGGTCTTCGTTGCAGCATGTGGTGTGCGGGCTTCTCTCTAGGTGTGGCACGTGGGCTTAGTTGTCCCGTGGCATGTGAGACCAGGGATCGAACCTGCGTCCCCTGCATTGGAAGACAAATTCTTAACCGCTGAACCACCAGGGAAGTCCCCATCTCCTTCTGTTTTAGAAAGATCCTCATGGCTGCAAGTGTGGACCAGACTGTGGGGACGAGGTAGGAGGCGGGAGACCTGGGAGGGGGCTGAGATGGCTGGGGTGGGAGGATGGGGCCAGGGTCAGGGCAAGAAGGTGATGAGAGGCAACAGAATGCGGCTGCTGTAACAAATGACCATGAACTTGTCAGCTTAAAACAACAGAAATTCGACAGAGGCATGGATAAAGAAGATGTGGTACATATATACAATGAAATCTTACTCAGCCATAAAAAAGAACGATATAATGTCATTTGCAGCAACGTGGATGGACTTAGAGATTATCATACTGAGTGAAGTCAGAGAGAGAAAAACGAATATCATATGATGTCACTTATATGTGGAATAAAAAAAATGGTACAAACGAACAAATTTACAAAACAGAAACAGAGTCACAGATGTAGAAAAAAACTTATGTTTAGCAGGGGGAAAGGGGGGGAGGGAAAAATTGGGAGATTGGGATTGACATATACACACTACTATATATAAAATAGATAACTAATAAGGACCTACTGCACAGCACAGGGAACTCTACTCAATACTCTTAATGGCCTATACGGGAAAAGAATCTAAAAAGGAGTAGATACATGTGTGTGTATAACTGATTCACTTTGCTGTACAGTAGAAACTAACACAACATTTTAAATCAACTATACTCCAATAAAAATTTAAAAACAAAACAAAAAGAAATTTATGCTCTCACAGTTCTGGAGGCCAGCAGTCAGAAATCAGTATCACTGAGTTGAAATCAAGGTGTCAGCAGGGCCACACTCCCTCTGGAGGCTGTAAGGGAACATCCATTCTTTGCCTCTTCCAGCTTCTGGTGGCTGTTGATGCTCCTGGGCTTGTGACCTCATCACTCCAGTCTTCAAGGTTCCATCTTCACATCACCTCCTCCTCTGTGTGTGTGCTTCTCACCCTCTGCTTTTGTCCTATAAGGATACTTATAAGTGATGGTATTTAGGGCCCACCTGGATAATCCAAGATATTCTTCCCATCTCAAGATCCTTAACTTCGTCACACCTGCAAAAACACCTTTCCCTATAAGGGATTAGAACCGGTAGCTTTGAGGTGCCATTTTTCTGCCTACTACAGCAGAGTGGGCAGAATTTGCAGATGGATAATTTATGGGGCGCATGGGAAAGAGTCCGTGGAGTATCAAGGAGGATGCGAAGGCCCGTGGCCTGAGCAGCTGGAGGGATGGAGGTGCCAGCACCGAGATGGGGCTGGAGCCAGAGGGGCAGGTTTGGGAGAGCCCAGGAGCTCAGCTTCAGAAGCAGAAGCCTTGAGTTTGAGATGTACGTCAGGCATCAAAGAGGGGCTGCTGGGTAAGTCCGGACTTTGGGTTAAAGAGAGAAATTTGGGTGCATAAAGTGAGACTGGATGAGCTCTCCAGGGAGAGAGGAGGACCAAGGTGGAGACCTAGAGTTGACCATCAGTACCAGATCCAGAAGGTAAGGAGGAGCCAGTGGGGGTGCTGACAAGGAGCTGGCAGGGAGGCTAGAGAGGATCAGGAGAGGATGGCCGGTGTCTCAGGAGCAAAGGAGACAGGGAAGGATGACGGCTGATGGGTCAAGTAAGACGGCAACTGAAATGTGACTTGGATTACCACCAGGGGGACCCTGACAAGAGCACTTCCATGGAGCAGGGGATGATGGACAAGTAGAATGTGAACATTTGATTGGAAAGAGTGCAGAAGAGAACTGGAGCCATCTCTGGGGAGAAATTTTGCTGTAAAGGGGAGCCAAGAAACAGGGCTGTGGCTGGAGGAGGTCAAAGAGTTTTGTCTTCTGTTTTGTTTTAAGATGGGAGGAGTTACAATACATCTGTATGCCAGCGGGAATGATCAGGAAGGTGATGATGCAGGGGAGAGGGGAGCATTGCTGGAGCAGTGATGGAGACAAGAGGAAGCAAGCGAGTCCCCGAGTGGAGGGTCAGCCTTAGTGAGGCTTGATCCGTATCAGGAGGAGGAGAAGACGTGTGGAGCAGACGCCAGGAGGTGGGAGACTGAGGACATTCTCTCCTATGGCTTCAGTGAAATGAGCTGGGAGCAGAGATGGGGGAAAAGAGAGAGGATGCACAGAAGACCCCTTGAGGGGCCAGTCAGGAACTCAAAGTTTTGAGCTCTTAGAAGAGGACAGAGGCGTGGAGTAGAGGCCAAGTTTGATTTAGCCAGATTGGGGGTTTCCCAAGTGAGAATAATAAAGAGAGGGAGTTGAGGGGGGATACAAGGGAGCCACTGTGGTGAGTGACCACAGACTTGCAGGGCTGAAGGACAGTGAGAGGGGAGGGGGATCGATGGGGCTGTAGGTCCTGTCAGGGTTGGGGGACTGGAGGGAGGGAGTTGAGAGAGAGGAGAAGGCGGATAGAGAGCGAGAAGCATGAAACTGAGATTGGAGGGGCTGTGTTTATCGGGCATGGGCATGACGAGGGCCAAGGTGGCTGGAGGGGCCGGGGTTGGGCAGAGGACCAGATCCCTGGCAAAGAGGTGGTGGGGGCATGGGGAGGCTGGGGGAGGTCGAAGGAGCATCTACCTGGATGTGAGGATTGTGTTAGGAGTGAGTGGTGAGCCAGGTGGAAAATGTAAGAGACCGTGATCCCCACGGCCATAGTGACCCCAGCACCCTCAGGAGGCATCCCTAACTGGAAAAGGGGACTTGGGTTCTACTGGATGGGCGGTCAGCTCTGGGAATGACATCTGCAGCTCCAGCTCCATCAAAGACCTGCACGTGAAAGGTAAATCTATAAAGTTTATAGAAGAAAGTGTGGGTGACTTCCCTGGTGGCGCAGTGGTTAAGAATCCACCTGCCAGTACAGGGGACACGGGTTCGAGCCCTGGTCCAGGAAGATCCCACATGCCATGGAGCAACTAAACCCGTGCGCCACAACTACTGAGCCTGCGCTCTAGAGCCCACGCTCCACAACTACTGAAGCCCGCGTGCCTAGAGCCCGTGCTCCACAGCACAGCAAGAGAGGCCACCGCAGTGAGAAGACCATGCACCACAACAAAGAGTAGCCCCCGCTCGCATGCACAGCAACAAAAACCCAATGCGCCAAAAAAAAAAAAAAAAAAAAAGAATAGACACCAGAGAACTTGTTCTCTCTCTTTCTGCCACGTGAGGATTCAGTGGAAAGGCAGCGGTCTGCACGCTAGGAAGACAGCCCTCACCAGAACCCAACCATGCCGACACCCTGATCTCGGACTTCCCAGCCTCCCAAACTGTGAGAGAATGAATTTCTGACGTTTAAACCACCTAGTCTATAGTATTTCATTATGGCAGCCTGAGCAGACGAATACACTCAACACCACTTCCATCACATTTTGTTTGTGAGAAGTGAATCCCTGAGGCCGGTCTGTTTTTAAGACAAGGGCAATGAGACACCACCTTTTGATGGAAAGTATAGCAAAAAATGTGTGGACATGTCACAGTGATAGTATTCTTCATTTTCTTGTATTAACTCCATAGTTTTATTCTTTACATTTAGGTCTTTATTTCATTTGGAGTCTACCTGTGAGTCTGCTCTGTTCCTTTGCTGTATTCATCTGTTCTTCATCAATACCACATTTTTTTTCTTTTTTCTTTGCGGTACGCGGGCCTCTCACTGTTGTGGCCTCTCCCGTTGTGGAGCACAGGCTCCGGATGCGCAGGCTCAGCGGCCATGGCTCACGGGCCCAGCTGCTCCGCGGCACGTGGGAACCTCCCGGACCGGGGCACGAACCCGTGTCCCCTGCATCGGCAGGCGGACTCTCAACCATTGTGCCACCAGGGAAGCCCAATACCACACTTTTTATTCCTATGGCTTAATATTTGGTAGAGCAAGCCTTCCTCACTTTCTTTTTTAATGTTGGCTTGGTTATTTGTACATATTACGTACAACTGTGGTTCTTCCTCCATACAAATTTTAGAATAGACTTTACCAAGTATCTCAAAAAATCCACCCAGAATTCTGATTGAGATTGCTTTGAATTTATTGGCTAACTTGGAGAGAACTTACATGTGGATAATATTAAGATATCTTGTGCAAAGGCATGGATGGTCTCATTTTTCCAAATTATCTTCTATATCCTTTATCGGCATATTAATGTTTTTTCAATCAAGGCCTTATATATCTTTGATTAAGTTGTTAGATAAACTATAGTTTTTGTAGCTATTGAGAACCGCACAAGTTTTTTGTTTGTTTTGTTTTTTGCTTTTGTTTTTTGGTGCTGAAGCCTGGGAACAAGCTTTTAAAATTATGTTTTAATTGGTTATTACAGTATTAGTGAAATGATATGGATACTCATAGGCTTATATCAACCATGATACACCCTTCGTGAAGAGCCTTCCTGCCCTCTTTATTTATTGTGAAGTATTTCTAAAACGCTTTAGCCAGTTGTGAATACCAATCATATCATCAGTGCGACACCATTTCTAACGTTTATCATTCTGATTAGCCGAGTCTCTGGTGTTGATCTAAGACGGGCGAGTGCTTTGCTGTAGCTACTTCTGGAGCCAGCTCTTAAATAAATGCTGGCCGACCAGCCCTGGAGTAGCTGACCGTTGGGGGTGTAGTTTATTTAAAACAACCCGCATAGCCACGAGAGGACGCTAAGGCTTCACTTCTAGTCGAAGAGGGTTACTGTGCGCGGAGAATGCGGCCCTGTTATTGGGCAAGCACCCGCTGTGTGCCAGGCGCTGCTCCGGACGTTAGGAATACAGCCGTGCCTAAGGAGCTAATATTCTGAAGGTGGGGGGAGGGTAGACAGACAATAAAGTAAACTAATGCATAATTTCAGGGTGTAATAAATTCGTGGAGAAAATCAATTATTGTGACAGGATAGTGACAGAGAGTGGCTTCTTACATAAGGCGCTCAAGAACACCTGTCTGGAATTACACCTAAATGATGATCCCTCACTTGGGCGGAGTACTCCGGGCAGAGAAACGTCCAAGCGTTCAGGAGGGGAAGAGTCTCGTGGGAGTGAGGGGGTTTGGCGGGGAGTGCAGGTGAGGGAGAGGAGAGGGATGAAGGATGACAGGTGGGCGGGGGGGGGGGGGGGGGGGGGTGGAGCGTGTAGGGGGAGACTTTGGTTTCTCATCTGAAGCCAAAGGAAGCCCGTGGAGGGAGCAGGGTGGATGGAGACAAAAGTGACAGGGCCTTCCCTGGCGGTCTAGTGGTGAGTACTCTGCGCTTTCACTGCAGGGGCCGTGGGTTCGACCCCTGGTTGGGGGAACTAAGATCCTGCAAGCCGTGCAGCACAGCCAAAAAATAGATAAATAAAAAGTAAAGTGAGTGAGAAAAAGCATTATTTGGCTGCTAAGTGGGAAACAAGATCACAGGCCCTGGGAGGCAGCGTGAGGAGGTGAGTGTGGCAATTATGCAAGGGCGGTGGCTCAGGTACACCGTGTCCTTTGTGGCTTTTCCTTACCAGAGCGCCTGTGATTCAGTGTTCCTAAGGGACATCTTGCTGGCCAGGGATGGCGGCTGTAAGGGGCTAATGGTCCAGCCCCTCCCTACAATGATAAGGTTGATGATAACGCTTACTTTGTGCCCGGCACTAGTCTACAAGCTATGTATTTAAACCTCACAACCACCCTGGGAAGTAGGTACAATTATAATCATTTTCCAGATATGGAAACTTGAGGCACAGAGAGGTTAAGTGACTTGATCAAGACCACACAGCTAGGAAGTAAGACAGATGGCATTTGAATCCAAGCACTAACCCCGGAGTCCATGCTCTTACCCACCATGGTATGCTGCTTCCCGATCCTTTTGTTGTAGCCTTGTTCTCAGTCAAATTGTATTGCCCTTTAGACAGGCTACCTCAGAGAGCTGTCAGCAGTCACTAACACCTTAGTATGAATTAGTCCACCTCTTCTTGCCACTGAAGAATTGCAATGTATGCTAAAGCTATGGCTTATAGGGGCACTGTAGTGTAGAAATATTTGGGTTCTGGAGTCATAATGCCTGTGATTAAAACCCACTGCCACTTCCCAGCTGAGTGATTTTGGGCAAGTGTCATCACGAATCTGGGCCTCAGTTTCATCTTCTGTGAAGTCCCCATTTTCCAGATGAGGAAACTGAGAGGCTCAACACACGGCACACCCAAGACTTTGCTTGGATGCAAGGAGGAGGGATTCCTCCATTACACTCTCTATCCAGTTGTGTGGAGGGAAGGGGGCACTGGAAGCCTGAGGTCTGTCTGTACAGGGACAGCAAGGTCACCTGAAGGGCTCGACACAGCAGGTGCTCCTCGATACCCCTCTTCTTCAGGGTCGGCTTCTCTTCCTGCCAGATTAGAGCTGGAACCCCTGGGATGGGTGTCTGATCCTGGCAGGGCTGCTGGGCAGCACTGCATGGGCATGGGGGTCGGGGCCCCAATTTTAGGCAGTAGAGGTGAGATGGGAGGTGTGCTATGACCTTGGGGGAAGATTCCCCAGTTCCGGTCTGGCCCCAGTCCTAAGCACAGCCACAATCCCACCCCATCTCCTGACTGTACACAGCTGGGACTACTATTGTTGAAATAATGAAACACTTCCACAGTCTTTAGTAAATAACCACTACCCACTTCTGATACCCTTGCCCTTCCCCTGAGACCCTTCAGGGCCCTCCATTCCCCAGCATGAGCATGCCCCAGCCCAGGGGGCTTCCCTGATCCAGCTCTGAGGGACTTGCCCATCCTGACTGGTAGATGGGCCTGCCAATATTTGGTATCTTCCCTGGCTCAGCCCCAATATCAATCCCTCCTCCCACCAGTTCAGAGTCCTCTGATATGGGTATCCATTTCACACAAACTCCTATGCATCCTTCAAAGCCCTGCCTAAATGTCACTTTCTTCAGGAAGCACTCCTAGATTTCTTCACCACCCCAAGAGTGAACAGCTCCTCCTGTTCCGTGGGCTCCCAAGTATCTTGGACCATGCAGCACACTTTGCTCGAATCCCCTGCCCACAGGCCCTTCTTCCCCACCACTGTGTGAGCACCTTGATGCCAGAGACTATCTTCTGCTATCTTTGTGTCCTCAATACTAATGGCCAGGGTAATCATACAATAGGTGCCCAATAAAATCTATGGAGAGGATGAATGGTTTGTTCCCAGTGCACTGTGGCCACATCAGGCACATTCAGTCCTGTGCATCTCCTGTGGCCCAGGGACCACAGGTGGTCCTCCCTACAGGAGCCCCCCTGTGCCACCCACACACTGAGGCCCTGCTGCCTGGGACTGGGCCAAGGCTGGGGGAGGTGAGGCGAGGATGTGAGTCCCAGGCGTGCAAGGTCAGCAGGGCCTGTTCTCATGCTCCCTGGCTGAGGAGTGATTCTCCATCTGCCCGGGCCAGCTGAGGGTGCTGGGACATGAGGAGACGCAGCAGGAGAGAGGGAGGTGCGGGGAGGAGCTCAGGGAAGCCCACAGTAACCAGGGAGAAGAAAAACAGGCACGCAGTGTTATTGTTACAGAACCATTAAATACAACTTATAAACAAGCCAGGACGGCGCTGGGGGGAGATGGAGGGGGGTCACAGAGGCCAGAGAGGGTCAGGGCCGCGCAGTCCGGGCTCGGTCCTGGAGGGGGCTCAGGCTGCCGTCACCGGAGGGGCTGGGCTGGCGGAGGCCTGGCTGCTTGTGGAGGCCTCGCAGCTTCACCAGCAGCTCCTGGACGAAGTCCTGAGGACAAGGCGAGGGTGCTGAGAACACGGGAGGGGTGGGGGCATGCCCTGCCCAGCCCAGCCCTTCTGACCTGGGCCTCTCTATTTCCTGCTTCCTGGTCAGTGAGAGGGGGAAGGAGGTGGAGTTAAGGAGGGGTAGAGGCTACAGATGGAGAAGAACATGGGGGGGTGGGGGGAACAGGGAGAGAGAGATGGAGAGAGACAGAGACCCGTAGACAGAAACCAAGACATAGATGCAGAGACAGAGAGAGATGCAGAGATAGAGAGAAATGAAGGGATAGGGAGAAACGAAGGGACAGAGCCACAGAGAGACATGGAGATATTTCTCGAGCCAAGAGATTACCAGGAGCATCCCCAGGGACAGAGGCCTAAGCTGGCTCCAGGGCAGACAGACACACAATGACGTTTGTCGCTCAGGCAGCCCAGAGCTGGTTAGAGAAACAAGAATATTTTTCCCTTTTAAAGCAGGGAAGGAAGTGGGAGGGGCTAGGCCGCTCAGGGCTTGGAAGGATAGGGGGGCCCCTGAGAGGTGGGGAAGGGAGCCCCAGGGCGGTGGAGGCAGTAACAAGGGAGAGAGGCGGAGAGAGGTGAGCGGGCAGACAGAGCTCAGCAGTGGCAGAAATAGGAGACAGATGGGGCAGCATGTCAGCAGGGAGGCGATAATGGAGCCCTGGGGGCAGATGGGAAGAGAGGGGACAGGAGTGAGGAAGACAAAAGACGCCACTGGAGATGAGAAAACGGCCATGGGAGAGGCAGGGCTCCCAGAGTTCCCTCTGCTGGTCCTGGGCACAGCCAGCTTCTTCCCTCCTCCCCGGAGACCGCCCCCCAGCCCCCAGTCAAGGTGCAGGGGGCACAATAGGGCCTGGAATGGGGGGTGGAAAACTCACCTCTGTGGGGTTTGTGCACGACTTTAGGAGTCCCTAAACAATCCCCCACAAAAAAGAAAAGAAAAGAAAAGAAAATAGTAAATGACTAAAACATATGCCCCGCCAGCCCTTTCCATTTCCCAACAAAGCCCCAAGGCAGCAAGACAAATGGTAGTCAGACTCCAGGTGGACTGGCCCTTGTGGCTTCAGGGGAGGAACAAGGCCCCAGCATCTTATAGAGCAACTGGGGGCAGAGTTGAGTCAAGAAACTCAGCACCAAGACCAGCGCTAGATCCAGAGAGGGCCCGAAGGGCACACAGCATTTCCTGGCATCTAGGAGAGCACAGGCCGAAGAGCAAGCACACTGCGTCCAGGCTGCCTGGCTCTGATTCCCAGATATGAGCTTTCTGAGCTATGGGACCCTGGGCAAGTGATGAGATCTCGCTGGGCCTCATTTGCCTCAAGTGGAAAGCAGAGATAATAATAGTGATAATAGTGAGACGGAGATAATAAACCCTTCAGAGGGTTTTGTGAAGATTAAATGAGTTACTAAGCGTAAAGCAATTGAAACAGCGCCTGGCACTTAGGAAGTGCTCAAGAAACATGTTAACTATTGATATGATTTGTAGGGAGGTGCAGGGTAGGGGGCTGGGGGCGGCTTTCCCCTCCAGCTACCTGGATTTTCCGGCTTCTCTCCTCTTCACTCTCTAATTCCAACAATTCATCGATGTTGACCTCATCGGGCATGTCTGCCTCCTAAAAGGCGGAGAGGGAGGGGCATCAGGGTCCCTTTCCCCTCCCTCCCCCGCCTTTGTCCAGGTCCCTGGAGGAGCCCCAAAGGCCCCGGGGCCCAGCTGGCGGGTTCTGGAGCAATAATGTGGCAGTCAGGGACAGCACCGCCAAGGCAGGACATCTGGGTGTTGGGGGGAGGGGTGACAAATGGGTTGACAGAGGCCTGGGAGCCTGTACCATCTCGGATGCTGGCCCCTGGGCCTCGGGAGTCTTGGGCCTGGCACGGGTCTCTTGCCTTGGCCCTTATTCCCACAGCGGGAAACAGGCCTGGTGGAGTCTTGGAATGTCAGATTCTGGGATTCAGGAGAGGGGTTGGCTTTGCCCTTTCAAGGAAAAGTTTAAGCGCTAGGTGCAGGGGAGGGAAGCTGGCAGGCTAGAGCCTGCTGGGGGTGGCCCCTTGCCCCAGGGCACCCAAGCGGGGAGGGCTTGGGTCAGCCCCCAGGGCCAAAGCGCAGCCCTCAAGTCCAGGAAGCCCCCCAAGGTGGGTGGGAGAGATAAGCCACAAGCCCGACTGTGAGCAGCCAAGAGGGGGACCCTTGGATGGCCTCTTGGGGCAAAGGGCAAATGCAGGCTGGCTCAGTAACCCTGTGGGGGGCAGAACCCAGCTGTCTGAGCAAAGAGATCCCAGAGGCTACAGAGTTTTGCCTCCCCTACGCAAAGTTTTGCTGACTCCATTGTGGGTTTCAGGCCTGGGTGGTCAGGGGATTGTGTGTGGCATGGAGTGTCTGTAAGTGTGTTACCTGCCTGTGTGAGTCTCTGTGTGTGAGCCAGAGCCTGATGCCAAGGTGCCAGGGCCGGCACGAGGGTGCAGAGGTGTGTGACATCGTGCACGGCCTGTGCAGGGGCCTGTGGTCCTACGGGTGGGCAGTGGGCGACTCCGGCTTAGCTGTATTTGTCTCACCGTCATGCGTCACTGTAGCATATGCTGATCAGTAAGTGACCACAGCTTGTGTCCCTGAGAGTCTGGCTAGCTGTAGTGCCCACTGTCGGAGGACGACCACAGAGGATGCCACCTACCACTAGCAACTGTCCACCTGTGTGAGCCCACGTGTGTCTGAGAACAGAGGGCCCTCGTGTCACTGCGAGGGGCCATGGCTTCTCCCACCTTCGCACTGTGCTGCAGAGCATCTGTCGTCTTGTGTGTCTGTGTACCTGTGACCATGCTCCACAGCACGTGTGTGTTGTACAAAATGTGACTCCAGGCAGAGACCCGAGTGAGATGCCGTGTCTGTCTGTACCCCATGAGGCAGCATAGGAGCCCATAGCTCACGTGGTTTTCTGTCTGGGCGTAGCTATAATTTCTGTTATTTTATGTCTGCACGTGGCTGCAGCATCTATCATTGCGTTTGCATGTGATGATCGTGTTTTGCCTTTAGGAGATAATGGATGGTCGTTAACTTGAATCACTGGGCGTTGGGGGTAGCTGTTGTAACTTGTACCGTCTGCGAGCCGCTACAGCCTGTGCTGTGTGTATCTATGAACAGCTGTAACTGGAGTCCTTTTGTGTGGATGTAGTTGTGTTGTGTCTGCATATGGCTGTGGCCTGTGCTGTTGTGACTGTGAGAGCCTGCGGCTGTAGCATAGGTTGATCCGTAAGCGACCCCAGCTTGTGTCCTTGAGAGTCTGTGCATGGCTGCTGCTTCTGTCACTGTGTCTGCGAGTGGCCATAGCTCGTCACTGTGCACGTCTGTGAATGCTGATGCTTCCTTTGCTGTGCAGCTCCGTGTGGTTGTATCTCCCCTGCCACCATGTATATGTTTGGCTTTAAGACATCCCCCTCCCCCCACCCTTTCTCCAGATATGGCCACTCCAGCTCCCCAAGTTTACCTCCTCACCCCTCCCATACGCTAAACCCCTGGTGCTCCCCTGGTGTTTGGACCCAAGTGTCTGTCTGTGTGCACAAGCAGAGTGCCATGGAGGGTGGACGGCGAGGCCCATGAGTCCAGGAGCGTGCGTCCTAATGTGCGAACGAGGCTGCACCAGCGCGCACCAGCGAGCACAAGCAACCAGAGGCCCTCAAGGCGTAGGGAGTCCGGGCTCAGGGTCTATCGGTCCGGGACTCCCCCTGCAACCCCACCTCTCCCCGTCTCACCCTGCCGCAATAGAGCTCCTCCAAGCGCCCGTCGATCCACTTCTCCACGTCCAGCCGCCGCTGCAGCTCCCGCCGGTCATACTTGACGGTGACACGCGCGTGTCGCTTCCGCAGCCCCCCGGGGCTGCCTCCCGGCCCCCGGGCCCGCGATGGAGCCTGCAGCTTGCTCAGCACCCGCTTGCCCAGCCGCTGAGCTGCCATCGCGGTCCTGGCCCCGGCCCCGGCTCCGCGCTGTGAGCTTTCGCCTGGCGGCCAGGGGGGCCTCTTACGGGCCGGGGCGGGGCCGACCGGGGGCGGGGGCTCGGACTCGCAGGGGGGCCGGCCCCGCCCCGGCTGCCCCGGGCCTCAGTTTCCCTGCCTGCAAAGCGAGGACTGACCGCTGCGCCGGCGTGAAGCCCGCGGCCGTGCCTGGCTCAGGTATGGGCGGGATCCAGGAGCCCCCGGCCCGATCGGGCAACAGGGGCTCCCGGGGCCTGGATCCGGGGGGGGCGGGTCCGGGATGGGCTCTAGGGAACCCGGCCTGTCTGCGCCCTCTGGCGGTTGCCAGGGACAGTGCACGAGCCCCTGTGCTACCTACTCTCTTTGCAAGGGAAGGTCGAGCCATAGTACTTAACGGTGCATCATTTGTTCCTTCTTTCATTTATTCACTCATCCATGCATTCATTCGTTCATATTCACTCACTCTACTCAACAAATATTCATTTGACATCATGACATCTGGGCTGTAACCGCCCCCCACCCCATATCTGACTCCTCATGCTAGATAGCATCCAGGGGTTCTCTGTGCCTCTGGTTATCACCAGGCTCCCCGTCCTGAACTTCCCTAGGCACTGGAGATAGAGCAGTAAACCAAACAGACAAGCCCAGTCCTCATGGAGCCGGCGGCATTCTTGCGGTGGAGGCAGGCAGTGACATAATAAGTAAGTACAGTATATTATACAGTTTATTAGAATATGATTAGTTCTATGGAGAAATATGAAGCAGAAAATGAGAAATAGAGTGAGGGTGGGGTTACAGTTTTAGCCAGGGTAACCAGAGAAATCTCTTAGCTCACAAGTCTTCCCACTTTAATTGAAAGCAGCAAGAATAACACTTCAAAACTTAAATGAAACTTAAATTTGGCCATGTCCCTCCCCTGCTTAAGACTATCCATAGCTAGGCAATGGTTTCTTAAATATGACATCAAAACCAAAGCAACAAAAGAAAAAAAATAGGAAAATTGGATATCATCAAAATTTAAAACTTTCATTTTAAAGGACGTCATCAAGAAAGTGAAGAGACAACCCACAGAATGAGAGAAAAAAATTGCAAATCATATATCTGAAAAGGTACTTGTATCTAAAATAAATAAAGTTGTGTAATTCAATAATAAGATGATCCAATTTAAAAACAGACAAAGGATCTGAATAGACATTTCTCTAAAAAAGATATACAAAAGCCAATAAGTACATGAAAAGATGCCCAACATCATTAGTTATCAGGAAGTTGCAAATCAAAATGACAATGAAATACCACTTCACACCCAGTAGGATGGCTATAATTTTTTTTAAATGGAAAATATCAAGTGAGCGTTGGCAAGAATGTGGAGGAAGCAGAACCCTCATACATTGATGGTGGGAATGTAAAATGGTGTAGCCACTTTGGAAAAGTCTGGCAGTTCCTTAAAAGGTTAAGCTTAGAGTTACCATATGATCAAGTAATTCCATTCTTAGGTACATACCAGAGAATTGAAAACAATGCTCACACAAAAATCTGTACATGAATGTTCATAGCAGCCAATAGGTGGAAACAACCCAGCTCATCAACTGAAGAATGGATAAATAAAATGTGATATATCCATATGATGAGGTGTTATTTGGCAATAAAAAGAAATTAGGTACTTATATATGCTACAACATGGATAAACCTTGAAAACATGCTAAGTCAGTGAAACGAGACACAAAAGGCCACATGTCACATGATTCTATTTACATGACATGTTCAGGATAGGCAAATCCATAGAGACAGAAAATAGATTGGTGGTTGCCTGTGGCTGAGAAGATTGCGGGAAGTGGAGTGACTGCTAGAGAGTCAAGGGTTTCTTTCGAGGATGATGCAATTTTCTAAAATTGATCATGATGATAGCTACACAGCTCTATGAATATACTAAAAACCATCGAATTGTACACAGTAAAAGGGTGAGTTGTATGGTATGTGAGTTATAGCTCAATAAAGCTGTTATATTAAAAAAAAATGCCCAGAGCTCCCCATGGTTCTGGGGCAATCAAAGCTCTGCCAAACACAGTCCCATGCCAGCACCTCTGCACTAGCCATTCCTCTGTCTAGGAAAGCTCTTCCCTAGAATGTCAACAGGGCTCACTCCTTCATCTCCCTCAAATGTCACCTGTACAGTGAGTTCTTCTCTGACCACCCTATTTCATATTGCAACTCTCATGCCCCTTACCTGGCTCTATGTTTTATCCATAATGCTCACTGCCTTTCCACATTGTATATAATTTACTCGTTTTATTTACCGTCTGTTTTCCAACTAATAGTGTACCAAAGGGAGGGCAATAGGATTGGTCCACCTTGGGTACAGGAAAAAAGGGGTGCACTGTCTGTGGAGAATTTAAAAATAATAATAAAACTGATCAAATTTGGCCAAGCTTTTATTATGCCATGTGACAAATTCTAAACAGTATCAGTGATAAAATAATGCTTCCACCCCCAGGAAAAAATTGTTTGGTGGTCTACTGACTGAATTGATGCAATACTGTTGAGTTTGTTTTTAATACTGTTGAGTTTTAATAATATATATGTAAGCTTCAAATTATTTTTATTACTCTATCCTTTAGTAAACATTGTATTTGTATTAGTTTTTTATTGCTGTGTAATAAATTAGCACAAACTTAGCATCTAAAACAGCACATGTTTATTATCTCATAGTTTCTGTGGATCCAGTCCAGTCATGGCTTAGCTGGGCCCTCTGCTCCAGGGCCTCACCAGGCTGCAATCCATGGGTCAGCCAGGGCTCCTCTCTCATCAGAGACTCAACTGAAAAAAGATCTGTTTTCATCTGTTGAGGCTGTGGGGATGAGGTCTTCATTTTCTTGCTGGCTATCAGTGGGGTTTGCTCCTGGCTCCTAGAGGCCACCTACATTTCCTTGCCATGTGGCCTTCTCCATAGATCTTCTCACAATGTGGCAATTTATATCTTTCAAAACTAGCAATGGAGAATCTCTTTCTTTTCAGTCCACGAAGACAGAGTCTTACATAATATAATGTAAACCTCCTTTGCCATATTTAATTGGTAAGGAGCAAATCCCAGGTCGTGCTCACACTTGAGGGGATTATACAGGCCATGAACATGGGGACTGTCCAACATCTGTTTACCACAATATTCTACAGCAGCGGTTCCCAACTTTTTTGGCACCAGGGACAGGTTTTATGGAAGACAATTTTTCCACGGACCAGGGGGCAGGGGGGGATGGTTTCGGGATGACTGAAGCACATTACATTTATTGTGCACTTTATTTCTATTATTATTACATTGTAATATATAATGAAATAATTATACAACTCACCATAATGCTGACAGAAGGCAGAGCTCAGGGCTCAGGTGGTAATGCGAGTGATGGGGAACAGCTGTACATACAGATGAAGCTTCACTTGCTCGCCCGCCCTCCACTCACCTCCTGCTGTGTGGTGTGGTTCCTAACAGGCCACGGGCCGGTACCAGTCCGTGGCCCAGGGGCTGGGGACCCCTGTTCTATAGGGAAGTCAATATAGAGAACTCTCAGGTATACAGTTGACCTCTGACATATGAAGACTCAGCTCTGTGTGTTCATTTTGAAAATAAGTTCATAACAATTTGGAATCATTTGGGCTTGTTTCAGGCATTTCTGTGATTCTACATATTCTTGCATTTAAATAATAGGTTAGAAATTTAAATGATAGCACACTGATTGTAAAGATGAAGAAACTATTCTGTCATTCTACACATCCTTTGGAGTTTTTGTGTTTAAAAATTTAAAAGAGTGAATCAGGGTATGAACTGTGAGGTATAATATTTTTATTTGGTAAGTACAAATTTTCATCCACACATGAAATATTTTACTGAATTTGAGTAATATCTTTAAAATGGAAATTTATTCATTTTCAATTATTAATTTTAAAATTAAAGAACAAATAAAATAATGATTCTTACATGATTATTATCAAAAATAATTTCCTGGTAGAGAGGAGGTATAAAAAAATGATCCACCCCAGGTGTTGTTACAGAACTGAATGTGGGTTTGCTCGCCTGCCACACAAAACCAATTTACTGACACTGGGTTGTGGTAAAGGAAAGTACAGCATTTATTTGCAGGATGCCAAACAAGGAGGAGGGGCAGCTTGTGCTCAAAAGATGGGATCTCCCCGATGGCTTTCAAGGAAGGGGTTTTAAAAGCAACATTTGGGGTGAGGGTTGTAGCTCGTGGCCTTTCCTCTGATTGGTTGGTGGTGAGGTAACAGGGTGATGTTTTGGGAATCTTAATCATCAACCTTCTGGTTCCAACCAGTCTGGGGTCTAGATGCTTGTGGTCAGCATTTAGTCACCATCCTCCACCTGAGTGGGGGTCTTAGTCTCTGCAAACAAAACTCAAAGATATGTGTCAGATTGTTATGTATATCCCTTGAGGAGGAACGGACTCTGTTTTATCACTGAACTATTGTTTCTTGCCCCTTTCCTTTGTTTCTGCGTTCCTTTACTTCCTCAACTAGTAACTGTTGAGTCTGCTCTTTGGAACTCAAGGAAGGCCTAAGAGACCAAAGCCTTTTTCTACAAACAAGAAACAAAGGGCTTTTGTACCTGGGAGGGCCCCACAGGGTCCTGCTTGGTTTCAATCCCCCTTTTCTTTGATACTCCTCAATCCTGAAGGGCACAGGGGCAGGACAAGAAACGGAATAAAATTTTGGATAGAGAGGTTAATCATAAACTTGGTAGGTCCTCATTGCAAGATTAAAGAAGATGGCAGGCATAAAATCTTAATTGTTTAAGGTAAACACCACTTTGATAACCCAGTTGAGGCTCTTCACATATTATTATGTCTGCAGGGAGGCCAAGTAGTGGGTGTGGCCCTGGCTCCTGTAACACACTGACGTCTTTCTTGCTTCAGGACTTTTGCATTTGCTGTTTGCTTAGAATGTTTATTCATCAGCCTTTCTTATCCTTCAGGGTTCATATCAAAACCACCTCCTCCACCACCTGTTCTCTGTTAATCCCAGCCCTTAATTCATCTCCTTCATAGCACTGTTAGGTGTTTTAAATAATAATATACTTATTTTAATTATCCTGTTGGCTACTCCTATGCCTGCCCTACTCCATCCTTTTTTCGAGATTCAGCTCATATATCCCTCTTCCAGGAAGCCCCTCCCTGGCCCGGAAGCTGGTCAGATGCCTCCTCTGGGTTTTCCTCCTTTCAGGTCTGATTACTCTGCCTGTGCTTCCCCATCACAGCCCTGACACCTATCCTTCTCTGGTCAATTATCTGTCTTCATCTAAGTACTAGGAACTGTGGAGGCAGGGTCTGGGGCTCTTGTTCATTCATGGGTCTACGACCTCCTCTGGGAGCCCTCCGTGGCCCTCTCTCAGGCTGAATGGGAACTTGTCGGGGCTCCCAGGTCTTCCACCACGCAGCCTCTGATCACTTAGCCTGTGCTTGTGCTGTCTCATTCATAATCACTCTGCCCTATGCTTCTGTCATCACTGCGCTGGGCTGTTCCTGTCTGGTGATGCAAGGACCACTCTGGCGTGGTCACCTCTGGGTAGGCGCTCAGTGAACTTTGGAAATTAGGAAGAATAAACCCCTCGCCCGCAACGGAAGGTTGAAGCAAGATGGGCAAAAACCACAGGTTTCCAGTATGAGCACGTCTGCGACCTCTCCTCCCACCCAGAGGCCCAATCCAAGAGGGAAGGTGCTCGGACGTGGTCAACAAGCCCACGCGCAAGGGCAACCGGAGTCCCGAGGTTCAACCTGCGAGCGCCGGCCCCAGGTCTAAGTCCCACCGGGGCGGAGCCGACGCAAGTCCCGCCCCTTTACCCCAGTGCCAGGGGCGGACCCAGGTGCGCCCAGGGAGGAGGACGGCCGCTCAGGTGCCTGCTCCCTGCGCCTGCGCTCTAACGCGTCCCGCCTCGCCAGGTGCGCCCCGCCCCTTCCCTGGCCTTCCACCTTCGGTAGCAGCTTCGAGGCAACCGCCATTATCTCTGGCAACCACGGAGTGTCTGGGGGGTGTGGCGGGGTTCTGAAGGGTGGGGGGAGTCCGGGGCAAGCGAGGAGCGAACTAAAGCATCGTGGGCGCAGGAGGCAGAGTGTCCGCACAACAAAGGACCGAGAAAGGTGCTTCCCGGAGACTTCCTGTGTGGCGAGGGGACGCGCACACCTGAACGCGACGCGCTCCAGTGCGCGTGCGCGGCAAGGGTCTTCCCGCACCTGATCGCGAGACCCCAACGGCGAGCAGCTCGAGGCCTCGCCTGGGCGGACCGGTGGAGCCAGTCATGGCGCAGCTCTGTGGGCTGAGGCGGTACTGGGCGCTCCTCGCCCTGCTGGCATCGCTGCTCCTCTCCGGGGCTGAGGCGGCCGACGAAGAACGTGGCGCCCACGGTGAGGGCCCGGGCGGGTCTCCTGGGAGCTGTGGAGGGCTGAGAGGCCGAAGGCGGGGCGTTAGGGGCAGGGTCGAGGGGGTAAGTGGGGGTCTGAGGAGGCCCTGGGCAGGGTCTGAGCGGGGAGAATTGGCGGGGGAGGAAGTTGGGGGCGACTTGGTGAAGCTCAGGGTGTGTAGCAAGACTGAACCTTGGGAAAGAGGTTTGGGAGCCCTTGGGAGTGAGGACAGGCGGAGGAGCCCGGCCTGGGAAAAGTTTCCTGTGAATGAGGAAGGAGACTAGCGCTGTTGACCAAGAAGAGTGGCAGTGCCCCTTCCTGTGGCAGGAAGGAGGTGAGGGGCCGAACAGAAGACCAGCCTCTTCCTGGCAGAGAAGAGTTCCAAGAAAGTCCAGGGAGGCCAGCCGCAGCGGGTGGGGCTTGGATTCGGTGACCTGGTGGCCGTTTTAGCCTCAGGAAAGAAGCCCTCACCCCGACCTTTTTGCATATTGGACAGCAGCCTCCTGAGAAAGCTTTCTGGTTCAGCTGCAGCAGAATGCCTCCAAGAAGAAGGGTGTTTCTCGGTGATATCCAAAGGAAGGAAAAGAAAAGCAAAAGTGTTGGGGGGAAAAAACTTTGTCAGGGTGCAAGGGGGGGAGCCTCTTGGTATAAGAAGAATATTGGCATTGAGAAGCTGGGCTTGGATTCCTTGGCCTGGTCCTTAGAGGTTGGTGGAGGGGAAGGCTCAGTTTAAACCTCTAAACTCTGTGGAAGTTTGGCCTGAATGTTCTTTTTGAACAAGTGTCGGTCTAACCTTACTGCTTCAGACAGCCACTAGGAGGCTTTGACAATAGATCTCTTGAAAGAAAAATTCGTTGGCTCAGCAAAATTTATTGAGCCCCTGTTATGTGTCAGGGGCAGTGGTGGCAGCAGTGATAACAGCTGGGACTCAGACAAGCCAGGTCCCTGCACTTAGAGAGCTTATATTCTAGTGGGATAGACAGAGACAGGGAGTAAACATTCAAATAAAGAGCATTCACCACAGTATTAAATTACTAAGACGTAATTGAGCGGGGTGAAGTAGACAAACAGGGATGATGTAAGACGATGGGGGCCACTTTAGCTCTGGTTGTCAGGGGAGGTCTCAGGACAGTGACGGCTGAGGTCCAACATGAAGAATGAGCAAGTGGCAGCGACACAGAGGCTTCAGGATCCAACTGGAAGTAGTGGAGTTCAAAGGCCTTGAGGCAGGAGCAAGCTTGGTGGTATTGGAGGAAAAGAGATGACAGTGTGACAAGAGCAGGAGTGTGTTGGGCGGGAGAGGTGGGGGGTTGGAGGAGGATGCCAAGTGGGGAAAATAGGCAGGAGCCAGGTAGCTTTATAGGCCAGCATTTTGGATGGAAAGAAAGAAAGCAGGATGTATGTGCACCAAATCATCACCTGTGGTGTCTTCTGAAGACTGTTAATTTCCCTATGCCTGAGGCAGAGAGGAAAAATTGAGTTGTGGGGTGGGGAGTAGTGTTAAGAGCCAGTGGGGAGAGACTCAGCTCCAGGGAATTAGGAATGCAGGCGTTGATCATTCTTGTGGTCTGAACTAGAATTTGTCAGCCCTTCTGGACTTTTTTAGGGGAATTAATTATGTTAGGATATACTTTCCAGTTACCTGGCCTGGGACTTTATCAAAACTGAGTTTGGGGCTAACATCTATTGCTTACTTTGAGCTCTTGTGCATCACTTAATCCTTGAAACAACCTGGTGGTGGTGGTGAAGTTACAGATCTTGCCTAAGGTCACACACTAGTAATTGACAAAGCCAGGTCGGGCTGCAGAGGCCTTTTCTGTTTGTTCCCAGTGGCTTCCCCAGCTGTTGCAGCTGGCTGGACCTACTGACCTTTCAGAAGTACTCCTATCTGGCTGGGTGAACTAATGCCCTTGCTTATCTGAAGTTCTATTTGTATGAAAGGTTTCAACAGCTTAATTCGAGGCAGGAGGTAGTTTTTATCCCTCCACCCCTTCTGATTGCTTTGATTTTTCTCAGGAAGCAAGGTCATCCATTAAGAGTGAGGTGTTTCTCCAGCCACACACAGCTGCACAGGTACCTCCAGATGAGTATGGTGGAGGGGGGGAAGTGTGTAGTGAATGTGTATAGCGGGGTGATCATAATGATCTGTGTGAAGACATGAGGGGGCTGAGGGGTAGTGGAAAGGTGGTAGGGCCAGTGGATTGTTGGAGTTGAGATTTTGAAGAGACTGAACTAGGAAGCTAGGATACAATGGGCAGTGAGGGAGATGCATGAAACTGAGGTTCTGAAGAGGCTGCAATTATTGAGACAAGGTCTAGGTGTGACCATGGGAGGGAGCGGCTGCAGGGAGGGCAAGATCACTGAAGGAGAAGAGGTCTAGGAACCAAGAGGCCAGGGTGGTTGGAGGATCGCCTATCTGGATATGGAAATCACCAAGAATGGTGATAGGAGCAGCAGCGGGAGTGACAGTGAGCCAGGAGCTAAAATCATGGAGAAGTGAGGAGCAGTGACCTGGATCAGCAAATGACCCACAAGGTGGGATACGATTTACTCTGATGATGAAATTCATAACTGGGTGTTGAGGGTGGAGGGAGAATGGTGTAGAAGCAGTGCCCACTTGGAAGGGCTCAAGAGAAGCTATATCTTCAGGGGAGAGCTGGGTTCAGTTAGAGTAAGAAAGTGACAAGAATGTTCAGAGAAGAGATTGAAGAAATGAGAGATTTTGCTTAAGATAGGCCATGAGTATCAGAGACTCCAGGAGTTGGGGGAAGGGAGATGCTGACAAAACAGGGTGATGAAGGGTAACTGGAGTCTGGGGCTGATGTGGTGATAAGCAAGTGATAGGAGTGTCACATGGTCTCGAGACTGACAATGTTGGTGAGGCACTGGGTGGTGGAGGGCAGAGAGGAAGGGGTGTGGGATACAGTGGACATTTGGAGGCTTGGCAAAGTGTCCTGACTCCAGACCTTTGCAGATGGAGGTGGGGGAAAGCTGATACTTCTGTGGGTGTTCAGGTGTTCGTAGCATTCAGGGAGAGTGCCAGTCTGCATGGAAGCACGTAGAGATTATAAACTGGCTGTTCCCAGCAGGCCTCAAACAGGCTTTATGTGACTTGTACAGTTTCTAGGATTGATAATTTTTTATGAAATATTTTTATTTTTGGCTTTGCCTGAAAAATTTGTAGATCTGGCGGTGCCAGTCCAGTGTTCCCACATAGCACCCATGGGGTGGTGCCAAGTACTTCTTTTGGGAAGGACAAAGAAGACTGTCTTTCTCAGCCTGTATTTATTCACTTGGCCTGCCCTCTGTATCTTCTAAGAGTTGTGACTCCCATGTTAAGAGTATGCCCCATTTAGGAAACAAAGGTAGATAAAACATAATAGCTACTTATAAATTGTACAGTGCAGTGAGTGTGTGTATGTGTGTTATTGTTGTTAGGGAACACCCCTTATCAGGTGGCCACAAATGTGCATGATTTTTTAATCTCTTCTCGGGTGATAAGTCCTGGTATTTGGAGTGCCCCCAAATACACAATTTCGATCAATACAAGGGCAGATAATATATTCCTTTTCAGAATAGAACCTCAAAAATTCCTTTTAGGAGTGGTTAGTTAAGTGTAGTTCCTGCTGCCAATAACGTATGCATCAGAACTTGTGTTAGTGGTTCCTTGGGCATCAGAACTTGTGTTAATGGTTCCTTCGCCCGTAGCCCTTTGTTGATTGTTCTTGGGAATTTCCACTGGAGATAAGTGCAGCAGCATTCATGTGAGAGCCTCCACCACACTTTGAAGTGATCTTCCATGTGCATCAACCTCTTCGATTAATTAGTTTCCCCAGAACTTTGACTGAAAGAGTGAACTTTCCAGTAAATCTCCAAGAAGCATGTTATTAGTCACCACTCCTTTTTCTTCTCCTCACCCCCATGGATAGTTGTAAACTGAGTAGCCAAAGAGAAGATGACAGATAAGAGGGAAAGTGCAGCTGGTGTTGGTGATCAGCTGGGAGTTCTCCAAAGTAGCATCTTGTATTCTTGTCCTTCACAGAAGAGGCACTTGTTTAACTTGCAGGCAAGACAGTTTCGTTCCAGGACAGTTTGAAATATTTATTCAGCACATATTTATTGAACACCTGCCAAGTGCCAGGCACAGTTTTAGGCCCTGGAAACAAAGCACTGAATGAAACAGATGACACCCTCCCGCCCCAATCCATGGCAGTTACATTGTAATGAGAAGAAGATAATACAATAAATAAATGAACAATGAATAGATAACTTGGTGATGAGTACTATAAAGAAAAGTAAGGTGGGGGGAGGGAGAAATTAGGAATTTGGGAGTAACAGATACACACTACTATATATAAAATAAACAACAAGGACCTACCGTATATCACAGGGAACTATATTCAATATCTTGTAATAACCTATAATGGACAAGAATCTGAAAAAGAATATATATATATATAAAAAACTGAATCACTTTGTTGTATACCTTGAAACATTGTAGATCAACTATACTTCAATTAAAAAAAAAAGAAAAAAGTAAGGTAAGGTTTGGTGTGCTTAGTACTAAAAACATGGCCTTTGAGGCTCAGATGGTGACTATACCTAAAGAACATTGAGGGGCTTGCCTGTAGGTCCACTGAGGGAAAGTGGACCCTTGCCACCAGAAACGTTCCTTTGCCCTGGTCAGTATTTGAGAAGTCAGCCTGTAATAGAGAAAGCCAGCCCCCAACCTGTTTCTCATTTTACCTATCCCCAGAGTCATTTACAACATTCAGGCTTGTCTTCAGGTAGTTGGCCAGGCAGCCAAACCTCTGTTTGCCACGTCCTGAGACTGACAGGCCAAATAAGGGGTGAGGTAGCTTGTGATTCATGTGAGGCAGGAGAGAACCCTGAAGGGGTCACACTGAAATGACTTAACCCCAGGAGGCCTTGGTGGCCCATTGATCACGTGACTAATGAGGAATTTGCAAATGACCCCAGAAGCATTAGTGTATGGATTATGGATGTCCTTGTGTGATCCTGGTCACAAATGTCATTTCACTTGTTTCTGACAAGACCTTTTTGAAAACTTACGAAGGAGTGCTGGAACTTGGATGCTGAGGCCCATGAACTTTGGAGTTAGTTACTTTGAAGTTTATTTGAAGCACATTTTTCATTATTGGAAAGCCATTTTAGAAATGAGGGCAAGTGTTTGATGGATCTCACCAATGGGGTCCTGGGTCCCTGGCCTCAGAAGCCCCGTAATCTGAAGTTCCTGAGTTCATATGTGGTACTTTGTCCATGTTTATTCCAGGGTCAGTCATTTAGAGTCTAGGGCATGTTTGGGGTGGGGGTGGGGATGAAATAATATTAGATATAATAGTTTTTGACCTTTCAAAGGGCTACATAGATAGATATATGTCTGTGGTATTGAAATTTAGTGTGGTGCTTAGGAAAAACACGTCTACAAAGGCTCCTGGGGTGGGGTGATAATGGAAAAAAAGATTGAGAAACATTGCTCTAGGTAGAGGGCCTGTTAGCTGTAAGTTTCTGAAAATGGTCCATTTTTCAAAAAAGGTTAAGAACCCCTGAATGTGAATTAACAGATAATTCCATGAAAGACTTTGAAGCTACTGTTTGCTTACAAAATTTTTTTTTTTTTTAACATTTAGGACGTTTTTCTAAAATTTGTGTTTTTTTTTGGCTGCGTTGGGTCTTTGTTACTGCCCGCGGGCTTTCTCTAGTTGCGGTGAGGCGGGCTTCTCATTGCGGTGGCTTCTCTTGTTGCGGAGCACGGGCTCTAGGCGCACGGGCTTTGGTAGTTGTGGCACGTGGGCTCAGTAGTTGTACCTCACAGGCTCTAGAGCACAGGCTCAGTAGTTGTGGCGCATGGGCTTAGTTGCTCCACGGCATGTGGGATCTTCCCGGACCAGGGCTCGAACCCATGTCCACTGCACTGGCAAGTGGATTCCTAACTACTGTGCCACCAGGGAAGCCCTTCCTTACAAATTATTCAGATGGAGCGCTGTGATTCTAGTTATGAATTTAGGTAAGGGTAGAATTTGTAGTCCTGCTTGAGTGATGAGTATGAGGTGACAGTGGATAGGGGTGGTGGTTTGCATTGTGCTGATAGTTTATGGAATGTAAACCTTTATATCTAAATATTTTATATCTAAAATGCCAAGATTATATATCTAAAACAACAAGATTTTATGAGCCTTGTAGTTTAAGTTGGATTTGTTATTGTAAATGTTCTTTCCTCATAAACACCTAGGGGTTATTTTAAAGTTTCTGAATTACTTATCCTAATAATGACAACTTCCAGGCACCACAACCTAGAGGACGTGGGTAGTTAGTGGCTTTCTGTACTAGAAACAGAAGCCTTCAAGTATGTAGAACCTATCCAACTAAGCAAAATAGCTGGATTTATAGATCACCTTGAAATAAGACTGATTGTAAAATAAATGTCAACTTTGGAATTTGGCACAGTAGAATTAAAGCAGCCTTGAATGTCTGCCTCCCTGGTATTCAGTACCTCTTCACTCACACAGAACTTTAATATTCTCTCATTCCTCGGTGAAAAGATAACTTGAAGTCCAAATGGGTAACCAAGGCATAATTTTTCTTATTTTCTTGTGTCCAACCTCTTAATCTCCTGATACTGTAGTGTTGCAGGACTTTGACCTCTGTGATAGTCTGCCATTGTCTTACTGTAGGTGAAGATAAGGAATTTTGTGTCTTCAGCCATGGCAGGTGGTTGCATAGCAGGAAAAGCAAAGGGAAGGAGTGATGGTTGGGTTGGTTTGATCAACTCACTGACTTGAGTTTGTACTTTGGTTTTCCATATCCCCTCTATCCTGTCAGTCACCACATTCAGTTGGACTTACTAGTGAAATGTGTCATCCTTCTCTTTATCTTCATTCCCACTGTTCCTACAGTAGTCTGGTCTTCATAAAAATATAATATCTACTACTTACTCAAAGCTTTGTGCCAAATGTTTTAAGCCCTTATAATGGAGTAAAAAAACGCCTTTAATTTTCACAACACTCGTAATGATTGTTCCCTGTGTCAAAGAAGTCCCTTCCATTTGAATTGTTTTTAAGAAATGCATCTGCAAGTCCACAGAGTTTAACTCAATGGGACCTATGGAGGGAAAGCCAGCTGAATCTCCCCACTTTATTACTCACTAGTGAATTCAAATTACATTGAGCAAATGCCCTTTCCCAGACAGGCCATGGTCAAGATAACCTCAAGATTAATAAATGGTGCATTCCACAGCAGGAAACAAAAATCTAGGTGTCACAAAATGGGACTTACTGCTAACAAACTTGTCAAAAAACATTTTTATACTAAGTAGATCCAGAATGGGTACAAATCACACAGAGAGGCCTTCACTTCAATTTGGGCTGAGTTGTATTTATAATGTCCTCAAGTTAGTTCTCTTGCTAACATTTCAGCTTTCACTGTAACCTGAAGGAATTTTAAAGAGGAAACTTTCCTGTTTACTGCAGAGAATATTTCTGATACAAGATGTGTGGGTTTTTCCACATCAAGCAGTTCTCAGCAGACACGGATTGGGTGTTTGGCAATTTAACTCAATTCTGAAACCGCAGGGAGTGAGCACAGATCCTGTAGGTTAAGGGCTCAGTCTCGCAAGACTCCCTCTCCCCCCTTCAAATGCCAGTCAAAGTCCAAGGTTGTCCCCTGTCATTTTCACCAACCTGCTATAAATCAAGTGTTGCCATGACCCCCTTGGATCCAATTTGCTAGAGTGGCTCACAGAACTCAGGGTAACACGTTTACCAGTTTATTATAAAGGATACAAATCAACAGCTAAATGAAGACAGAGGTCTGGAAGGGTCCTCAGTGTAGGAGCTTCTGTCCTTCTGTCCTTGTGTGAGCCACCTTTTTGGCATGTGGATGTGTTCACCAACCAGAAGCTCTCCTAACCCCTTCAGTTGGGGTATTTTATGGAAGCTTCATCACATAGGCATGATTGATTATTAACTCAATATTCCACCCCTCTCCCCTCCCCGGAGAATAGGGGGTGGGGCTGAAAGGTCCAACCCTTTAATCTTGCCTTGGTTTTTCTGGCAACCAGCCCCCATCCTTTTTTTTTGGCCGTGCCACAAGATTTGCCGGACCTTAGTTCACCAACCAGGGCCCTCTGCAGTTAAAGCGAGGACTCCTAACTGCTGGACCGCCAGGGAATTCCCCCAGCCCCCACCCTGAAGCTTTCTAGGGCTCCCCCAGCCACTATCATCTCATTGGCATACAAAAAGACAATCGTACTACTCCAGAGATTGCCAGGGTTTTAGTTCTTGTGTCAGAAACGTGGGTCCAAGAACGAATATTAGAATAGAACATGCTCCAGCTCTCAGGAAATTACAAGGGTTTTAGGAGCTCTGTATCAGGAAGGGCAGGCGGGGAGAGACCAAATACATATTTCTAATTATGTCACAGATATGATAGGTCTATAATCAGAGCTTTGCCTTATCTTCCTAAGCCTCCCAAGAGTCTGATTTAGATACTCTAAGCCTCCAAAATCTGCACTTTTTTTTGATTAGCCAGGCCTAAATCAGAGAATATGGGGCTTGCCGAATTGAAGAATACTGGGTTTATACATTTTCCAGCTTTATTGAGAGGTTTATACATTTTTGTTGCATGTGTTATTGTCCCCTTATTATGAATGAGGAAATGGGTGTGCAGGGAGGTTAGGAAAGCTGCCTCCCATCCCCCCCCCAAGACAGTGGGCTAGTAAGAGGCAGCCAGGAATTCCTGCACACACTGGTCCTTTACCAGAACAGCTTCCTACAGGCCCTGTCCTCTCATCTGTCCTGCACACTTTTGCCAAGCGACTCTTCCTTATTGTGTCACTTCCCTATACCAGATCCTTTGCTCATTTCCTTTGTACCTTGTGTGGCTTACAAGCCCTTTGAATTTAGGGTGTGATTGTAATATTTTACCTTGGGTGATTTTCTTTTTCTTCTTCTATCCAAGCCAGTCTTGTGGCTCTAACTTAATTGTAAACCCCTGGAGGTCAAGGACTACATTCCCAGTGGGTGCCTTCTATGTAGGATGGCTACTCAGCTCAGTTTCCCTTGGAGGGTTCCAATTTATGCCACTGTGTTTCCCACGGTAACTATTAAGAATTTCCCTTTTCGGGCTTCCCTGGTGGCGCAGTGGTTGAGAGTCCTCCTGCCAATGCAGGGGGCGCGGGTTCGTGCCCCGGTCTGGGAGGATCCCACATGCTGCGGAGCGGCTGGGCCCGTGAGCCATGGCCGCTGAGCCTGCGCATCTGGAGCCTGTGCTCCGCAACGGGAGAGGCCACAACAGTGAGAGGCCCGCGTACCGCAAAAAAAAAAAAGAATACCCCTTTTCACTCTGAAAAGTGTCTTGATCTGGAGGATAAATTATATGATCGCCCTATTTACATATATTAGCTATTCACCAAACACTTGTTGCTTACTACTGTTCAAGATACTAGGGAATTTAGTACATTCAGTTTTATTTACCATGAAAAATTTAACTGAAAAATTTAAGCAAACAAAAGGGATGACTATAATCCACTCTCCAGATAAAACCCTTAAAGAAAATAAAAGTAATGCATTCACAAAATTAGAATACTCAAATTGTACTAAAAGATACAGATGGAAAAGAAAAACTGGAAAAGCTTCTTCCTCCTTTAGTCTCTTTCCCTAAAGGTAGATTCATATCTAAATTAAAAATTTTAAAAGGAATCATAATATGTAAAACATTCTTTTGCTTTTTTTCTCTCAGACACTTTTCTATACCAGCACATACGTAGTTGTCTATTTTATTTTATTTATTTATTTTCTTTGCGGTACGCGGACCTCTCACTGTTGTGGCCTCTCCCGTTGCGGCTCTGGACGCGCAGGCTCAGCGGCCATGGCTCACGGGCCCAGCTGCTCCGCGGCATGTGGGATCTTCCCAGACCAGGGCACGAACCCGTGTCCCCTGCATCGGCAGGCAGACTCTCAACCACTGCGCCACCAGGGAAGCCCCAGTTGTCTATTTTAAACAACTCTGAGTATTCGATTATGTGGATGTCTCACAAGTTATTTCACTAGCACGAACAGGGTGTTCTGGTGGTGAATTTTCAGCTATTGTAGGTCTGTGCGTACCAAGCCCTTTGTGGATGTGGTAATAGTTGCCCCTGTTCTTTGAAACTCTTGAATTAATTGATTCTTCCTTGTTTGCTTTTTGATACTGAGGAGTGAACTGTATGCTCTCCTATTTTTTTGTATAAAATAGTATTTTCAGATGTCTGAGGATTATTGTAGCAAATCATTTCCCTTTGGCCATTATCCTTAGAATTCTAAGTGGCTTTAATGAAAAGAGTAGAGCTGTTTTTAGTGATGGAAGGGTGTGCTGCAGCATTTTTGGCAAAGGATTAACCTGAGGAAGGCGTGGTCAGTGTTGTCATAGAAATGTGAGCCCTAGGAGTCTATGTGATAGCATCTGACCACACCTGTAGGACTGCTGAGTTCTGTGACATGACAGGGGATGGGGGGTGTGGAAAATCTGAGCAGGGTGTTTTTAGCAACACTCTCTAAAGAAGTGATTGGCAAACTGCAGCTCGTAGTCACTGCCTACATATGGCCTACACGCTAAGTATGGCTTTTGCATTTTTTTAATAGTTGAAAAAAATCAAAAGAATATTTTAAGGCGTAAAAGTTATATGAAATAAATTTTTATTGGAATGACAGCCATGGTCGTTCATTTACATATTGCCTTAGGCTGCTTTCATGCTACGACATGACAGAGTTGAATAGTTAGGCTAGGTGACCCATGAAGCTTGAAAGAAAGGCAGTCCATGCTTTGCACAGTTTTCAACATGCACAGATTTCAGTTACTACAATATATTAACTGTGAGTACTTGGGTACAGAACAAGTTTCAGCTACTAGCTCTTCAGTCACAAATCATTGTGTAAATTACACATATGCATAGTGATTGGTCACTGCACATCTGTTAGTTCATACACAGCAAAGCATGTAGTTGTGTTGCTTCCTTGTTTCCCAGTATACGTGACAGTTTACAAAAATGGTTAATCACTAGAGGAAGTTGGCCAAAAAAAGCACCAAAGTGTAGCAAAGAGAAAAAGTGATAACGCTGGAAGGGAAATTCCAATTGAACATAAATGGAGTGATAGAAGAATGAGTTAACTGTGGGAATGTTGACACTGCTTGCCATTTGAGACCAGATATGCAGCCAGAGGAGCTTATCGACAGAAATGAGGAAAGTAGTTGTGACAAAAAAAGGATGATCCAGTGGAAGTAATGCTGGCAGAAACTTCCACAAAAAGTCAAGTAACTCTCAGCAATTTTGTGTCATTGAAAGAGCAAAGGATAAAATGTTGGAAGCTGATCCAAACCTAGAAAGAGGTGTGACACTTCACTAAGGCGAACTGAAAAGATGCTTGCTCTGTATCATGAGTTATATGAGAAAAGACCTTCACAAGCACTGTATAGACTACTCTTGGTGACTTATTTATTTACAAAGAAGATTAAACACTTCGATTCTCAAGTTTCTTTTTTTTATTTTAAATAAACTTATTTATTTCATTTATTTATTTTTGGCTGTGTTGGGTCTGTTGATGCACGCGGGCTTCTCATTGCGGTGGCTTCTTTTGTTGCGGAGCACGGGCTCTAGGTGCGCAGGCTTCAGTAGTTGTGGCGCACAGTTGCTCCACGGCATGTGGGATCTTCCTGGACCGGAGATCGAACCCGTGTCCCCTGCATTGGCAGGCGGATTCTTAACCACTGCGCCACCAAGGAAGCCCCAATTCTCAAATTTCTAATGTTTTAACTTATAGTGTAGTAAATAAATATTCATTTTATTTTATTTATTTTTATTATTCTATACATTTATAGCCCGCAGTTTTTCATTTTAAAGGTCACGGAACAATCATAATTGTTCCCATTGCTCTGCATGATTTCACACTATTCTGCCTGTATTTACTATTTGGCCCATCATAAAAAACGTTTACTGACCTTCGCTCTAGAGAAAACAGACGGGGGGAGGAAAAGGACCATTTCATGAGCAGCTCCCAGCTTGTGAGGTGATCCAGGGCTTGCTTATTAGTATACAGTGAGGCAAGAAGTTGGTGTTCTTCAGTTTATAGCACCCACAGGAGTAAAAAGGGTATCAAGGGACTTACCTGGTGGAGCGGTGGTTAAGAATCCCCCTGCCAATGCAGGGGACACGGGTTTGATCCCTGGTCCGGGAAGATCCCACATGTCACGGAGCAACTAAGCCTGTGCGCCACAACTACTGAGCCTGCGCTCTAGAGCCCGCGAGCCACAGCTACTGAAGCCCGCGCACCTTAGAGCCCGAGCTCTGCAACAAGAGAAGCAATGCAATGAGAAGCGCACACTGCAACGAAGAGTAGTCCCCGCTCGCCGCAACTAGAGAATGCCTGCGCGCAGCAATTAAGACCCAACGCAGCCAAAATTAAATAAATAAATTTTAAGAAAAGCTCAAGCAACTTTAGAACCAGAGAAACCTGTTTTCTATGACAAAGACCAGTCTGTTTGGCAATTTTGTAATAGCCAGTGTTCAAAATGCCTGCCAGGGTTTTGTAATTTAGGTTCATATGTCAGATAATGTGTGATTTTAACCATTTTTAATACTTTTCCAAGAGAATGTTACTGTTTCTGAAAGGCAGGAATTCCATTTTTCCATATTCTGAAGCAAGTGTATCCAAATTTGGTGCCCTTCAGCTTTTCCCTGTTTTTCTTATTCTGTTTTGAAAACTTATGGAACGTATTTAATTTTGCACTAGCATTTGTGAGCACAGAAATAGAACTTGAAACATATTTTTCGTGATTGTTTTCCAAAACTATTCTGAGACCAGTATATCATTTTGTCATCTCTTAGTAAGAACAGTTATTTATTAAGGAATAATTTCCTGAAAATTGTCCAACCGAGTCCCCCTCAGCCTTGGCCAGTTCTTTGGTATGGCTGTCGATGACCCTGTCATTGAGTGTCACCATAAACAGGCATAGCAGAGGGCCTGGCCTTGGTGAGCCCTCCAGTTGTGATGAAGCCTTGAGGAATGTTTTGGCTTTTAGGCAACTTCAGTTTCATGTTTTTCCCACTGCCTGTCACTATAGTGGTTTTTTTCTTTATTTCCATCCAAGGGGTCGTTTTGTTTGTGCCTGTGCTCTCTGATCAGACCCATTTAAATTCATATACAGGTCTGCTGCTTGCTTAGCTTAACCTACCCAAAGCCTCGGTGTTCTGCTTTGTAAAGGGCAGGGGTGGGGGTGTTACTGCATGAGTCACAGTTTTATTGTGACTATTAGAAATTGTGCATAGAATGTGCCTGGCATCAAGCTTAGTGAAGGCAGTGAAACGGGGTGTCAAGAAATAAGTCATGCTCTGCATTTTGGTTCATTTTGATTTTAAGCTGGGTCTACCAAAGTATAGTATTTTGACTTTTTTTTTTTTTTTTTTGCGGTACACGGGCCTCTCACTGACGCGGCCTCTCCCATTGCGGAGCACAGGCTCCGGACACGCAGGCTTAGCGGCCATGGCTCACGGGCCCCGCCGCTTCGCGGCATGTGGGATATTCCCGGACCGGGGCACGAACCCGTGTCCCCAGCATCGGCAGGCGGTCTCTCAACCACTGCGCCACCAGGGAAGCCCTGAAGTTTTTTTAAGGAAGGTGATAAGTCATGGAAGTCATCTTACATACTAAAGTATTTCTGGCTTTTTGTACAAGATTTTTGGAGAACAACAAAAGAGAAAATGCACTGATGTTATTTGGAGTGAGGTGAACAACATGTGGCCTGTGTTTCCTAAAGGAACATTCTCTCCTTTGAAACGAACCGAGCAAGCAAACAAAAACAAAATCCTTTTTCATGAGATTACTTCCTTAAGCCTAGAGAGTAAAAATGTATATGATGGAAGCTTAAAAGCAGTTTAGTTAGTAAAAGCATGTGACAAAATGAGACTTTTCTCCATTTGACAAGAAGCCTCCATACTCAGAGAAGGGACTCTGTCTTGACACAGTAAGTGTGTGGTTAAATTTCATCTTAATTGAACCTAGCTTTGACCAACTAATCTGCCCCTTAGAGCTCTTTTACTCTAATTAAATTTATTTTAAAAAGATCAGCTTTTACCCCAATTAAAAAAAAATAAAAACAAAATAAAGAGATTAGCTTTTTTCTGATTTTATTATAGGAATTTTCAAATGTACACAAAGGAGTGAAAACAGTTTTATGAGTGCCCATAGACCATCACTCAGCTTCAACAATTGTCAGCATTCTGTCTTTTCAGATATACTGTGTTTTTAGTCCAGGTTCTCTCCTAATAAAGAGACATTTCTAAATTCTCCTGGGACAAAAATGAAGTCACCCCCATCCCCTCCTACCCCACCCAAGCAACCTGAAACTGAAAATAAGGCTGCTTCTGAAACTTAAACTATGAGATCAATGTGTGATCATTGACAGCAAATAAGAGCAGCCGTCTGAGACAGAATAGCCTCTCAGGCCCACAAGATTTATAATGAAGGAACCATCACATCTACAGAAAGAATGGTCCAGTCAGGAAGAGGCATTGGTCAGTGGTGGAAGTCAGAAAAGTAAGTGTTCCAGAGGCAGACCTTGACTGTGCTCTCTTGACCTAAGCGCTTCCCGAGCTGTCTGCTGCAAGCCTCTAGTCTGCGTGGTAGATCCCAGTAGAGAGTAAGTTCACAGGAATCCTACGGAAAACTTCCTTACTGTGACTCCAAGTCACCTGCTCCATTTCAGCTTGGTCTCCAAGGTGGTATGTTGGTACACATCCACCCCGCTGGACAGTTATTTTCTCAGTATCCTCCTGTGTGCTTTGTTAGTAAGATCAGCATCCCTGTGCCTCCTCAGCTCTGGGGCACTTAGAGTGCCTGTCTGAGCCTACAAAGATGAGGGCCAGCTTCTGTGCAGTGTTTACTTCACCAAGGTAACTGCCCTCCATCCCTAGATGAGCTTTTCCCTCTTCCTCTTTATGCACCCTCAGGCTTCTATACCTGCACAGAATGTATCTGGCACCCTTGCTTGTGAAAAGCCACCCAGTTCTCACCCTTTATACTGTGTTCGCCCTGCTGCATTCTCTGCTGTGGTGTCTGGCAGTTCCCACCTGGCTGGCTTGAGCTTTGTTTGGCCCCTCTCAGGTGTTTGTTTCAATTGAGACATAATTCACATTCTGTACAGTTGACCCATTTAAAGTGTACAATTCCCCCTCAGGGTTTTTGTTTAAAAGATTGTACGTGAAGCTGCTCAGGAAGCAAGGACACAAAGCAGTCAATGATCCCCAGGGCTCTCAGCTTGGCAGGGCATTTGATAGGCTGTTGCCAAACCTCGGCAGCAGTGGGGTGCTCCCGCCTTGATGTTGTTTTCAGTTTTGGATCATAAGTGGATCACATGTGGGTCCTCTCCATCTTGTCTTGTTTTTAGCAGTGCTGCCTCTGGCATTTGACAGCCATGTGGATTGGGCAGAAATATATACCAAAGAACTCTTCTCCTTCCGTGTCTTCCCTGGGCCTTGTTGATTGCGTTTGTTCTGTGACCTTTGCACATTGTCAAAAGTACCTGTTCCAGGTGCACACCCAGCTGGTTCTGGTTGATGTGTTATATGGACAAAAGGTGCCTGGGCCTATTTTAAAAAAAAACTGATTTAGTAAAGTATTTACATACCATAAAATCACTTGTTTTAAGTATACAACCCAGGGCTTCCCTGGTGGCGCAGTGGTTGAGAGTCCGCCTGCCGATGCAGGGGACACAGGTTCGTGCCCTGGTCCAGGAAGATCCTACATGCCGCAGAGCGGCTAGGCCCGTGAGCCATGGCCGCTGAGCCTGCGCATCTGGAGCCTGTGTTCCGCAACGGGAGAGGCCACAACAGTGAGAGGCCCGCGTACCACCAAAAAAAAAAAAAAAAAGTATACAATCCAATGACTTTTGGTACATTTACAGAGTTGTACAACCATCCCCCCAATCCAATTTTAGAACATTTCCATCAGCCCCAAAAGATCCATCCCTGTGCCCATTTGCAGTCACTCTCCGCTCCACACCCCCAACACCAGGCAAACACTAATCTACTTCCTGTCTCTATTGATTTGCCTTTTCTGAACATATCGTATGATTCCATTCATATGAAGTATCCAGATAAGGTACTTTTTTTTTTTTTTTTGGTTGTGCTGGGTCTTAGTTGCGGCAGGTGGGCTCCTTAGTTGTGGCATGCAAACTCTTAGTTGAGGCATGCATGTGGGATCTAGTCGAATCCGGGCCCCCTGCATTGGGAGTGCGGAGTCTTATCCACTGTGCCACCAGGGAGGTCCCCAGATAAGATACTTTCTAACTGGTGATTTCATTGACGGTTGCTTGCAAATTAACAGAGCATTTTTTTTACTTCAGAGTATGCTTTTTCTGCTCTACTAGTTACCTGTGATTTATTGGTGTGTGTGTGAGTTTCTTGGGGTGTTTGTTTTGCATAGCACCAACCTTTTTTGTCCATAGATAGATGTTTTGTGGAACATTTGGTTTCTTGCCCATCGTTGTGATGTATTTTGGGAGACGCAAGAGAAGCACAAATCCTGCTCTCTGTACTTTCGAAAGGCATCCCCTAGTTGGTGAGGTAAACCTAGCAAACATGAAAACAACTAGGGAGGAGTAAATGACAGCATATAACCAAGTTTTGGGCCCTAGGATGTTTTTATTTGAGATGTTTATGAAGCACCCTGTGCTAGGCCCAGGGCAGGGTGGAATGCCCTGATGCCAGAAGGCAGAGATGTAGGAGGCCAGGGTGTAGGGAGAGGTGATGTGGACTTGTGATGCCAGGAGGGGGTGTTATGGTGGTGCAGAGCACACGTTGAATCACATGGTCAGGTTACTCCCTTTCCAAGTTGCTTTCAATCCTCCTGATTCCTCCAGGAGAAAGTCTCATTCTAGTGCAGGTGATACCTCCAGCACTTGTTTATCTGTCCCTTTTTAAGAGAGAGCAGATTTCTAGGCCTTCTGCAGGCAGATCTATCTGGCTGCAATTGTAACATTGTTCTGTTTTCCTTGTACTAGAGTGGGGCCAGATTTTAGGACACCTTGTAACCCAGCCCATCTTGGTGTGCTCATATTGGGGGAGCCATCATAAGCGCCGAAGCAGAGGAGTGACCTTAGTTGTCTCTGGAAGGTTGGCAGTTGGGGGAACTAACATTAGGGAGCTTCTTTCTGAGGCTCTTGTGGTAATTTGACTATGAAGTGGCCTATCCTGGCAGAGAGTAGACAGGAAAAGTTAGGAAAGGTCCTTCTGTGGGGCACTAAGAGCACCAGACCGTGTGTTTCCTTCCTGACCGTGCATTGCCAGCTCTGGGCTTTCTTTTATTTTTTTAATTAATTAATTAATTAATTTTTGGCTGCTTTGGGTCTTCTTTGGTGCATGCAGGCTTTCTCTAGTTGCAGCGAGCAGGGGCTACTCTTTGTTGTGGTGCACGGGCTTCTCATTGTGCTGGCTTCTCTCTTTTTTTTTTTTTTTTTTTTTTGCGGTACGCGGGCCTCTCACTGTTGTGGCCTCTCCCGTTGCGGAGCACAGGCTCCAGACGCACAGGCTCAGCGGCCATGGCTCACGGACCCAGCCGCTCCGCAGCATGTGGGATCTTCCCGGACCAGGACACGAACCCGTGTCCCTTTCATCGGCAGGCGGACTCTTAACCACTGTGCCACCAGGGAAGCCCGCTGGCTTCTCTTTGTTGTGGAGCACGGGCTCTAGGCGCGTGGGCTTCAGTAGTTGTGGCATGTGGGCTCAGTAGTTGTGACTCGTGGGCTCTAGAGTGCAGGCTCAGTAGTTGTGGTGCACAGGCTTAGTTGTTCCGTGACATGTGGGATCTTCCCAGACCAGGGCTCGAACCCTTGTCCCCTGCGTTGGCAGGTAGATCCTTAACCACTGTGCCACCAGGGAAGTCCCAGCTCTGGCCTTTCAGTGCTAAGCTCCCCTTGGCCCAGTGAGACGGGCACATATCCAGAAGGATCCTGCAGTCTGGTTTTTTGCCTTTGAAAGTCCTTTTTCTATACTGGATGTGTGTGTGTTTGATAATGGGGGCAGGGACCAAATCAACACGCAACTGAAATTCAGTTCAGTCTGGTGGGTTGGTGTCTTTGTTGTTAGATGATGCCTTCCTATACAAAGAAGGAATCACTAGGTAGGCCTGATGGCGACACTTCAGAAGCAGCTCACAGAGGAACTGTGCTGAAACTTAAGGCTCTGGTTCTCCTCTTGGGGCTCTGGAAAGCTGTGGGCCTTCTCCTACAGGTCTGTGCATGTTCTGTCTTGCCAGAATTGCCCTGCCAAGCTAACTGGTCTCTGGTTGGTTGTGTTTTAGATTTTTGCCGAGTTTCGAAGAGTGTGGGAAAATGCCGGGCCTCCATCCCTAGGTGGTGGTACAATGTCACTGATGGATCCTGCCAGCAGTTTGTGTATGGAGGCTGTGGAGGGAATGACAATAATTACATGACCAAGGAGGAGTGTCTTGCAAAGTGTGCTGGTGTCACAGGTAAGACAGTGCTGTTGGGGAAGTTTTATTATCTAGAGACACTTTATTAATTGGGACATTTATAAAGTTCTTCACTGCTGAAACTGGGAGACGTTTTTAAAAGCAGAAGAAACAGGCACAGTGTGAAGGTCGCCCACATGGTGGTTTCACAGCGGTATCCTCCCTCCTCTTCCCAGAAAGGGGAGAGTAGGCCGCAGACTGGAGCCAGGGGAGGGGTGACATGACTGCGTCTTCTCCCCAACTTCCCTTCTCCCACTACTGAGAGCAGGTCCCATGCCAGGCCTGGTATGAGCAGAGTCCTCCAGGTCTCCTTGGATGGGCTGCCCTCCTTGCTTCCTGGGCATTTGGGTTATTTTTACCTTTGGGACAAATGACTTGAGAAGCTCACCCAGCCAGCCAAGTTATGAATCAAGTTAAAACTAGAACATACTTCTGGAATCCATCCTTCTCTCAGCCTTCGTGAGGGATTCTGTGGAATCAAGATAATGTTGACCCTGAGAGCCTCCCAGTGTAAATAAAAACCTAAAGCCCCACAACAGTGTGCACCGGCTCTGAACGGAGCCTCGAGGGACTCCTTGAGACCTGATGGCAGTGCGATATTGGCCCTCTGGGGCCTGATCCTTCCTAGGTGTTCCAGAGACCCGCGGATTGGGCCAGCCAAACTGTCAAAGATTTTCATTGGCGATTTCCTTAACATTGTTCCGGGACTTCTTGCATCCTTTCCTGACAGCTTGGCGTCAGTGTTTAGACTCTGGATTATGATTCTGTGTCAGAATGCGCTGGTGCCCTCAGTGCTCACCGCGCTGGCTGTAATCTCTCTTGGCTTTGAACTCTGCATTCAGAAATCAGATAAGCTTATTAAAGTTTTGTGTAAAGAGAGGAAGACAACAGTGGTCTTGGCTGTGAACTGAGGTTTAAAACATAATGCACAGACACACAAGCCCAGCAGTGACTGAGTGCCTTGAGGAACATTTTATTGATCTTTGTGTGCCCAGTGCCCGGAAGGCGCTCAGCAAGTGTTTGGAGAGCCGAGGTGGCTGGTATTAGTTTTGGATTGTACAGATGAGTTCCTCATCTGTTTTGGGGCGGGGGTGGGGGGGGCAACTGGCAACCTTACCAGATGGTGATGGAGAAAAATACCATTTATTGTATGTGGTTTTCCGCCATCAGCTGTGATCCAGTGTCAGGGAAGGAATTAAGGGGAAATGTTTTTTGCTACCTTTTCTGTCCTTTTCCAGTCAGGAGTTGACAGTAGCAAATGTACATGCCGTTCTGGTTACTCCTTGGTTTCTCAGGGGGAAAGTTAAGTTTTAAGAACACAAGCAGTGGACAGTGGGCATTAAGGCGGGATGTCTCTGCAAGGAGCCACAGGGTGTAGTGTTTTGCTGGGAGAAGGCAGACAGCTATCTTCCTAGAGGTCAAGCCAGAGTCTGGCCCCAGCCTTGACGTCCCGGAAAGCTCATTTGCTGGCACCCGAGCGTGGCTGCACTGCACAGCTCCTGAGGCGTTCTCTTTGCCAACATATTTTCTCCCAGGCAGGCAAGCTCTGTGGGGAACCAAATGATAATGAGAATGCCAGTTTATTAATTAATTATAATGAGAACCAGAACCACCAAAGGGACCAGACACTTCTGTCCCTGTGCCTGCACCCTTAGTTTGTGTAGGCAAACCTCTCAGCGACATTCCCAGAACATCGCTTGTTGAGGGGAGAGGCAGAACTGGAGGAGCTGGTTTGTGATGGGAATGTGTAATGGCATCAGGTTAGGCCAGCCCCACGCCTCTGCACAAGGGAGGGTTCCTCCCTCCTGGACCCTGCCAGCGCTCCCTTTTTTGCACTTGCACCCACGCTCTTAGCTTTGTGTGTGTGCAAGATAAAATATACATAACGTGGGCTTCCCTGGTGGCGCAGTGGTTGAGAGTCCGCCTGCTGATGCAGGGGACACGGGTTTGTGCCCCAGTCTGGAAGGATCCCACATGCTGCGGAACAGCTGGGCCCATGAGCTATGGCCGCTGAGCCTGCGCGTCTGGAGCCTGTGCTCAGCAACGGGAGAGGCCACAACAGTGAGAGGCCCGCGTACCACACACACACACACAAAATATATATATATATACATAACGTATAATTTAGCATTTAACCATTTTTAAGTGCACAGTTTAGTAGCATGAAGTACATTCACAGTGCTGAGCACACCCTTCACTTTTTAAAAAATATTTATTTATTTGGTTGTGCCGGGTCTTCGTTGTGGCACATGGGCTCCTTAGTTGCAACTGTCAGGCTTCTTTGTTGCGGCAGGTGGGCTTCTTAGTTGTGGCACACGGGCGCCTTAGTCGTGGCCTGCGAACTCTTAGTTGCGGCCTGCGAATTCTTAGTTGCAGCATGCATGTGGGATCGAGTTCCCTGACCAGGGATTGAACCCAGGCCCCCTGCATTGGGAGCGCATAGTCTTTTTTTTTTTAACACACCTGCATCTTTTTTTAAAAAATAAATTTATTTATTTATTTTTGGCTGCATTGGGTCCTCATTGCTGCACGGGCTTTCTCTAGTTGTGTCGAGCGGGGGCTACTCTTCATTGCAGTGCGCGGGCTTCTCATTGCGGTGGCTTCTCTTTGTTGCAGAGCACGGGCTCTAGGCACCCGGACTTCAGTAGTTGTGGCACGCGGGCTCAGTAGTTGTGGCTCACGGGCTCTAGAGTGCAGGCTCAGTAATTGTGGTGCACGGGCTTAGTTGCTCCGTGGCATGTGGGATCTTCCCAGACCAGGGCTCGAACCTGTGTCCCCTGCATTGGCAGGCGGGTTCTTAACCACTGGGGAGCGCATAGTGTTATCCACTGCGCCACCAGGGAAGTCCCACGCCCTTCACTTTTTTAATTCATTGGGTGAGTTAATACAGTTCCACAGGTTATTTGGCCCTGGAAGCCATTCTGTCTTTTTATAATGTCATTTCACACGTCTTTGCTCGGATTCCCAGCTGGTTGATCTTAAAATTTAACCCACAAGGGCAGTCTTGGTTCCTTATTTTCCAAGTTCTGGCAGGTTTGTGGTCCAGCATGTGCACTGAAGGGCCCACATAAAGGAGAAATGGGAGTCGCTGTGAGAGGCACACAGGACCAAGCCTCCTCAGGGATACAGCTTGTTTTGTTTCACCAGGCAGTCTTAGAGGTACACTTTCTCACTGTGCTGTTTATTTGTCCTCTTGTAGTGAACACCATCAATGATCTGTCCAGGAATGGAGCAGATTCCTCTGTCCCAAGTGGTAAGTTCTTAAAAAGACCCAGGATGGAATGAGGGCCATCCAGATGGCTAATGTGAAAGGACATTTTTAATTTGGGCGTTGTACAAGGGCTTCCACCTCCTGGTTCTGTTTACTCAGAGCTGGTGAACAGGGGCTCTGCCTGGGCTGCCAGCTTCTGGCTCCTGGCCAGCATCCTTCCGCTGGGGAGTTCAGCAGACAAGAGGGCTGAGGGATTCTACAGTGCTTCCTGGCTGACCTCAGCCTCCTCCTGGGGGATAAGGGATTGTGGCTACTGCTGCATGTGGCTCAGACCCCTTCCCCCGCTTTGGGCTGGCTTCCAGTCCCCTGGCCTCAGCCTTCGTGCTGTCTTCACTGCCCTGTCCCACATCCTTGCTTGCTGTATCTCCTTTGCTCCATGTCGTCCTGGCTGTCCATCTCCCTCCCTGTGCTAATAAGAGTCCTCTGTCTTCTGCCACCCCCGCCTCCGTTCCCACTGCAGTCCTTGATCTGGAGCTCTGTGTTAGCTTGCTTCGTAGTGCTGACAGCAGCTGCCCCATTCCTCCTTATGCTTAAAGGACTCTGCACCAGGAGCCGGGGGTGAGTGGTTCAGACGCACTAGTAAGTCCAGTCCAGCTTTCCCAAAGGCCAGTCCCCAGGCAGTGGGTTCTGCTGGGTGAGACCTGCTGTGGAGGGAGAGAGTCCCCGCCTACCCCATTTGAGGATGGCCCCCAGTCAGCTACTGGCCACACACTGGTTGCAGTCTTGATTCTGGTCCTTTGACTCTGACATCAGCACCCACGTGAGAGTGAGCATTTATTAGTTCAGTGGATTTGAAGAATGCTGAGAGTTAGGTTAAAGTCACTTTCCAGTTTTGCTAGGCTAGGAATCCTGTGACTGTCCTGACCATCGCTTTGCCTGGGTTCATTGCTTATTCCCAAGCTGGCCTCTGCAAGGTCATCCAGAGCCATGGGGCACTGGCATCGTAACTCTGGTTTCTGTCCTGTTTCAGAAGAAAATTCCCCCAAGAGAATAAGGGACCCTCCTCCCTGTGTCAGAGAGTGGACACCTCTGGTCTTCCTCATCACCCCAGAAACTGTGGTTGGGATTAGTTTCCATAGTAACCCCTGAGGTGACAGGCAGGCTTCCCCATACGGCATTCATTCTGTGTGTGCTGTAGAGCCCATTAGGACTGGGAGGTGATGGAGCAAAGCTGCCCACAGAGGGGAGCTCCACTCCCTTCCAGGTACCTCAGTGGGCCCTTTTAGACTCAGCCCCAGCTAGGCGACGTGCCCTGTGTCCATTCCAGCCTCCCTGACATGGATGTTTGTGTTTCAGTTCCCAGAAGGCAGGATTCTGATGACCTGTCCAGTGATATTTTCAACTATGAAGGTATAACTTTTAAAAAACATGTTTTCTTACTTAATTGGGAATTGAGACACACTTGAGGATTTCCATTAAGGGTATTGTAGAGCAGGGCTTCCCGACCTTTCCCAGGTGTTAGGACTCATGAGGATGCCCTGGGGCAGCAGGAAGCAGGATGTGACACAGCACGCCCTTGGGAAGCTTTGCTTGAGAGGCAGCAGTGGCGTGCAGGGTCTGCCTCCCACCAGCTGCGCGCTGTGGGCGGGATACTGTAGCTCTGCCTCAGAGTCCCTGACTATGAAATGAGGGGCCTAGTTCAGACCTCTCTTGAAAGTTCAGAGACCGAGTTAACACATGTAGAGCCTACAACAGTGACTGACATAGAATAACCTCCATAACAGTGTAGTCTGGCCATAAAGAGAAAGATATCTGAAAATGTGGGCCAGAATGGCCATGTCTGTAATGGCCAAGTTTCTTTTGACAGAGAGATGTTTTCCCCATTGGCTGGCAGTCATATGACTGCTTGGGAGCATTCTAGCTCCATTCACCTCTCCTGGGCCCTGCTAATTTGTATCCCTTGGGCTGTCTCACTCCCAGAACACTGCACTGCCAAGGCCATCACTGGGCCTTGCCGCGCATCCTTCCCACGCTGGTACTTTAATGCCGAGAAGAACTCTTGTGATAACTTCATCTACGGCGGATGCCGGGGCAATAAAAACAGCTACCTCTCCAAGGAGGAGTGCATGCAGCGCTGCTTCGGTGAGTCTGCCTGACTCCTAAATCCAAGAAACAACCATGGGCAGATGAACCCTCCCGAGAGGACACCAGTCCCTTTCCTCATCCCTAAAATGAAGGCCTTGGAAATGCTGTCATTTGGTCTCTGCCATTAGTCTTCTCTGGCTCCCTGGTGGGGAAGGGGGTGGGCTGTGGCTCCAGCTGTTGGGCACATGTGTCCTAGGTCCCTACTGGGGTGGCAAGGTCTCAGAACCCTCAGAAGAGCTGGAAGAAGCCGTTCAGAAAGAGCGTGAAGGCCCAGGGCTGAGGGGAATCCTCAGGTGGCTGCAGCTGTGAGGGGAGGAGGGCTGAAAGCTGACCTCAGGGTTGTGTGTTTTCTTCCAGGCAAGCAGTTGTATCCTGCCCTGCCCCGCACTAAAGGTAAACGGCCTCTTGCCCCCTCCACCTGCCTGCCTTGACTAAGCTCAGCTGTGTTTTTTGCAGGCTCATGTTGTCTTGGGCACATCATCCTTCACTGTAAACGTCGTTTTGTTAGAAAGTCGTGTTTCTGCACGAGAACGGCCAGGCAGCTTGGAACATGTGGTGGATGTTTGTCCCATTGTACAGTGTAATAAACGGGTTAGGAGTGAGGCCGTCTCTGCCTAGGCAGCCTGGGGGTGACTGGGGGACACCTCCTACTGTTTGAGGTGTGTGGGATCTGCTGCACGCAGGCCTGGGACTAACTCCAGGTTTTGGGGGGGATCTTTACTGCCATGGGGTGTACAGAGTTGGTCATGGGTGATAACAAAGGAGGGTGGAAAGCCCTTGCCATGTGTGGGTGGAGCATGGCCCCAGCCAGTGCTGTTGTCCCCAAGCAGTCTGGTCTGACAAGGAGGCTAGGCCTCCTCTAGCTTTTGTTTCTGATTCTGAGCCTGAATCATGGATGGTAGTGTTTGCACAAAAGACCTGCCACACTGGTTTGGCCTCTTTCCACCTGTTTCCCTGTTAAGGAGTCCAGGCCTGGCCTGTGTGTCTGCTCTGCTTTAGAAGAGAAATAAAACTGGAACCTGGTTTGCCAGGCATAAGGATCTGGACGGTTGGAGATGGAGAGTGAATTGACCCTGTCCAATTCTGCAGCCAAGTGGGGAGAGGGAGCCGGGTACCTGCCATAGGAGGCCACATTCCTTAGGTGGAGCCCCACCTGAAGAAAAAGCATCTTAACTGACCAGTGGGACTGCAGTGGGGCAACCACTATTAAATCTACCTGGGCAGTTAGGAGCATGAGGGTCCCCTCCCGGCCCTGCTCCGAATATACCCATGCCTCTGCCCTTTCCTCATTCCACAGGCAGCCACCCCAGCCAACTGCAGGGCCACATCTTTCTCTGTGGCTGGTTGGGGGAGGGGGGTGTGTGTTTGCACACACACACCAGAGATGTGTGCTTTTCCCGTACAGATTGCCGCAGAGAGGTGGCAGGGTAGTACAGAGTTGAAGTGGGGATTTTTTGTTCAAAAAGGAGGAACACAAGTAGCCACTCTGTCCATGTGCACATAGCATAGCATCTCCTTTTTTCAGGAACCTACTTCTCAAGACTGTAGGGACTCTCCTTGAGGACTTCCTGTCAAGCAGTGTCAGTTCTCCAGAGCCTTCTGGGTTGGGGTGGGGGGACGTCTGGCCCAAGGGCTGCTGGTCTACCTCCCAAGCCCACGTGGACACTCTGGCTATGGCCCGCCTCATCCTGCTGGTTCTGAGGCCTCTCTCTCATCCACAGTGGTGGTCCTGGCAGGGCTGTTCGTGATGGTCCTGGTCCTCTTGCTGGGAGCCTCCGTGGTCTGCCTGATCAGGGTGGCGCGGAGGAACCAGGAGCGCACCCTCCGTACTGTCTGGAGCTCTGGGGACGACAAGGAGCACCTGGTGAAGAACACTTACGTCCTGTGAACGCCCTGTCGCCAAGGGGCTGCCCTCCTCAACCCCCTGTTAATGAAGAGAATCTGCGAAGGGAGGAGAGACAAGTGTCGAACACGTGTGTGCTTTTTCAAATAGAGTGATTTGTCTGTATTTGCGCGATCATTAGGGCTTTTGGCCTGTTTGTTAATCCAGAAGGTAAGAGGGCTGCTCCCTGGTCTCCCGGGATGGGTTTGCTTTGGAAATTCTCTTAATGAAGGGCTGTGCACGTTGCAGATGTTCTAGCCCTAGATCGGAGTCGGTTCCTCTTCAATTTATTTCTTTGCTCCAGGTATAGTTTTCTTAGCTTATGTTGAATCCTGTTGCCTCCTTTCCCATCACAAAAGTGATGTTTTAATAGTTTCCTTTGTTTGTTTTCTGTTTTTTTTTTAAGTAAGCAGAAACATAAGTTTTTTTAATTAGGATTCTGAAAGGAAGAAAGTTAAATGTACAAGTTTAATAAAAACGGCCTTCCCTTTTAAAATAAATTTCAGCATGTGCTTTCTTTCTTTGTGGGACTGCTAATTTAAACTCTACCAAAGTTACCACAGGACACTACATGAGATGTCCCATTCCAGAAACAGACTTCTTAAAAAAACAGCATCTTTCATATCTTCTTTTTTATTTTTTTTTTTGCGGTACGCGGGCCCCTCACTGGCCTCTCCCATTGCGGAGCACGGGCTCCGGACGCACAGGCCCAGCAGCCATGGCCCATGGGCCCAGCCGCTCCGCAGCATGCGGGATCCCCCCTGGACCGGGACACGAACCTGCGTCCCCCGCACCGGCAGGCGGACTCCCAACCACTGCGCCACCAGGGAAGCCCTTTTCAGATCTTCTTGAATGAAATACATCTTACATTCCAACTGAGTGCCCATAAAATTTCACCAAACAACACTTAGCCTTACCACCTGTGGTAAGCTCTGATATTTTCTTATTCTATTTCACTTTTTAAAAATTTCGGCCTTAGGGACTTCCCTGGTGGCACAGTGGTTAAGAATCCGCCTGCCAATGCAGGGGACACAGGTTTGTTGATCCCTGCTCCGGGAAGATCCCACATACCGTGGAGCAACTAAGCCCAACTAAGCCTGCACCCTAGAGCCCGTGAGCCACAACTACCGAAGCCTGCATGCCTAGAGCCCGTGCTCCGCAACAAGAGAAGCCACCGCAACAAGAAGCCCACGCACCGCAATGAAGAGTAGCCCCTGCTCACCGCAACTAGAGGAAGCCCGCATGCAGCAACGCAGACCCAACACAGCCAAAATAAAATAAAATAAAATAATTAATTGGGCTTCCCTGGTGGCGCAGTGGTTGAGAGTCCACCTGCCGATGCAGGGGACACGGGTTCGTGCCCCAGTTTGGGAAGATCCCACATGCCGCGGAGCGGCTGGGCCCGTGAGCCATGGCCGCTGAGCCTGCACGTCCGGAGCCTGTGCTCAGCAACGGGAGAGGCCACAACAGTGAGAGGCCCGCGTACCAAAATTTAAAAAAAAATAATTAATTAATTAATTAATTAATTAAAAACAAAAAGGGAAAAAAATCGTAAAAAAAAATTTTGGTCATACCACATTGTTTTTTTTAATGACCCGCTTTGGTATCCATGATTTTCTTTTTAATTTATTTAAAAATAAATTGGAACAAAAAGACAATAAGCCCTCCTTTCCTTGACCCTTCGTAGAAATCCCTTCAGGCCAAAAGGCCACATTCTATACAGACATACCTCCTGTTACTGCACTTCGCAGATACTGCAGGGGTTTTTTCGGGTTTTGTTTTTTGTTTTTTTACAAATTGAAGGTTTGTGGCAACCCTGTGTTGTCAGATGATGGTTAGCATTTAAAGGTTTTTTGTGTTTTTTTTTTTTTAAAGATGTTGGGGGTAGGAGTTTATTAATTAATTTATTTATTTTTGCTGTGTTGGGTCTTCATTTCTGTGCGAGGGCTTTCTTTAGTTGCGGCCAGTGGGGGCCTCTCACTATCGCGGCCTCTCACTATTGTGGCCTCTCTTGTTGCGGAGCAAAGGCTCCAGATGCGCAGGCTCAGTAGTTGTGGCTCATGGGGCCTAGTTGCTCCACAGCATGTGGGATCCTCCCAGACCAGGGCTCGAACCTGTGTCCTCTGCATTAGCAGGCAGATTCTTAACACTGTGCCACCAAGGAAGCCCTAAAGTATTTTTAAATTAAGGTATATACATTGTTATTTTTAGACACAATGCGATTGCACACTTAATAGACTATAGTGTAAACATAAGTGTTATATGCACCGGGAAATCAAAAAATTCATGTGACTTTATTGTGATATTTGCTTTGTTGTGGTAGTCTGGAACTGAACACACAATATCTTGGAGGGGATGACTGTACATTGGGGGAAAGGCTTGTGTCCATTAGGGCTTAGAAATCTATTCCAGAAGCAATTGGGTAAATACCTCATCCAGTTTCCCCCAGCCCCTCTGGTCCATGGTAGACATTGCTCATGGATTCTGGCATTCTCCCTGCCAAGCCTTCCGGGCAACCTGGTGTTCCCAGGCCCTCACTCTGTGGTTGACTCAGAGTTGGTGAACAGGTGCCATATCCCAGACAAATTGGGACACCCGCCCCCGTTTCCCAACCCCCCCACCTCCCCAGTGCTCCGCAAGAGCCTGTGGTCCAGGGAAAGAGGGCCTAGACATTGGGAAGAGACTCTCCGCCCACCACCCCCCTCCAGGTGTGCAACAGCAGGCAGGTCACTTAACTCCTTCGAACCTCCGGTTTCCTCATCTGTAAGATGGGTGGATGTGAGGATCACATGAGATCATAGATGTCAGGTTGCCCATGGGAAGTGGTGGCCACCTCTGCCCACCTACCTGTGTCCTCGTTCCTCCTTAGTAGTTGGTGGTTCTTCCATACACCCACCCTGCCACCCCACGAGCAACTCTCAGGTCCACTCATGTATCTCTTTGGATTCAGGAACCTCAGACCCACTGATGCCTCTGGCCTTTCTCTACCTGCTTGAACAAGAGTTGTCTCTCCTTCATGTGAAGGAAAAAAGTAGTGTGTTTGGATTTGAAAAGAAACTGTCGGGAATCACTTCACTTTTTTTTGTTTATTTTTGCCGTGCCATGTGGTATGTGGGATATTAGTTCCCTGACCAGGGATCGAATTTGCACCCCCTGTATTGGAAGCGCAGAGTCTTAACCACTGGACCGCCAGGGAAGTCTGGGGATCACTTTTAAATAATTCTACTGCCGAAGGAAGATCATGAAGTGAATTCTCCTAACACCATCAAGGCCAGTCGAGTTTTCGCAGGTTTTTCATAGTGTATATGTTTTTGATGCAGAAGTTACCTCTGTGACTCACTTCTGCCAGAATTTGTCCTGTTCTGTCTTGTGGTTTGGGAGGCCCTGTGTCTCCACTTGCTCCTGGCAGATTGACAGCATGGGGCCTTGCGGCGCTCTTTGTCTGCCAGTGGTGTCTTGTCTCCCTTCTGTACTTTTCCGGGTTATGATGCTGCTGTTCCAGTCTGGGCAGCCACCTCAGCCAGCCACCTCCTGCCACGCCACTATGGCCCTTGAAACTAAACTGCCATGTTTTCCACTTTCTAGACCATTTAAAGGCTGACGTTGGTCCTCTTTTCGTTGCAAAAGCTGCCTAACAATAGGCCAGTAGCCAAGGTGTTCAATGGACATTTCATGGCCTTTGTCATCCTCAGACTGCTAGCATCATTCAGAGGTGGAATGGACTTCTAAAAAATCAACTCAACAAAGATCTCTACCTCTTCCTGGTCCGTACACTTTAGTAAGGTAGTTTGGTCACTGAATGTGTTTGTCACCAGAAAGGATTTATCTCTATCTCCTGGGTAAAGATCAGGTCAAAGGGGTTGGGAGTTATATAGACTATTTCAAAAATTTGGAATTCTACCCTCATCATTCCCGTGTATGATGCACCTTTCTTCCCCCTAACAGCAAGCCCAGGTTCACCTGGTTGGTGCACCCTCTGGGTGGCAGCTGACCAAAGGGGGCCTCAGGAATTAATTCTGGTTCAGCCTCCGAGATTCTTTCTTGGATGCCTAGTCCCAGGTCATGAAAACAATCACTGGGTGCCCTGCCTGCCACTTCTCCCTACAGTGGCCCACATGGTCTCTGTAAATTTGTAAAAATGCTTGTTCCATTTACATCTGACCTTTCCAAACAAAAGGTCTGGGTGTGAGTAGGTGATGATAGAAGAGGTAAAGCTATACCTTCTGGGATGGGAGTCACGCTGATTTCGTGTCCTCGGAGGGAGAATAACAACCTGGCACCTGGCAAGGGAACACCTCAGACCCCAGGAGGTGTGGGGGGTGGGGAAGGAGGGATGTAATCAGTGCTCCTTGTGCCCTCCAGATCCAACAGTGCAGCCTGCCAGTCCATCACCTGGCCCGCCTGAGCCCTGCAGCAGGCAGTGTGGCACACAGACGCAGCCAATCCTGAACCATTCTGCCACACCCAGTGCCATCAGCAGCAACGCCTGAACGTGGGCCCCGCCCACAGACGTTTACAAACACATGGACCTGCTCAGCTTCGTTCTAATCTGGCTGATAAAAGCACACGCTTCTGATGCCAAGCAGCTCCGGGCTATGCCATGTATGGCAATTGAGGCCGCAGCTACTCATGGCACTGCCCATGTGGCTTAACCAAACCAGTGCAGTGGTGTTCCAAGTCAAGTTTAACAACAAGTCCTGAACTGGAGTGCCTTGTGCCCAGCACTCTGTGTGTTTGCATGTGGGAAAAAACAAGTCACAGTGTCTCTCCATTGGGCATGAGGGCCTGCTCTGGGGCCTTGTAATTATTGGCAGTGACACCAAAGATCAACAGGTCAGTCTGAACTCCCTTGTGGGGTTCCTAATGGATAAGAGACTAGCCTTTGATTACATCCTGGCTGTCTGAAATAAGCCCTGCATGGTCACAGCTTGATGAGTCCAGGACACTGGATGGCAGGTTGGCCTCATCAACAGGAGTCACTGCTACTTTGAGTCCTGCTGACAGTAATTAAATGCCGTATGGGACAAACTGTTGTTTGTTTCCCTGTCTCCCTTGCAGCTGGATGTGACCAGGTGTCTAAATCCAGACTGAAGGGATGTGTGCTGCCTCCAGGTCGGGTCCTTAAAAGGAAGTGGTGTGCCCTCCACTTGCCCTTTTCCTTCCTGAGAACCCAATGGTGGGGGCCAGGCTCCCCATAGGCCCAGGGACGATATCCTGGAGGAATGCAGAGCACCCAGACAGAGGGAGCCCGGTCCCTGGATGATCTTGCAGAGTCACCCACTCACCTGCTCTGGACTCCCACCAGCTCAGGTTTTCGTGGGAGAGAAAAGTGAAGCTCTCTTAAGCCTCTGTCTTCAGAGTCTCTGAAAGCTGCCACATCCTTAATATAATATAGGAGCGAATAACCGGGGATCTGAAGGACCAGGCCACGGTCTCCCTGGACCCATTCACTCACTCACCCCACAATTTTATTTAGCACAGCAGTGAAGAGCTACTACTTCCTCTTGAGTCTGGAAGGTCTCACACTGCTGTCCCACAACCTACTAGCCCAGTGTCCTACTGTACCTTTTAGGGCTCAACTACATATAACATGGGGATCCTACTGCCAGTTTCATAAGGAATCATGAGACTGTGTTTGTGAATCATAATGAAAACTAACACTTACCAAGTATCTGTTTACCTTGTCCCAGGCACGCTCTGTGCAAAACCATGTACCTTATGAGGTAAGTTCCATTTGACAGAGGAGGACAATGAGGGCCAGACTGACTAACTTAATGTCCACAGAACAGTAAGGGGTAGAGCAAGGATTCCCCTGTAAGCAGACTGACCTCCAGAACCCAAACTCGTAGCCACTCTAAGCTTGCTCTAACCTGCCGTTGCCACACTGCCCGGCATCAGGTAACCTAATTCGCCAAATGATAGGGAGCACCAACTCCGAGCCACACCGTTCCAGGCGCTGAGCAAAGCAACGACGCTCCCACCCTCCTGAATTTATGTTCTGCTGGGAGAGACAGGCACTTTCTCTCATATCCTGCACACGGTTGTCGGCAAAGCCACAATCACTGTTCACCTCCTCTTCTCACTGAGAGTAAAGACCAAAGATCTTTGATTTACAAGACACTCCACCACCCACCCCAACCATCCCTCCTTTTCTACCTCTCTCCCTCCAGCTCTTCAGATACACAGGTACATTCCTGCCTCAGGGCCTTTGCACTTGCCACTCCCTCTGCCTAGATATGCCTCCGTGTTCTTGCATGGCTTGTTTTCTCACCTTCAGATCTGTACTCAGAAAGGCTTCAGTGAGGCTTCCCTGGTAACTCTCTGAAATCCAGCGTCTCCCAAACATACTACATAGTTATTCCCTGGTCCCCCTTCTTGCTGTATTTCTCTTCTTAACACATAGTACTTCAAAAAAAAAAAAAAATAGAGTTCATTGAGTTATAAGTTACATAAAACCCATTTCAAATATACAATTCAGTGATTTTTAATAATTTTACCAGGCGGTGCAACTATCACCATAAATCTGTTTTAGAACATTTTCATCCCCTTCCCCCCAGTAAAATCCCTCATGGCCATTTACAGCTAATCGCCATTCCCACACTCAGCTCCCAGCAACCACTAATCTACTTTGTCTCTCTGATTGCCTTTTCTGAATACTTCATGTGAATGATATCATACAACATGCAGTCTCTTGTGTCTGGCTTCTTTCACCCAGCATAATGTTTTTGAGGTTTATGTAGCTGTAGCGTATGTCAGGAGTTCATTCCTTTTTATTGCTGAATAGTATTCCATCGTATGGATAGATATATCACATTTTGTATATCTATTCACCAACTGATGGACAGTTTTGTTTCCAGCTTTTTCTAACATACTCTACATTTTGCCTTGTTCCCGGCACTAGAATGTCAATTCCACGGGGCTGGAATTTTTGCTGGTTTTGTTCAGCTCTGTGTCCCCAGAACTTGAACTGGGCTGGACACATGGTAGGTACTCAATAAATATATGCTGAAGGAACACGTGAGAATAAAGATAACCTCAGAGAGTGGTAAGCAAGGGCTATCTACGCTGGCCACGAAGCAGGGGAAAGGGGATGGAGTGACGAGGCTCCGTGGAGCCAGCAGTCAGGACAGTCTCCTCTAAGGAATGGACTTTGGAGCAGAGACCTGAACGCACAAGGCTGATTACTACACGCTCGTCATCATCCACAGGCCTCAGCTACCTGCTCCTGCCTAAATGCCAGCCTTGCCTGCCACTCCTGCAGGTGCAGGCAGCCAACTTGGCAGCAGGGCTGGGCTGGAGAGGGACTTGCAAGGACTAGCCTCACAGCCATCGGAACAGATGACGCAGGCCCCAACTCCTCCCTGGGCCTAACCTGGGCCCTGTGCAGTGTGGGGAGGGAAGGCTGGGCTCGCCTGGCTGCCCCTTCTGCTGAGTGACCCCCAGGGTGAGATAAAGGGGTCAGGCACAGCCTTGGATTTGAGCTACACTGCCTGGGTTCGAATCTCAGTTCTAGCCTGTTCACAAGGAGCTAATTTTGTCCGTCATCTTAACTGGTCCCTCAGTTTTCTCATCTGTAAAATAGGGATAGCAACCATAGCTACCTTTTACTTAAAAGCCAAACATTATTTTATAAGCACTTACTCCTTGTAACTGTGTGCAGGCATGGTTGTGGGAAACTAATCCATTTGATTCTTACAACAGCTCCATATGGTAGCTGTTCTTTACAGATGAGGAAACTGAGGCCCAGAGAGGCGGAGTAACTTTCCCCAGATTACTCCGCTACTAAGTAATACAGATGGGCTTCCAATCAGCAGACTGGTTCCAAGTGCATGCTCTTCACCCCTTCAGACACTGCTTCTCACCAAGCCAAAGGCATTGTTATAGTGAGTTAATGTATCTGAAGCCCTTGGAACAGCAGCCCAGCACGTAGTAAGTACACAAGGAGTGTCAGTATTATCACAGAGGGCACAGGGAGGCACCCTCCCTCTCATTTCTTCAAAAGCAAGGATCTGACCCTTTTAGGGGAAGCTGATAACAGCTCTAGCCCCTCAAATCTGCAACTGCCCACACATTCCTCCCCCAGCCCCACCCACCACTCACTTGCCAAGGCTCACTGGGTGGGTGGTGGTGTGGGGGAGACATAAGTTAACTGTCCACCCTCCCCATTTCCCAGAGGACCAGTTGGGCGGTGCCGGGGAGGGGCTGTGAGTCAGGGCTAAGGACTCTGAACAAAGGTCTCGGGTAGGGCTCCTCAGAACTTCCGGGGCTGGCCCACTGCCTCTCCCCAAGGCCGGTCCCCTGCCTTTGGCCGTGCAGACATACCTTCTCTCAGCACCATGGAGGTCGACCTGTCGGCAGGTGCGCTCCTGGGGAGTGGGGAGCTTGAGGGGCAGGGGGCCAGACTCAAACCCAGGGACTGCCTCCAACGGGGCATTCCCTGCGCTTGCACCAACGCACCCAATTTCTCTTCTCTCTGCAGCCCTGGAGTCCACCTCCAAGAAGCCCCACGGGGCAGGCCAGGTGGGAGACCCCAAGCACGCCCCCGACAAAGTCGAGGGAGCTGATAACCCGAAGGTAAGTCACTTCATTCTTAGGAGGGTGTTTTTGACCCCAGGGCCCCGCTAGGTCTGGGGCCTCCGACACGGGGGGATGGGAGCTGGGAAAGGGGTCCCTGGCCTCACTGCCATGCCTCCGACTACCATCAGCACGGCCACGGTCACGGTCACGGCCACGGCCACGGCCACGGCCACGGCCCCGGTCACGGCCACGGCCACGGCCACGGCCCCGGTCACGGTCACGGCCACGGTCACGGCCACGGAAGCTCCTCAGGTTCCGGCAGCGGCTCCAGCGACTCAGAAAATGAGGCGAAGGTAAGAGGCTTACCCCTCACTAGCGGATGCCCGGCGCCCCAGCCCGGAATTCGGGCCGACGTCTCACAGGCGAACCCTCTCTCTCCTCTCCCTCCCCCACCGCCCTCCGCCCCACAGCCCAGCGCTGCCGTTTCCGAGCTGTACAAAAGCGCCCCGGGCAAGGTCAAGAAGCCCAAGGTGAAAAAGGAGAAGAAGAAGGAGGAGAAGAAGGAGGAGAAGAAGGAGGGCAAGAAGAAGGAGGGGAAGGAGGCTTCCCACTGACGGGCCTCTCCGGGGCTCATTAAACCTTCTCTCGGCCTCCAGGTTGCCTTTTGTCCCCCGCCCTTCCCCATCCCCCTTCTCGGACCGGGCCTGCCCCCTGCTGGGCACCGCGCGCCAAGGAGAGGCTGCCCACGCCGTGCCCATTACGGTTTATTGTTTCTGGAACAGTGGCCGCACTGCTGGGGGGCGGCCTGTGCAGCTGGAGATCTCAGCACCTCGGCGAGGATGGGGAGGGAGGGACTCGGGCGGCGGGGTGGACCCTGTGGCCGGCAGGTGGCCGGGAGATGAGCGGCGGCAGCGCGGTAGCCACCGGAAGCAGCAGCTGGAGGCGTTGTGGGGCCGCCCTCACCGCACCAGGTGGAAGGTGAGCCAGTACATGAGCAGGGGCTGCGCCGCCGCCACGGCCATGGTCAGGTACATGCGCAGCTGGTTCCGCGCCCCACGCACCGGGATGCCCTCGGCCGCCGCCTCGGCCAGGATCTTCAGCCGCAGCGTCCGGATCTGGGCGGGGGAGGGGTTCACTCTTGAGCCCGCACTCCTTCCAGACTCCAGTTTCCCCACCCCTCCATAGGGCAGCTGGGCTCAAGTCTCTGCTCTTGAGGAACCTTGGTTTCTCCCAAATCTCCTAACACACGTGGAGGACCTGCTCCTCCTCCCAGGCCTTGGGAGAAAATGTGAGGGTTCCAAACTCAAACGCTAGGCGAGGCCTCTTAAGTGAGTGAGGTGAGGAACTTCACTGTGAATACTCCACCTGAGGGGATGGCCAGGCTTGGCCCTTTGGCCGCCACCAGCTTGTGTTGACCCTTGACAATTTTTCAACACAAGCCAGAAATGCCTTCTTTTTCTTCTTAACTTTTTTCCCCCTCCCCTCCCCCCCCCCAGAATTTTAAATAATGACATCTAAGTCGAAGTTTATCTGAGCAGATCTGGCCCACCAGCCACTAGTTTTTGCCCTCTGCTCCTCACACTGAATCCTCCCAGTACCCTGACGTGCAATTATCATTATCCCCATTTTACAGAAGGGCAAGCAGGTTTAAAGAGAGGAAGCGATCTGCCCAGGATGGAGCGAAGCCTGGGTTCAAACCCAGGCCTGGTGGATCCCAGTGCTCTTAACCAGCACCTCCACTCCAGCTGGATGAACTCTCAGAGAAGCTACTTTGAGGATACTTAACTCTTTTCATCCTAAAGGAAATTCTGGTAGGAAGCCCATCATGCAAGGCGAGTGGAGTGAGGGTGAGAGCCCACTCTAGCAGCCTGGCTGGCGCCTCCTCTTCCTTCAGGACCCCGCTTGGACACCCCCTCTTCCAGGAAGCTCTCCAGACCCTCAGGCTAGGGCAGCCACTCCAGGGCTCCTCAGTTCACCAGTGTGGGGCCTCTGGTCTAAACTCCCCACCTGACATCCCCTGCTTGGATGCCTCCAGGGACCCCCAACTCTGCCCAGGAGGCCTGTGCCCTGAGTCCCATCCTTCCCTGAGCCCCAGCTCACCATGAACACAAAGATGGACACACAGCACCAGCCCAGCACCAGGTAGTAGCCAATCTTTCCAAAGAGCAGGCCCATGAGGACCCCACCAATCATCCTGTGGGGGAAAGGGGAAGGCTGGTCTGAGGAAGAAGCCCCAGAGCTGGGGGCTGGCGGTGGGAAGGTGGAGAGGGTACTCACCCAACATATTTGTAGCCCAAGAAGGCCACCAGGTCGATAGTGGTGAGGTCTGTGTTGACAGTGACAAGGTAGAGGCTGAGCAGGATGGCCAGCACCTCCAGTGTCAGCCAGGCCAACGCCGAGCTCGCCTGCAGCCCCAGGAGGTCTGGAGAGAACCTGTCAGCACCCAGTCTCTGTCATTCAGTTAGCTGGCTCAGACCCTCCCTAAGCATCCCCCTGGGGACAGCCTGTATGGGGGGGGGGGCGGGGCATGCTGAAGACCCGGCAGGGGCCAAGATGGATCTGGGCCCTGTCCTGGAAATCCCATCCCCAGTGACAGCCCAGAAAGGTCAGGGCTGGGATGGGGGAAGCACAGGGCAGGGGAGATGTGTGACACCGTTGGGAGGTGGGTATCAGACACTTGAGCTAAGGCTTGAAGGAGTAAGGAGCTGATTGGGGAAGAAGGACCTTAGTCTCTGCCATATCCCCAGTGCCTCAACAATTAACTGACTCTAATGACAACTGTTTTCCATGCCACAAAGGAAATGAACAGGGGTCTATGAGTGAGAGGTGGGGGCCTGACGCAGGCTGGAGGGTGGAAAGGCTTCCCTGAGGAAGTAACAGCGCAGTGGAGACATCATGAGTGAATAGGTGCTCAGCAGGTGATGTAGGGGAGGAACACACTCCCCAGCAAAGGGAACTGATGTGCAAAGGCCCTGGGAAGGCAACCCAGGTCCTCTGAAGAAACAGAAAGAGGACCAGAGTAGCACAGCAGAGTGAGGGAGAGGGGCAGGCAGTGCCAGGCTAAGGAGCTGGGGCTTGGTCTGGGGACAGGGGAGCTAGGGACAGCTTCTGAGCAGGGGGGGACATGGCCAGGCTCACCTCTCAGCCAAGACCTTCCTGCTGGAGTGGGGGTGCAGGGGGTGTGTGGGGGCCGGGCAGCTGGTTAGGAGAGGCCAGGGGAAGGATGGATTTAGTGTCACCCAGCACAGGGTGTGGTGATGGGCTGCACACGGGTGGGAAAGAGGAAAGGGACAAGGGTGACCCTGAGGGTGACCGTGCGGGCTCTGTCTTGGGCTAACTGGGAACATGGTGGGGCTCTTCTGAGACAGGGGAACCAAGAGACCTTCCTGACTGCCCCTCAGCTCCCCCAAACCCCACACCACTCTGCCTACTCCAGGCCTCTCTTACCTATCCTGGGTCCCCAGCGCCAGGCCAGCCACCAAGACGTAGGTGATGAAAGCCATGGCTGTGAGAGGGAGACACACAGACACTAGTCAGAAGAAGAAGGACCATCCAGGGCCTCCGGGCACCTAAACCTCTGCCCGAGACAGGCCCACCCAGAGGGAGGAGGGCACCGGGCTGTGGTGGGTAGGGTGAAACCTGGAATGTAGAGGTCAGGAGCGTTGACATCAAAGCGCGGGGCCACTGGTGTGTCCTGCTGGTACTGCACCTCCCAGTCCTGTAGGGAGGGCGGAGGGGGCAGGCAGGACCAGAGCTGGGCTCCTGGCCCGCCTACAGGCCCTCTCTCGGCCTATCTTCCTGCCTCTCACGCCTGCCCCAGCCTGACCCACCCCTGTCTACAGGCTGCCACCCCGCTCAGATGCTCACCTGGTGCAGGTAGGGGAAGAAGAGCAGACCCAGCTTTTTGCCCACATACATGGTGTCCACAGCGAAGTAATACTTGAGCTTGGTGACGGGGATGAAGCGGTCGATCTGGGGAGGCAGAGCGCCAACCTGAAGCCCTGGCCCCAAGGCCCCTACCTGCCCCCACACCCACCAGCCCGGCCCACTCACGTTCTTATCTACCAGCTCCTTGCCCTGCGCGGCTAGGCTGCTCCCGTAGGCCATGGCCATGTTGGAAACAGGATCACCCAGGAAGGCCGACTGGGGCGAGGCAGAGGCTGTAGGGTAGCCCAGGCCGCCAGGCGCCCGCTGGGCCCCATAGCCTCGGCTCTGGGCCGAACTCGTGTCATCAAAAAGCTGGTGGGGGTCAGCCATGCCTGGCTGGGACACAGGTACCCTCCGCTTCGAGGCTGCAGGGGGAGAAGGGTGGGGAGCCTCATTCATTTTGCAGGAGCTCTCCCTCCCACTTCTGCCGCAGTGGGGCACCGTCAGATGGGTTGTCTAGTCAGGTTTGGGCGGCCTCTGCCTGCCTGCCATCCATCCATCCATCCAAATAACAATGAGGAGGAGGAGGACGACGATGACAGCTACTATGTACTGGGGTTGACTGTGCACAGCACCCTGTGCTAAGCCTCTTACAAACAAGGTCTCTAGACAGACCTTCTCCGTGCACGTTCTCTCTTACTCATCCAGCTCCAGCCACACCGGCCCCAGTACTCAGTGAACACACCAGGCACATTCCCACCTCAGGGCCTCTTCACTGGCGGTTCCTCTGCCTGAACGCTCTTGCCCCAGACATCCTCAGGGCTCCCTCCTCTCCTCGAGGTCTTGGCTCCGTGGGGCCTTCCCCAGCCATCCTGTCTACAACTGCATCTCCCTTGGTGCCATCCCCTCATCCCTCTTCCCCACTTCATTTATATCCACAGAACTCAGCAACAGCTGACATACTAGCTGTTTATGTTATTCACTGTCTGTCTCCCCCACTCAAATTTGAGCCCCCGCCAAGGTGAGGAGCTTTGTCTTGTTTGTGACTGAAGCCCCAGCCCCTAGAACAGGTGCTTGATAAAAACCTGATGTAAAAATAAAAATAAATAAATAAAAATAAATAAATTTTTAAAAAGGGCTTCCCTGGTGGTGCAGTGGTTGGGGGTCTGCCTGCCAATGCAGGGGACACGGGTTTGAGCCCTGGTCCGGGAGGATCCCACATGCCGCGGAGCGGCTAGGCCTGTGCGCCATAACTACTGACCAGTGCTCTGGAGCCTGCGAGCCACAACTATTGAGTCTGCGAGCCTGGAGCCCGTGCTCTGCAACAAGAGAAACCACTGCTCCCCGCAACTGGAGAGGGCCTGCGTGCAGCAATGAAGACCCAACGCAGCCAAAAGTAAATAAAAATAAATTTAAAAACCTGATGAATGAATAAATGGCCATGCCCATTTTACAGATGTGGAAACCGAGGCTCAGACAGGCTAAATGACTTGTGCAAAGGGCCAAAATGAGGGAGTGACAGAGCAGGATTCCAGCCCAGGTCACCCTGTTAAATATTGTAATAATTAAACCCCAGCTGAGCACTTAAACCACACACCAGGCCATGTTCTAAACACTGTGGATTAACTCATTTAATCCTCACAACAATCCATTTTGTGTTGGTGAGACTATCATCCCATTTTACAGATGGGAACCGTGAGCCCCAAAGAGGCTCAGGCCCTTGCCCAGAGTCATACAGATGGTGTGAAGCAGAGCCGGGTTTCAAGTTTTCAAAAGATCCCTCCATTTCTTGTGGGGAACAGACTGGGAAGGTGGGGACAAGATGAGGGGAGAGGAGGGGAGGGGAGGGGGGAGGAAGCTGCTGAGGTGGTCCAGGTGGGAGAACAGGATGGGGTGGGCAGGGGTGGGGTGGGGAGGGGAGGGGCTGCTTCTGGCAAATTTTGGAGGTAGGAGAGGCAGGATTGCTGGAGGTGTGCTTGGCTGCGGTAGGGTAAGGAAGATGAAGGAATTCATGCTGTCTTCCCAGATTCTGGTCTGAGTGATCAAGTGGATGGGAGTGCTGTCTACTGAGATGGGGAATACGGAGAGAGCAGATTTGAACCCAGTACTCAGGCTCCAGTACCCTGACCAATAAGCCATGCCACCGCAGCAAACGTTTACTGAGCTCCTCCTCTGTGCCAGGCGCCACAGTGGGAACAGGGTGGTAGGATTACAACGGGATGTGGAAGAGGAATCACATAATCCATGTCATGACTTTCTCTGCACCTCACTTTTCTCCTCTGCAGGATGGTGTCGATACTCCAGGGCAAAGTGACATAAACTCCTCACCCCCTGGCCTGGCCCATAAAAAAGTGGTCAATCCCGTCACCTATTATCAATAACTAGCCCCTCGACTCTTCCTCTTCATTATTTGTAGCCTGAAAACAGACCCAGGTAGTCCTCTATCCCAGAGCAAGCAGCACTGGCCCCGGCCCACTTGTCCCCAAGCACCACTTCTCTTTTCCCTCTCCCACTTCTGGCCAAAGGGCTGGCTTCCTGAAAGCTTTAGTGTAAGCACTTCCTCCCTCTTTGTTGCCCCTTCAGCCCTTGGCATTTGGGGTTCTGCTCTCACCGGTCCCCTAAATGCCTCTGCATTACCAGGCCAAGGCCGTTATTCCACTCTCCTCAGACTCAAGCTCCTCGGCAGCACTGAGGCCCTTGCTCCAACTGCCAACCTCCAACTCTCTGCTCTCCTGGCTTCTGAGACACTGTACTACCTCTTTCTCTTTCCTGTCGGAGCCCCACAAACATCGACTGAGCACCTCTGTGGGTTAGGCTGTGCTGCGGGTGAGGTGGATACAGCAGTGAACCAAAAGGGAAAAACTCATGGAGCTGATGTTCTGATCGGTCCTTCTCAATCAGTGATTTCTCTCCAGCTCCCTGAATTGTGTGCCCCAATTTTCCACCACCCTTACCCTTGTCTTCTGTCTCTCACCTAGGGCAATCTCCGGGAGTGTGAGTGCCACCCACCCTGTGCCCTGGGCTGTCTCTAGCCACCACTTCCTGCCAAGGCCCCAGGGCCTCTACCTCTGACATCAGTTCTCACCCACCTGGTCTCAATGTTACCCTCCCTTCTCAGACTCTGTCATCTTGCACCTGACTTAAATGTCCTCCTATCAGCTTCCCCTGTTCATTCTTAGCCCCAACAACCTCCTTTCCAGTCAACAGCCAGAATGATCTTTTTAAATGTAAAAGAGAATATTTCATGCCCTCTGCCTAAGATCGGTGCCCACTGCGCTGAGAATAAAATCCAAATGCCTAGGAGGCCCTGCATGACCCAGCCCTGGTTTGCTACCTCTCCTGGGACTCACTCCACCAGTCACAGGGCCTCCTCCTCTCGGGCCCTGACCCTGCCAAGCTCCTTGCCCCCTCAGGCTTTTGAACATACAGTGCTATCACCTTGGAACACCTTCCCACAATTAACACCTGACAATACAGCACTCAGGCCTCAGCTCAAAAGATTCCTTCTCAGAGAGACCTTCCTCACTCCTCAATGTAAAGCACTAGCCCCACACTGTTCTTTCTCATAACATCCAGTGGTTCTTTTTTCTCTTCCAAGTACTTGTCACAATTTCTGAATCTATATTCATTTGTCTACTTGCTTACTCAGCACAGGCCTCCCACGCTTTTCCCTCGCACCATAAATCCCCTTCCCCGGGCTAATTCCTCATCATTCGATGTTACGTCTTCCAGGAAGCTTCACTGACAAGCCTGGGCTGGGTCATGTTTCCTAATCTGGGCTAACACAACACCTCCATCCCTGCCATAACCACTCTGATTGTGCTTCCCCCATCCCAGTCCTGACCCCTCTGCCTGCTCTTCTCTTATCACAGCTCCATCACGCTAGACTGTCGCTGTCTTCTGCTCTGTACTGGTAAGCTCCATGAAGACAGGAACCAGGACTGATGGGCACGGCTGTATCCCCAGCATCGCCCACCACAGGGCCAGTCAGGCATCTTACAAAGGCTGAGGGAGGAATGCATGCATCATGTCTTAAGGCCTCCTCAACCCCTAGTCAGTTTCTGGCTTATTCCCTTTACAGTCCTAATCACTCCCGAAATTATCCTGCTGCCTAGTTTGCTTCCAAGTTTAGTGTCTGTCTTCCCACTAAACTCTGAGCTGTAAGTTGCCAAGTTGCTGGTTACTACTGGGTACCCAAATTGCAGCACAGGGCCTGGCACAAGGGAGCTGAAGTAAGATATGCTGAATGAATAAATGAGACGCACTCACACTCCCGGAGATGAAGAGGAACTTAGAGATACAAATTCACAGACATGGGAAAAGGGGATTAACAGCACAATAAACACAGGTTCAAATCTTAAATGAGGGGTAAACACGGCCCTCTGCGATCACGCAGGGCTATGAACGCCGTCCTAAGGTGCGTGGGCAACAGCCCAAGGCCACAGAAGGGTGGGGAGAGGACAGACGGCTAACTGCAAATGAATGAAAGTCGCGTTGTTCTGCACATCACACAATATCCTGCCCAAACTTGTTTTCTTCTAAAGGAATTTCCTAAAGAAGAATAGAGTCCAACACGCCCCCTACCCGGACCTGGCATCCCTGCGCCGTGCACACCTCGTAAATCCAGATCCCTGACCTCGTGACCTCCGACCTGCGGCGACCTCGCCAACCGCCGAGGCGGCCCCGCCATGCCCCGCCCTCCTAGCTCCTCGGTCGGCCACGTACGCCACTTACGCTGCCGGGGCGTCCCCGCCGCCGCCAAGCCTGCCGGGTGCATTCTCCGCTGCCGCCGCCGCCACCGCAGCCCCAGCCACGGTTCGAAATGTGCCCGCCCGGCTCCCGTAGCCACGCCTCACCGGCCACACGACAGCCAATGGGCGTCACGATCGCGCAGACGCCACGCCTCCTCACAGAGGCCCAGACAAGCTGGCGGGTAAGAGGCGAAGACTGGAGGCCGGTGACGTTAGGCGAGAGTCAGGCCTGCAGGGCAAGGAGGGCGGAGCCCGGAACAATCGAAGGAGTAGGCGGTGTCGTGCATGATGGAAAATGTAGGTGTCGAGCGAAGAGGGCGATGGGAAATGGAGTTCTCTATAGACAAACGCTCAATTTGGCTCTTGAGAACACTGGGGAGCGAGAGAAGGGTATGGAGCAGGAGAGGAGAGACCCGTTAGTGTTCCCCAGGGGCTAAGCAGAGTTGTGCGGGCTCTAGCGCTTATACAGTTTTGGCAGACTTTAGGTATTAAAGTGATTATTTAGAGGGAGAAAAGGATATCCAACAAGTTAGGTGGGAAGAACCAGGTGTCTTTCCTCAAGACGTATTGTTAAAAAACAAAATTAGGGACTTCCTTGGCGGTCCAGTGGTTAAGACTCCGCGCTTCCACTGCAGGGGGCGTGGGTTCCATCCCTGGTTGGGGAACTAAGATCCCACATGCCAGCTTGATGCGGCCAAAACCAAAAAAAAAAACCCCACAAACAAAACAAACCAAAAAACCCCAAACTAAACCGAGTAAAATTTCTTAAATTAATTTTTTATTGGAGTATAGTTGCTTTACTAAACCGAGTAAATTTGAAGACCTATGGGATTTATTCAAAAATTTATGGGGGCTTCCCTGGTGGCGCGGTGTTTGGGAGTCCGCCTGCCGATGCAGGGTACACAGGTTCGTGCCCCGGTCCGGGAGGATCTCGCGTGCCGCGGAGCGGCTGGGCCCGTGGGCCGTGGCCGCTGAGCCTGCGCGTCCGGAGCCTGTGCTCCGCAACGGGAGAGGCCACAGCGGTGAGAGGCCCACGTACCGCAAAAAAAAAAAAAAAAAAAAAGAATCGGGCGACATCCCATCTAGTAAATAGAACGGAGCTTGAAGGAGTTGTACAAAATGGAGGTTTTTTTATAGAAGGAGGCAAGGAAGTTATTCGCAAAAGAAAGAATTATTTCAGGCCAGGTCACCTTCTTTTGGTGGGAGGGTGAGAGTCTATCTTATAGAATACCTCTTCTTCCTTTGCGGGGGTAGGGGTGGGGGCGTGGGGAGTGTAGAAATGGTGAGGTCCCACATGACAGATTACCTCGCTGGTGCTGACCAGGAAATTCCAGACTGGCCGATTAAGATTACCTTCCTGGGGAAGGACAAAATTGCAGTTAGGTCAGATGTTAAAATCTAGGTTTGGTATCATGGGCTTTAGCACAAGTGACGCCATTTGGGGTCTGTGGTTTTCTCTTTAACAACATCTTTAGACATTTTCCCAAAAAGTCATAAAAATGTTCCTGTGTTGCAACCTGGTTTCCCTGGTTTGCCAAAAAACATTATAACCCCCAGCAAGTGAGCACACACGGGCACACCTGCAAGTGAGGGGCCCCGAACATTAAGCTACCTTAGTCTCTCCTGTCTCTGCCCTCCGTCTCCCCCTTTATCTAACCTGTCTCCCCCCCCCTCAGCCTCCCCTTTTCTGTCCCTCAGTCTGCTCCAGTTATCTCAGGCAAAGATAATGGTAGAAATGACTTCTGGGGAGTGATAGCCCTCCGGAAGGATGTCAGCAAGTGACCGTGTCACTGTGGCTTTCCCTTTCCTCTTCTGAGACACTGTCTTTTCTGGGGACCTTGAAGACTGTTCTAGTCTCTCAGTTATGACTCCTGGCTGCACAGTCCTCTAGGCTTCACCATCCAAGCCCCTGTCACTCTGCCTGTGCTTCCCTTATCACAGCCCTGACCCTCTGGGCTGTCACTCGGTTGAAGTGCGGGGAGCCCCCCCGCGAGGGCAGGGCCCAGGGACTGTCTTGGTCACTGCGTGTCCCCAGCATCACCCAGCAAAGCGCCAGGCACAAATTGAGGGCTGAGCAAAGATTTGGTGAATAGCTAAGGATCCCCACTCTGTGAGGGCACAGGTGACACCTGGCCCTGTGGTGTCCCCTTTGTGAGTTAGACAGGGGTTCCCTCCAGGTGGACGCAGCCCCACTCCAGAACACACGACCTGGCGCGTGGAGCGAGGGCTGGATTTCAGTTTGTCCCCTTGTCCCCTCAGCCACGCGCCCCGGTGCGGCGCACAAACTTCGCAGCCTTGAGCAATGGCCCTAAGGAGTCGGGGAGCGACTCCTCGGTCCGCGAGCCGAAAACAGACTTAGGATTCTCTCTGGCGTAGGAAGCCGCGGCTCCGGGGAGGAAGCAAAGGAAGGAAGGGGGAGGAAAGGAAGAATACCCCCAACCCAAGCATCCCGCCGGTCTCCTGGGTCCGGGAGCGCTGGTCTCCTCCCTCTCGGTCTCCACACCTGGCTGTGGGGTGTGCCTCAGTTTCCTCCACCCCGCCCCTCCCCTTTTTTCTCTTCTTCCTCTTTGGGGCGCCGGTGGCCGCGCGTCAAGCACTCCCGGAACTGAAGCTGGGCGCCTGGCGGTCGGGAGGCAGGGGCCACGTCAGCGGGGCGGCCGGGAGCTTGGCGGGCCGGCCGGCTGCGCCATGCGGCGGGGAGCGCTCCTGGCGGGCGCCCTGGCGGCGTACATCGCTTACCTGGTGCTGGGCGCGCTGCTGGTGGCGCGGCTGGAGCGGCCGCACGAAGACCGCCTCCGAGCTGAGCTGCAGACTCTGCGCCAGCAGCTGCTGCAGCGCAGCCCTTGTGTGGCTGCCCCCGCCCTAGACGCCTTCGTGGAGCGGATGCTGGCGGCAGGACGGCTGGGGCGCGCAGCACTCGCCAACGCCTCGGGGTCCGCCAACGCCTCGGACCCCGCCTGGGACTTCGCCTCGGCGCTCTTCTTCGCCAGCACGCTGGTCACCACCGTGGGTACGTGGTCGCCCTCCCGAGCCCCCGACCCGGGACCCCCCGGAGCCCCCGCCTCCCTAGGGACCCAGGAGCCGCCACGAAATACCCTGATCCCGGCGGATAATTCCCGATCTACTCTGAGCCCAGGATCCCCTCAAAACCCCCCAACGAGGACCTGGGACCCACACTCATGGGCTTCTCCACCTTGGGGAGCCTCCATCCATGCCTTTCCTCCCAGTAGGAAATCCACCAGTTCCCTCGGGGACCAGAGCCACCCTCAGAGTACCTTCCGGCGAGCATCTGGGACCTCATTCCTCTGCCTTAACTCCCTTGGAGACCCGGGTCTGTCCAGTCCCCTCTGGGCCTAGAACTACCCTCAGAGACCTCCTGCGAGAACCCCGGACCCTCTGCCTGAGACCCTCGCCCCATCTGGACTGGGACCTCAGCCATGCTGAGCCAGCTGTCTCTGGCTCAGACCGCCATCCCCTCCAACACTGTCTCCTGGTTCTCCAGATACGTCCTTCTGGGTTGCCCCTTAGGAAGACTTACCCCAATCTCCTCCTGACCCTGGTGCCCCAGTGAGGACCCTGAATCTCCAGACCCTCTCCCGGTGCTATCCCTAAAGACCTTACTGCCAGTAGACATCCCTCAGCCAGAACCTGGGGCCCCTATCCCAGACTTCTAGCCCTCTGGACCTAGACCACTCCCCAGCAAGGGGCCCTGCCCTCCTCCTGACCAAGGACCACCCCCACCCTCATACTCCTCTGCAGGTAGCCCTGACTCCAGACACAGGGCCCCTCTTCACGTACCCCACTCCGTCTTAACATCTTTGTATTGAGGAGCCCTCAGTGCAGGGCTTTCCTCCCAATAGGGACACCCCTGTACCCTCTGAACGTGGGACTTCCAATTCAGCAGCCCCAGCTGTGGAAGTGCGTGAGAAAACTAGAGCACCTTCAGGAAGGGCCGCTGACTTTCCAACCAGAAGCTCCCTAGCCAGGACTCCCACCCCTCCAGTCCCAAAACGGCACCAGCAAAAACCCCTACTGTTTTCCAAGCCAGGGACTCCCCATGGGGACCCCTTTGTTTATTTATGTTGGCCCCCGCATGGATCTTTGTTCCCTGAACACAAACCCATGCCCCCTGCAGTGGAAGTGCGGAGTCCTAACCACTGGACCACCAGGAAATTCTTTGCAGACCTCTTTGAACCCGAGAACCCCTAGCTGAGACTCTCACCACTCTCTGGACCCTGACACCCCTCGTAAGAACCCCAGAACCACCTGAGACCCCAGCGCCCTCCACACACGCTGTCCCTGAGAGCAGAATCGCCCCCCTCCCCAGGATGCCAGTCCAGGGAGCCGGCTCTCTGCACCTGCTACCCCTCCCCCGAGACCCCCTGCCCAACCTGAATTTCCCATGAAAGGGAACCTCCTGGGGACCTGGGACCCCTTCAGTCTCCTCCAGACCCACAGCTGGGACCTTTCTCTCCACCCCAACCCTGTTGTAGTCTGCTCTGGACCTGAAGTTCTCCCTCCATCAAGGACACTCCAGGCTCTCTGTACCCCAGACCCCCCACCACCACTGTCCACTCAAGACCATTACCACTTTCCACCCTTGACACTCTCAGCCAGAACCTGAGACACACACACCCCTCCCATCCTCCCCGTAGCGTTGTCTACCCCCATCATGTCCCCTCAGGCATCCTTGGGCTCAGAAGCCCCTTCTGCCTGAGGATTCCCCTTCCAATCCAGAGAACACCCACACTGGTGCCTGTCCCCCTTCTTCCTCTGGACCCAGGACCCCAGCCCCAAACCAGGATTCTTTTCAAACCAGGACACTGGCCTCTGATTTCAGATTACTGACTGGACCCCACAGATCCCCTTCTCTGGACCCCTACAGCCTCAGGTGGGACTGACGCCCCCTCCCAGCCCTACCCAGGAAATCTCTCACCTCAGGGCCCCTCAGACCTGGAAAATCCCTTTGTTGTCAGGCTCTGCTGGTCCTCCCACAGCCCCTCCCCAGCCCCCAAACTTCCTCTTTGCCTCTTTGCTAGGATTTGGATAGGGGAGGTGGCTGGGGCCTGGCTAGCCCAGACTACTAACTCCCCTTCACTGCCGGCAATAGCAAGCAGCCTTTGCCTTTTGTGCCCTGTCATCATTGTGTGGATCAGCAAACCAAGGCCCGGGGCAGCAGGGCTGGATGCTTCTCACAGACTTCCCAGTTGCTGGCTGGGCCTGCACGACCTGCTCCCCGGCTTCACTCTCCCTCTGTCTCCTCCCAGATCCTGGCTTCGGAGAAGTTGTCCCAGGCAAGACAGGTGAAGAAGCCAAACTCAAGGCAGGCACCGTCTGGGTGATCTCTGATTCTCAGTGTCCTCCCTCATCTGTAAAATGGGGATAACAACACTCCCTGCTTCACAGTAATAGCAATACCTGGTAGAGGACTTAACCACATATGGACTTTGACTCACTCAGTACAATAAGCCTTGTGAGGCAGGTACCATTAGCGGTTCTATTTTTCAACAGTAGAAACTGAGGCCCAGAGAGGTTGGACAATTCGCCCAAGGCCACACAGGTAGGAAGTATAGCGTGCGGTTTTGAACTGAGGCTGTCAGGCCTCAGAGTCCCATGCTGTTAACCGACACACCACACTACCTCTTAGGCTTGCATGAATGAAGGAGGGTGATGTATGTATATTTAAAAAAAATTATTCTGACATTCGTTAAAAATGGTAGGTTATTGCAACAGGGGAGAGAGACTGAACTCAATTCCGAATATAGCAAAGACAACTGGAGAGATTTAGAGCTGAGAGCAAAGTGAAGGGGTCAGTGGATGGAAAATTACCAAGAGGAGCATGGAAGGTAGGGGGATTCTTGCTAAACTGGCTCAATAGGATTCTTGCTAAATACCGGCCAAGGGCTTCGATATCAGTGGTGGATGGTGAGGAATCTGATCAGGTATCAAGAGTGGGGGGATTCTCCCTAAACCAACTGAGGATTCCTGCTAAAACTGGGCTTAGTCAAGAAGAGGGCTCAGGACTTCCCTGGTGGCCCAGTGGTTTAGACTCTGCGCTTCCAATGCAGGGACGCAGGTTCGATCCCTGGTCAGGGAACTAAGATCCCACATGCCACGCGGCACAGCCAAAAAAAAAGGAAGAGGGCTCAGAGGAGCTGACTAAAATTTGGTCAAGGTGGGAGTCTGTGCCCGTGTGAAGTGCCGGTAATAATAACTGAGACTGACAGAGCCTCAGTTATTATTATTGTTGCTGGTGAAGCCGGGAGCGCTGAATGTATCTGGAGAAATGGAAGACCATTCGTCATTCAGAGGGACCTCTCCCACAGCGTCCCTGGTCTTGTCATAGGCCCTAGTCTTCTGAGGAAGACCTGGGGCCTGGAGCTGGTCCAGGCAGCCTTGCTGTGATTGAGGCCAGGGCTGGAGGAGTCGACTCACCTGCAACTGGGAATAGGGGGAGGGAGCGAGCATTACAGTCATGCTAACACTTTCTATGCCCGTGCTAGGTGCTACACCCTGTCCCAACCTGCATTTGAGGAAGGCATTGTTTATGAGGCCATTTTGCAGTACTCTGAGGAAACTGAGGCTCAGAGAGGAGAAGTCACTTGGCCAAGGTGATGCAGGGACCAAATAACAAAGCACCGATTTGGACTTGGCTCTCTTGGAGGTAGCAAGTTGAGGCTCACAACCCCCATTCTATTCTAACTCTATGATTTTTCTGTTTATGAGGATTTCGTGTCATCTGCAAACCTGTCATTTCAGCTAGGCTGCTGGAGTTTCTCTATCAAAAGCCTTGTATTAATGAAGCTTGGAGCCATAAGTGATAAACCTCAAATAACAGCTGCTTAAATAAGATGGAAGTTTATTTCTTGCTCACATTCAAGGGAGTCAGTCCAAGACCAGGATGGTGCTGCATGGTCAGAGACCTTCGTGTTCCTTCATAACTCCTGGGCACGGTTTCCATTCCCAAGCTCATCTCATGGTCCCAGATGGCTGCTCACCTCCAGCCTTCATATCGGTGTTCCAGGCAGCAGGAGGAGGGAGGAAAGAAGGAAGATAGGCATCTCCCTTTCTCTAAGGACACTTCCTGGAAGTTGCTTGCTTCTTTCATATATACCTCATTGGCCATAAATTATTCCAGAGCCACACCTAGCTGCACTGGAGGAGGGAATGTCTTTATCCCAGGTGGCCACCTGTCCAGCAAGAACTAGAGGATCCTTTATTTTTCCCTAGTTTTTTTTTTTTTTTTGCGACAAAATACACATAACATAAAATTTTCTATCTTAACCATTTTTAACTGTACAGTTCAGTGGTATTACGTACATTCATATTGTGCAACTATCACCACCATCCATCTCCAGAACTCTTCTTATCACACAAAACTGAATCTATACCCTTATGTACTAACTCCCCATTTGCCCCTCTCCTCAGCTACTGGCAGCCATCGTTCTACCTTCTTTTTCTTTTTTCTTTTTTGTCTGTGTTGGGTCTTTGTTGCTGCGCGCGGGTTTTCTCTAGTTGTGGCAAGCGGGGGCTACTCTTTATTGTGGTGCGCGGGCTTCTCATTGCTGTGGCTTCTCTTGTTGCAGAGCATGGGCTCTAGGCGCGCGGGCTTCAGTAGCTGTGGCACGCGGGCTCAGTAGTTGTGGCTCGCGGGCTCTGAAGCACAGGTTCAGTAGTTGTGGCACACGGGCTTAGTTGCTCCGCGGCACGTGGGCTCTTCCCAGACCAGGGCTCGAACCCGTGTCCCCTGCATTGGCAGGCGGATTCCTAACCACTGCACCACCAGGGAAGTCCCCGTTCTACTTTCTGCCTCTATGATTTTGACTACACTAGGTACCACATATAAATGGAATCACAGAGGATTTGTCTTTTTGTGACTGACTTATTTCTCTTAGCATAATATCCTTAAGCTTCATCCATGTTGCAGCATGTGTCAGAATTTCCTTCCTTTAAAAGCCTGAATAATATTCCATTGTTTGTATTTACATTTCGTTGATCCGTTCATCCATCTATGGACACTAGGGTTGTTTCCACCTTTTGGCTATTGTGAAGAATGCTGCTATGAACATGGGTGTACAGGTATCTCTTCAAGCCTCTGCTTTCAATTCCTCTGAGTATATAAAAGCCAGGGGATCCTTTTGTATGGAAGAAGGGCTCAGGGGAAAGCCTGCTTATATGTGCAATGCTTCCACACTTTCTTACGGGTCACAGGGCTGGATCTGCAGTCTTTTGGGCAAGACATTTTACTGTCAACATAAACCAGGTCCCTTACCACTCCAGTCATATCTCTGACCCTTTGGTTTGCTTTATTTGGGAAATCAAAAGAGATTTTCAATTACACACTGCCAAAGTGATCCAGTTTCACCCACACCTGAATTCCTCTTTATCGTGTTTCTGTTTGCAGAACTCACAGCCACCCTGGCCTTCCTGTGTTCCCACGGTCTCCGGGAGCACAGTGGGGCTTGTCACACCCATTTCAGAGTAGAGGAAACTGAGGCTTTGAGCCAGGGTAAAGCCTGCACCCTTTATTCATTATTTTGACTATCGATCAAGTGCCCACTCTATGCCAGATACCAGGGCTACAGTAGTGAACAAAACAGACAGAAGCCCCTGCCCTCCTGGAGCTGGCACCCTGTGGGGAGCCAGACAGTAACCACATAAATAAACCATACGGTATGCTAGAAGGTGTTCAGTGCTATGAAAGCAAACTAAAAAGAAGAGTTGGGTAGGAGGGTGTAACAATTTAAAGTGGTGAGGGTGTCACTGAGAAGGTGACATTTGAGCAGACCTGAAGGAGGGGAGTAAGGGAGCCATGTGGATACCTGGGGGAAGAGTGTTCCACCAGGAAAGAACAGCCAGTGCAAAGGCCCTGAGGTGGGAGCGTGCTGCCCTCGATTGTGTGGTGCCCCGTGGGTCACCATAAGGACTTTGTCCTTTTACCTGAGTGAGATGGAGCCATGGGGGGATTCTGAGCAGGGCGGGGACATGACCTGACTCACGTGTTCACAGGGTCCCTCTGGCTGCGTGAGGGGGGAAGGGAGACCAGACAGGAGGCTGCTGGGTAGACAGGACCAGGATGGAGCCGTGGGGTGGAGTGGGGCGAGTCGGTGGGTTTTGGATCTGTCTGAAGGTTGAGACAACAGACAGAAACTGGGTGTGAGTGACAAGAGAGTCGAGGATGACACCAGGCTCTTGGCCTGAACAGCAGGAAGGGTGGAGGTGCCACCGCTGGAGATGAGAGATTCTAGGAGAGGTGGGTTCGAGAGTGAAATTAGTCCTTGGTTTAGAGTGGCCACAGGCCCCGGAGTGGATGCCGAGTGGGCAGAAGGATTTCCCCCTCACTCCCACAGGCTACGGGTACACGACGCCGCTGACCGACGGGGGCAAGGCCTTCTCCATCGCCTTTGCGCTCCTGGGCGTGCCGGCCACCATGCTGCTGCTGACCGCCTCGGCCCAGCGCCTGTCCCTGCTGCTCTCCCACGTGCCCCTGTCCTGGCTGAGCCGGCGCTGGGGCTGCCACCCCCCGCAGGCGGCCCGCTGGCACCTGGCGGTCCTGCTGGGGGTCGTGGTGACCATCTGCTTCCTGGTGCCGGCCGCAGTCTTTGCCCACCTTGAGGAGGCCTGGAGCTTCCTGGACGCCTTCTACTTCTGCTTCATCTCTCTGTCCACCATTGGCCTGGGTGACTATGTACCTGGAGAGGCCCCCGGCCAGCCTTACCGGGCCCTCTACAAGGTGCTGGTCACAGGTGAGTGGGGTGGCTGGCTGGGGACCGAGGGCCGGGTCTGAGGGGGACCTGGCCCCAGCCCAGGGGGGAGTTGAAAGTCACTGCCCAATCTTTGGGGGTCCTGTAGCCCCACGGCCATGACCTGGAGGTCTGAGTCCACCCATCGCCCCTCTGCCGTCTCTGCAGTCTACCTCTTCCTGGGCCTGGTCGCCATGGTGCTCGTGCTGCAGACTTTCCGCCGTGTGTCTGACCTTCATGGCCTCACAGAGCTCATCCTGCTGCCCAATCCATGCCCTACCAGCTTCGACGAGGATGGGGACGATCGGGTGGACATTCTGGGCCGCCAGCCAGAGCCACACCAGCAATTCGCCGCCGGCTTGCACCCTGACTACGCCTCCATCCCCAGGTAGCTGGGGCAGGCGCCGCGAGGCTGCGGACCTGGCCTGCGGCTGAGGGGCCCAAGGGACTGGACTGACAGACTAGCACGTCCACAAGCACATGCAAGTGTTCCTGAGGCCCTGCCTCCGCTATCCGTCTGTCCTTTGTCTTACCTGCCTGAGCACCACCTGGATCCAGGAACCAGCATTGCCTAAGTTTCCCCTGCCCCTCCTCTCACCTCCCTGCACGCTCTGTGCTTCCCTGGCTTTCGTACCGTCTCTGTCTTTCCCTCTCACCATCTCTTTGTTTCTCATTCTTTTACACCATCTGCCACTCACCACCTGCTGATTCTCCCAGGCTCTGGACTCAGACCTCATTTCAGGTGCTAGATCAGTCACTCCACTTTGGCCAAGTGACCAGCCCTCTCAGAGCCTTGATCTCCTCATCTGTCAAGTGGAAAGAGTATATTCACTCATTCAAAACTCCCTCCTCTGTGCCAACCCATGCTGGGCAGTGCTAGGGACATAGTAGTGTTCCACATGGTCTGGGCCCTGCTCTCATGGGGCTTGCCATCCTGTAAGGTAGACAGACCTGTCCCCACACAGTGACAGTCCATAACAGGCAGGACTTCAGTGGGGGGGTGAAGGTGGCGGTGGGCAGAGTGGTCAGGGCTAGGGTGGAGGGAGCACAGGGAATGTACCCAATCCAGCCTGGAAGGTCAGGGAGGGCTTCCTGGAGGAAGGGGCAACTGAACTCAGACCTGAAATCTGAGGAGTAGTCCGGGGAAGAAGGTGTACCTGACTCATTTTCCTCAAGTGTATCCAGGGAGCAAGACACATTCGGAGACTCCTGGGGTAGGCTTGTGTGATAGAATCTTCTTCAGCAGCCTGGCAGGCAGGAAGCTAAGGCACTGCTCTTCGTGAGACACCATTGTAACAGCTGTTCCCGTTTACCAAGGACTAATTACATTAGGTGCACTGGGCTCTGAAGCCAGCCTGCTTGGGCTCAAATCCCAACTCAGTCCTGCCTGTGTCCTTGGGTGGTCACTTTGCCTCTGTGACTCTTGGTTTCCTCATCAGTAAAATGGCAATAACAAAAGATGATTTCACAGAGCCTGCCATGTTATTCCGTGATGCTTTCTTTGGCCAGGCCCTGTTCTGGGTACTTTACATATGAGGTAGATAATGATAATATTATCAGTGGACATGGGCATATCGTAAGCATCCTTAAAGGACCATCTTGGGAACTTGGCTTCTTTCTTGAGGGCACTAGAGAGCCATGGAAGGGTTTTGAGCAGGAGAGGGCCATGGTTAGGTTTGGGTTTTAGCTGCTGTGTGCAGGGGGACACTGAGGCTGGGTGCCCAGGGGAGGCTGGGGCAGGAGACAGTGGGACTGGGTAGGGCCAAGGGAAGAGGAGGAGGGGGCGAGTCGAGGGATGCTCAGAAGGCCAAGTGGACAGGCCATAAGCCTTACAGACTTGGGAGGGATAAGGCCAGAGAAAGGTCCAAGGTTGGTCAGCGGCCCCTGAGGTGGGAGCCTGGGAGAAAGAACAGATTTGAAGGGAGATGCTGAGGCTTGTTTGGAACATGGTGGCTGTGAAGGGCTAATGGGACACACAGGGGAAGGCATCAGGTTACAGGACCCTCAGGGCACGGGCTCAGTGGGTGGTTGAGGCTGGAGACAGACAAGGAAACCAAGGCCATGAAGGTGGGTTTGACAGCTCTGGGTGGGAATGAAGAGAGAAGACCAGCCTTGAGAAATCAGCCTTAGGGTATTTATATATTTATATCAGTAAGGAAAGATTTGGGTTGCAAGTAACCAAATCCTGACTGGCACTGGCTGAAATGATGAGATGGTTGTATATTGTACATCACCAGAGTTGGGGAGAGCTCCTGGCATGATACAATCCACAGCTCCAAGAGAGTCTTGCGGTCCCAGGTTCCCTCTTTCTCTGCTCTGTTACCCTCAGCTGAAGGCTTGGCTTCCGCATGGGCTCTCCTCATGGCCCCAGAGTGGCTGCCACAGATCCAGGCATCACAATCAGACATGTTAATTTTGAGTACAGGAAGTTGGCGGGGTGTGGTGGTGGCAGCATCTCTTCCCATGGTACCTTTTTGGAAACAAGGAAACCTTTTCCCAGTGTCTCCCAGCAGCCTTCCTCTTCCATCTCATTGGCCAAAATTGGCTCACATGCACATCCTGACCCAATCATTGGCCAGAGTGAAGGCATCACCATGATTAGCTTGGATTCCTCAGGATTCCCCCTGCCGCCCAGGTCTGAGGCTGGGGCTGAGGTTTTAGTTTGCAGGCTGGTGAATACTTGAACAAAATTGGGCTTCTATTAGAAAGGCAGAAAGTTGGGAGAATGGGCAGACGTCAATAAACTAATCAGCCAAGGCAGTGATGTACAATTATGCAGGTTGAGACCTACATAAGGGATGCCTGGCTGGTAGGGTGGAAACAAATAAGGGCTGAAGTTCATGGCTGAATATGCCCAAAGAGGACTTCTTTTTCTAATTAACATAACAGCCCCATATGGTGAGCAGTGACCCTTCAACCAATGCCCTCCTACCTGAGAGAAGAGCTGACAAAGGAGACAGAAAAGGAGTTCTAGAGAGGAGTAGGAAAACCAGGAGGGTGGGGAGTATTGTAAGAGATGAGAGAATTTTAAGGAGGGAGAAGGCAACATTGTCAAATGATGCTAAGAAGTCACACAAAACTGTTTTAATAACAGTGATAGAAAACACTTATATAGGATTTACTATGTGCCAGGCATTGTTCCAAGCCCCTGATACACAAGAATTTATTTAACCCTCTCAGCAACTCTGTGAGTCAGGTACATTCTCCATGTTGCAGATGAGGAAAGGAGGCCCAGAGAGGTTAAATAACTTATCCAAGGTCACACAGGATATGCAAAACTGAGATTTGGACAAGGTTTTTGTTGGTCACCTTGTCCCACGGAGGCTCAGAAACACCCACTGTCTAGCTCTTTCTCAGTCTCCCAGCCTTCCTGGCTCCTCAGCACGGTCGTTGACCCTGCTGCTAAAGTCACTAGCTGGGTGGAAGGCAGTTGCTTGGGGGAGGTGCCTGTGTGATCTGGTTTCTGCTCCTCACCGCTTCTCCTTCCAAATTCCCCCGGAAAAAGAAATCAGGCCCTGCTCAGTTCAAGATATTAAAAAAAAAAAAAAAAAAAAAGCACATGCTTAAAAATGGAAAAAGTAGAAAAGACTGTACAGTGAAAAGTAAGTCTTCCTCCTGTACTTGGGCTGTGTTGACAGATTTCTCAGGTCTCCTAGGCATGTACCAGCAATATACATGTGTGTGTATATGTGTGTTATTAACTTTTTTCTTTCACTCTACATAAGTGGTACCTAGTACAGTGAGGTGGTTACGATCACAGACTCTGGTGGCAAAGTCCCTGGGTATAAATCTGAACTCTGTCACTTCTAGGCTCTGTGGTTTTGGGCAAGTGATTTCACCTTCCTGTGCCTGAGTTTGCCAATCTGTGAAATGGTATGATAACAGCACCTACCTCATGGACTTGTTGGAGAATTAAGCAATTTAATACTGTAAAGCTCTTAGAACAGTGTCTGGTGCTCAGTAAAATGTCAGCTAATGGTTATTCTCATTTCTGCACCTTTTTCATATTATATGTTTCATATATACATGTATGCTTTTCTAATATTCTCTTTTCTGCACCTTGCTTTTTTCACCAACCCAGTGTCACTCGGAGATCATTCAAGAGGCACACAAGTAGGTCTCCTATCCTTTTTTATGTCTGTGGTGCCTCCTCTAGGACCCACATCCAATAAATTATTTCCACGTTTCATTAACGGACATGTGGGTGGCTGCCAGTCTTTTGCTGTCATAAGTGATGCTGTAGGGTGTACCTTGTGCATCAAGGTAACAGAGGCCCTCCCCTTGGTGGGGCTATATTCCTGAGTGTGGGGGGGTTGCCATGAGGACACCCCAGTCTCTCTGCCTCTGTGAGTCTAGAAGGGCTCAGGTACACAGCTGCTGGATTTCTTCCCTCAGATGAAGTCGCCCTCCATGGTCTGTGGGGATGGGCTGGAGGGTGGGGAGCACAGACCCCTGTCAGCTCTTCATTTACGTAGAACACCTATAATGTGCTGTGTTGCACAGAGTTGGGAACAAGTGACAGAGAAAGCCCTAGGCCCTACCCTCACAGAGCCTGTGATGCAGTGGGAAACAAAGACCCATTCCCAGATAGACATGGCCTAGCATGGTCAGGGGAAGGATGGGGGCTGCTCACATATCATAGACAAGACCTGAAAGGAGCAAAGTGGTCAGCCGGTGACAAAGTAGGGAATAGCATTCCAGAGGGTGTTACAGCAAATGCACACTCTGGAGGAGAGCGAGCATGCTTGATCAAGGATATTCAAGTCGCTCCGTGTGACTAGGTTTTGGACTACAGAGGGAGAAAAGGTGCCTGGGCTAGGAAGGACTACAGGGATGAGATTATGCAGGGCTCTGGAAAACAACTGAGTTTGGATGTTTCCCTGGGGTCCTGGGGAGTCATGGAAGGTTCCCAGGGTGTTGTCTCCAGACCATTAGTATCAGCATCACCTGGAATCTTGCTGGAAATACAAATTCTCCAGCCCCATCTCAAAACTTACTGAATCAAAACCCCTGGGGGTGGAGCCCAACAACCTGTTTTAACAAGCTCTTTTGGTGAGTCTAATGCATGCTAGAGTTTGAAAACCACTGGGGTTTAGAGTAAAGTCAGCTTTGCAGTTCATCAAAAAATCATGGTCTGGGGAATTCCCTGGCGGTCCAGTGGTTAGGACTCCACACTTTGATTGGAGAGGGCCCAGGTTCAATCCCTGGTCGGGGAACTAGGATTCCCGGAAAAAAAAAAAAAAAGTCATGGTCTGAGTCCGTAACTGTTAGGCATCAGAATACCAATGAAAACTGTTAACTTATTGAATATTTACTTGTGCCAGGCATTCTTCACGTGCTATCTTATTGGCTTCCCAAAACAGCTCTATGAGATGGCTGCCTTTGTCCCTGTTCTGTAGAGAAGGGTGTTAAGCCGCAGTCAGATTAATTCCCACATGGAGACCAAACTGTTTTTCACTAGAATTGTGATATCAATGTCTGATTGGGTAGAAAGGCAAGTAGGCGAGAACCACCAATAGGAACTCCTTGAAGGCCTTCCCATCGCAAACGTCGTCCCCAGCACCCTCTGCCGGCCAGACCCCGCGCTGCTGGGTGTTGAGCACCTCCCTCCCTCCGCCCCCCAAGCCGTAGGCGCTGGTTGGGGTGCGCGTTACCATGGAGACAGGCGGGCGAGGCAGGCATGCCTCGAGAAAGGCAGAAGTCGGTTGTGGAAGTGTAGGCGGCCATTTTGAGACCGGGCAAGAGGGGCGGGACTGGAGCAGCAGAGTGACGGTTGACCGGTTTAACTTAGAGACTGGTACCACGGGGCGGAGAGAAGAGGGAGGTACCTGGGGTCATGCCTGGGAGGGAAGGGCGGGGCGGGGGCGGGGTTAAGAAGGGGAGGGAGGGGAGGGGGCAGGCGAGGAGGGGAAAGGCTGGGGAAAAGGAGGAGAGTCCAGGGACTGGGCACAGGAGGGGCGGGGCGGAGAAAGGGCGGGGCGAGGAGTCGGGAGAGGCTAAGAGAAGAAGCGGGGCGATGAATAGGGGCGGGGCTAGAAGAGGCGGAGCGTAGAGCCAGGCTGTTCAGGGAAAGGAAAGGGGTGGTGAAAAGGGAGGGGGCGAAAAGGTGTCGGGGTTCAGGGGGAAGGTGAGGATCAAGAAAGTGCTGACTGACAAGGTAGCGCCGACAAGGAACGAGGAGAAGTTGCAGGACGAGGAGAGGGTGCGGAGCGAGGGGAAGGCCAGTGGCGAGGAGAGTTCCCAAGGCAAAGAAAGCGTCTCTAAAGAGAAGGGGCGGGGCCATAGGAGGGGGCGGGGCAAGGAGCTGGCTTGGGAAGAACAGCTCCCCCAGGATGAGGGGGAAGGGTGGGTCTATAAGGGGCGGGACGAGGAGCAGAAGCCGAGCGAGGAGCAAGCTCCAGGCGAGAAACAGGAGCGGGGACAGGGGAAGCGCTGGTGGGGAAGGGGCGGGGAAGGTCCGGAAACAGGATCCGGAGAGGGGCGGGTCTAGAGGCAGGACCCGGTACCTGGGCAGGGCCCGAGCACGGACAATGGGGCGGTGCGAAGAGAAGTGGGGGGCGGGGCAAGAAGTGGGGGCGGAGCCACGTGCAGGTTCGCGACCAGAGGAACTGGGGAAAATAGGTGGGGCGCAGCTAAATCGAGAAACAGAAACCGAGACTGAGTGAAGAGTAGCGGTGGGAGGCAGAGCAGGGGCAAGAGGAAAGAAGTGTGGGGCGAGGTTAAGGGGAGAGACCATGAGCCCGGGCGAAACCAGGAGTAGGGGCGTGGCCAGGAGCAACAGGAGGGGCGAGACCTGGAGTAGTAGCAGAGGCGGGGTCCAGAAGTGTAGTAGATGCAGGGCCTGGGGCGGGGCCGAGTTCTGGAGCAGAGGCGGAGCCAGGAACAAAAGCAAGGGTGGAGCCTGGAGCAAGAGCAGGAGAGGAGCGAGGAGCAAAAGTAGGAGTGGAGCGTCTGAGCAGAGGCGGGGCCAGGAGCAGGGACTGGACGAAGCACCGGAGCGAGGCGGGATCTCAGAAGGCACCTACCAAGAACAGTCTTGCAGGCTGGTGACCTCCGCATTCTCCAGGTTGAAGCCACGTTATTCACTGCCCCGAGATGTCCCCTCCTGGCCCTGCGTGGCCGAGGCTCCGAGTCCTGCAGGCGCTGTGGGCACTGCTGGTGGTGCTGTTGGCACCGTGGAGGTTGTGGGCGATAAAGAATACCCAGGAGTGCACCTGGCAAGTTGTCCTGAACAACTTTGAGACAGTAGGCAAGAAGGACGCGAGCGATCGTTTCGTCGATCAAGAGCCCTTGTACACAGTGGACAAAGTGTTCAGCCTGCTAGTGGACGCGCCCATCGACCCGGACGAGGTGAGGGGACTGGTGTCAGGCAAACGGGAGAGGTCCTGGACCTGCACCCCACTGGGCTCTGGACATTTGCCCACCCTCTCCTTGCAGACATACCTGGGCTTTCCTTACTACCTGAAGATCAACTACTCCTGCAAGGGAGAGGTGAGTGGGTGCAGAGAGGGTGGGCTCATTCTGTTGGGGCCTCAGTTTCTCCATCTCTAACATTTGAATAGCGGTGGCACCACCAGACCCTAGGGACCTTAAAGATTCAAGAAAATTCCCAGTATCCCACGAGGCACATAGTTGGTGCTCAAGTAAGCTTTCTATTTCCATTTTTAAAAATTGACGTATAGTGTCTTCCCTGGCGGTCCAGTGGTTAAGACTCCGGGCTTCCACTGCAGGGGACACGGGTTCCATCCCTGGTCCGGGAACTAAGATCTCGCATGCCCTACATCGCGGCCAAACAAAACAAAATAACAACAACAAAACACTTTCCTCAATAAAGTGAAGAAAATATTTTTCGAAAATTGCGATATAGGGCTTCCCTGGTGGCGCAATGGTTGAGAGTCTGCCTGCCGATGCAGGGGACACGGGTTCGTGCCCCGGTCCAGGAAGATCCCACATGCCGCTGAGCTGCTAGGCCCGTGAGCCATGGCCGCGGAGCCTGTGCTCCGCAACGGGAGAGGCCACAACAGTGAGAGGCCCTCGCACTGCAAAAAAAAAAAAAATTGAGATATAATTCACATACCATAAATTCACTATTTAAAAATATACAGTTCGGGAATTCCTTGGCGGTTCAGTGGTTAGGACTCCGAGCTTCCACTGCAGGGGACACGGGTTCGATCCCTGGTTGGGGAAGTAAGATCCTGCAAGCTGTGGGATACAGTTCAATAGTTTTCTGTATATTTACAAAGTTGTGCAACCATCACCACTATCTTGTTCCAGCACATTTTTATCACCTCAAGAGGAAACCCTGTACCCCTATCCCTCCAGCCCCTGGAGACCACTAATCTACTTTTTGCCCCTATGAATTTGCTTATTCTGGACATTTCATATAAACAATGGAATCAGGGGCTTCCGTGGTGGTGCAGTGGTTGAGAGTCCGCCTGCCGATGCAGGGGGCACGGGTTCGTGTCCCGGTCCGGGAAGATCCCACATGCCGCGGAGCGGCTAGGCCCGTGAGCCATGGCCGCTGAGCCTGCGCGTCCGGAGCCTGTGCTCCGCAACGGGAGAGGTCACAACAGTGAGAGGCCCGCGTACCGCAAAAAAAAAAAAAAAAAAGGAATGGAATCATACAATATGTGGGCTTTTGTATCTGACTTCTTCTCAAGGCTTATCCATGTTGTAGCATGCATTAGTATTTCCTTTTTATGGCTGAGTAATAATATTCAGTTGTATGGATGTGCTACATTTTGCTTATCCATTCATTAATTGATGGACATTTGGGTTATTTCCACTTTTGAGTGGGGATATTACGAATAATGCTGCTATGAACATGTCTGTACAAGTTTTTGTGTAAAGATCTGTTTTCAGTTCTCTTCACTACATACCTAGGAAAGGAATTGCTGGGTCATATGTTAGCTCTGTTTCTCTTCTGAGGAACTGCCAGCCTGTTCTCCAAAGCAGCTACACATCATTTTATATTCCCATCAACAATATATGAGGGGTCCAGTTTTTCTATATCCTCACTTGCTCTTGTTCATCTTTTTGATTATAGCCATCTAGTATGTCTAGTATCTAGTATGTGTGAAATGGTATCTCAGTGTGGTTTTGACTTGCATTTGCCTCGTAACTAATGATGTTGAACATCTTTTCATATGCTTGTTGGCCATTTATCTTCTTTGGAGAAACGTCTGTTCAGCTCCTTTGCCCATTTAAAAACTGGGTTATTTGTCTTTCTACTGTTGCATTGTAAAATTTCTTTTTATATACTGGATACTAGTTCCTTATCAGATATATAATTTGTAAATATTTTTCACATCCCATGTCTTTTCACTATCTTGATGATGTCCTTTAAAGCACAAAAGCTTTATGTTTATTGAGATATAATTCACATATCATACAATAGCACCAAAGTTTTTAATTTTGATAAAGTCCAATTTATCATTTTTTTTCACTTGTTGCTGGTGCTTTTGGTGTTGTCTAAAAAGGCTTTACCTAACCAAAGTCACGAAAATTTACTTCCATGTTTTCTTCTAAGAGTTGTTTGTTTGTTTTAGCTCTTACGTGTAGGCCTACGATCCATTTTGAGTTAGTTTTTGTATATGGTGTGAGGTAGGGGTCCAACTTTTACATGTGAATATCCAGTTATGCCAGTGCCATTTGTTGAAAAGATTATTCTTTCCTCATTGAATTGTCTTGGCACCCTTGTCAAAAATCAATTGACCATAAATATAAGGGTTTATTTCTGGGTATAATTCTATTCCATTGCTCTATATGTCTATCCATATGCCAGTACGACACAGTCTTGATCACTGTAGTTTTGTATTAAGTTTTCGAATTGGGACGTTTGAGTCCTCCAACTTTGTTCTTCTTTAAGACTGTTTTGGCTCAAGTAAGCTTTCTGAGGACAGTAGAATGTTGTGGTCTAGAACTGAAGTTCTGGAGGCTACAGACCTGGGTTTGAATCTGCCATTAGCTAACATTACTTGGAGGAAGTATAGCATGATAGTGAATCCTTTGGGCTGTGGAGCCAGGCTGCCTGGCTTCAAATCCCAGCTCTGCTACATAATAGCTGTGTGATCTCAGGCAAGTTACTTAACTTCTCTGTACCAAAGTTTCCTCATCCTTAACAAGGGTCCAATAATGATCATACCCACTTCATAAAATGCTTAAATAAGTGTGAAGCACTTAGCACAGTGCCTGGTTCATAGACAGGGCTCAGTGAATGCTAGCAGCAAGTTTCTAGAGTGTGACCCTGGGCAGAGAGTTTACTCCATGAGCCTTCTCTCCTTATCTGTGAATTCCTTTATCTGTTCATGCAACACCTGCTCTGAGTCAGATCCTCTTTTTTTTTTTTTTTCACAATGGGGTGGGGAAGGCAGTACAATGATAAACAACGTGGCCAGGTTTTTCTTCTGGATGCAGCCCACCAGGGAAACAGACAATTGCCAAGTAAATACATAAAATAATTTATTACAGTAATCAGTGCAAAGATGAAAATAAAATGAGGTGATATGTCAGAAAGGAGGGTGTTAGCTGGGGTGGTTGGGGAAGGTCTCTGAAAAGCTTGAGCAGAGACTGGAATGATGAAAAGGGACACACATGCGGAGAACTGGGGAAAACATCTGGGCTGAGGGAACAGCCAGGACGGAAGCCAGTGTGTATGGGGAACCGACCAGAGGCCTGTGTGGCTGGAGGAGAGTGAGCGAGGGGGAGAGTGGGAGGAGATAGTGAGGACCTGGCTTTCCCCCTGAGGGAGGTGGAGCCATGAGAAGGTTCTGAGCAGAGGACAGATGTGATGAGACTCAGGTGTTCACAGGCTGAATGAGGGGCAGGGCAGCAGCAAGGAGACAGGGAGGGGGCTGATGCTCAGTCCAGGCAGGAGTTGAAGGTGGACAGCACCAGGGTGGTCATGGCCACTGTAGCCCTGATGGTGAGGAGGTCCCCGCCCACCAGCACCTGCTACCCTGTGATTGGAAACCCTGAGGCAGGGCTGGGGCCGGTGTCGGGGGCAGGATTGAAAGGGCCCCGGCCTAGGCATTCCTCAGGATGAAGGCCTGTGCAAAAGGGGTCAGACCCATTAAATCTCCCGCCCGCATCTCACAGCTGCCCCCACACCCCTGCCCACAGTGGCTTGAGCACAGCTGTCTCTTGGGGATGCCTCCAAGCCTTTGCTAGTGCTATTCTAGGGACTTCCCTGGTGGTCCAGTGGGCCCTCCCAGTGCGGGGGTCACGGGTTCAATCCCTGGTTGGGGAACTAAGATCCTGCATGCTGCACGGTGTGACCAAAAAAAAAAATTAATGCTGTTCTATACCCTAGAACACCTATTTTCTCCTTCCATCTCCGCTCAAGCCCTGCCCTCCCTTCTTAGCCCAGCCAGGATCCTGGCATCTCTGGGAGGTTGTCCCTGGCTGCCCCGTCACCCTCTTCCCCAGTTCCTTTCTGTCTAACTGCCCCATCCCACCCTCAGCCCCAGGCCCCAGCCCACAAACCTGGTGGCGATGGCAGAGACTCTAATTTCTCTGGGTAGGGGGTGGGGTAGAAGCCTCAAGAATGGGACTTGAAATCCCTGAAGTGAGGGAAGAGGCTGCTAGTATTTTGGGTGCCAGGCACTCCCACCTTTACGTTTTTGCTTATCCCATGCTGTTTTTCCCCATGCATTCCCTACATCCAAATTCTGTCTGAGGACCTTGCTCTGGACTCGCCTTCTCCAGGAAGACCTCCTGACTCCCTCCACAGCCCAAAGCACTTCTGCCCATCTCCTAGCCTGGCCCATCCCCTGCCCCAGCCCCAAACCTAGACCATGTTCTCTGACCTTCCCTCAGTGGAGAGTCTGCTCTCCTGACCCAGCCCCAGGAAGAAGACAGGCTAGTAAAGGTAGGGTCAGGGCAGTGGGACCCACAGGCTATCTTAAGGACACACTTGTGGGGCCATCTCGCCCTCAGTCCTCTGAGGCCCTGGTCCGCAAGGGCCACCTGACGGGGCTGAAGCCGGTGGTGCTGGTCACCTTCCAGTCCCCAGTCAACTTCCATCGCTGGAAGATAGAGCAGCTACAGATCCAGATGGAGGCAGCCCCCTTCCGCAGCAGAGGTGGGCCTGGAGGGCTCCTGGAGGGGTCACAGCATGGTGGGCACGTGGGGGCATTGCCAGGGACCTCAACAGGGTTCATGACCTTGAGGGGAGGCTGGGACCATCAAAGGGGCCTATGACCTGGTGGGCATGGGGGTTTGTTGGGGGCCTCACAGAGGTGTCTGACCTGGAGGGGGGCCCGGGGAGGCCTCAGCAGGTTCCTTGGCCTAGATGGGACCACACAGAGGCCCCAGTGGGGTCCATGGCTGAGGGGAGGCGTGGGGAGTTGCAGGGGGATCCCAGTGGTCTGTGGCCTGGGGGGCTTGCTACTGGAAGGCCCCAGCAGCCTCAGTACCCCCTGCCTGCCAGCAGAGAGGTGTAATGCAGAGGAAGTGTGTCTCATGAGCTGGTACACACCCATGCCCATCAAGAACGGCAGCGTGGTCATGCGCGTGGACGTTAGCAGCAACGGCCTGGGACCCTTCATTCCCAATAAAAGGTGCCCTTTCCCAAACCTGGGGCGGGGGGTTGTCTCTGGGAAGGGCTTCCTACTCCCCAGATCCCCAAAGAAGACAGGAGGAGCCCAAAGGGAGGGAACAGGACAGGGAGGTGGCAGTGAGCTGTGGCAGGAGCTGGAATGCATGCCCCACAACCACCTCCAGGTTTCAGGTGAATATCAACGGCTTCCTGGAGAGACAGCGAGACAACACACTCCAATTCACTGTGGGAAATGAGGTGAGGGGGGCCCGGATGGTGGGAAGGGTAGAAGAGGGGGTTAAGGACAGTAGGCTGGGGCCCTGATTACTTCCCAAACGAGTGGCAGATTCCACTTACAGAGCATTTACTGTGAGCTGGCCCCCTGGCGACGTGCTCTGCTAAATGCACAATCACATTAGGTCTTGACAGTGACCTGTGAGGGAAGGTACTCTCACATACCCATTTTAAAGAGGAGAAAACTGAGGCCCCAAAAGGGTAGAGCCATTTGCCCACAGGCTCTCGGCATGTACACATGGAACGAGACTTGAAACTGTGTCTGCCTGACTCCTGCACCCATATTCTTAACCACAGTGCATTCATTCATTCAGCAGGCACTTCCTGAGCACACGGTGTGGCATGGGAACATAACAGTGAACACACAGACCCAAACCCCTGTCCTCTCTTAGAGCTGACATTCTAGTGGGAGAGACAGACAGCAAACCAGTACACATGAAATCAGGTAAATTCTGTAGCAGGTTAAAAGGTAGTTAGTGCCCTGGAGAGAATTCAGAGTGAGGGGAACTGGGTCTGTGCAGGACGGGACGGCAGTGTTTAATGGAATGCTCAAGAAAGGCATAACTGGTGGGAATTCCCCAGCAGTCCAGTGGGTAGGACTCTGCCTTCACTTCGGAGGGCCCAGGTTCGATCCCTGGTCGGGGAAATAAGATCCCACAAGACCCCACAAGCCACGTAGCGTGGCCAAAAAAAAAAAAAAAAGGCGTAATTGAGAAGCTTGGCATTTGAGTAAAGGGAATCACGTGGCTACCAGGGGATACAGAGGGAACAGTCTTCACAAAGGCTCTGAGGAGCGGGAAACCCATGTGGCCGGGAGAGAGTGGGTGAGTGGGAGAGTGCTGGGGGATGAGATCAGAGAGGCGATGGGGCAAATAGACGGAACCGTGGGAGAGGGAAGGGAGGGGCGTGTTGAGCAGCCCTCCTGCCCCTGCCCCTCAGCTCTTCAATCTGATACCCCGGTACTTTGTGAATGTCCCGTCGAGGCCCTTGTGGTACACTGTGGACCAGGCACCTGTGTTCATCCTGGGCGGCATCCCTGAGGAGAAGGCCATCCTGCTGACTGACACAAACTTCAAGGACTTCTTTCTCGTGGAGGTGAGTTGATGTAGGGCAGATGGTGGTCTGGGCATCAGCTCCTAAAATGGTGGGGGGGGGGGCCTGGGACCAGAGAAAGGTCCCCAAAGACCTACCACCAATGAGAGGCAAAGAGCATGAATGAAAGACATAAGACTGCAACCAGACGGCCTGGGTTCAGGTCCCGGTTCTGCCACCTCCTGGCTGTGTGATGTTGGGCAAGTCACGTTACCTGGGCCTCAGATTCCCCATCTGTAAAATGGGAACAATACTTATACTTACCTCACAGAATCATTGCGAGGATGGTATAAATTAACGTCAGCCGGACACAGAATGAGCACTACGTGAGTCAAAGCTATCATTACTTATAGGTCCACCATTTGTAATTCTGAAATCCAAAATCTTTGAAATGGCATTTTCAGAAGTTTAGGGCTAAAATGTATTTGTTGAGAAACTCCGACCTGAGCTAACAAAGGCTACTTTTTTAGTCTTTATGCATTCCATTTAGTGTTACTATTCAGATGCTGCCCTGCAGAAATATTAAGGAGTTTGATCATGGGGTGTTGCCCCAGACCCCACTGGGGTTTGGATGGTATATATGTGCCATCTTACCTACTAAACTGGAAAATTCTGAATTTCGATATACATCTGGCCCCTAGGGTTTCAAGTTCAGCATTGTGAGCCTATATTATTCCCAGAACAGGGAAGGAGTGTCTGAAGCAAGGTTCTTTTGGTGTGAATGACAAACACATTTGAATTAATTGCAGCTGTAGGCAGAGCTCCAAACCAGTTTGGTTTAAGCAGAGAAATGGATTTAGTAGGTGTGCCTAACTGCAAAGCCCAGACACAGCTCAGCCTGCAGGCCTGGCTTGATTCAGGGCTCACATGAGGACTCCAGCTTTTGGTTCCACTTCTTCTGGATTAACTCCATCCTCAGTGTGATTCATATCATCCCAACTCCCAGGCAGAGAGAAAGGGAGCGTCTGTTTCCCAGATAACTTAAAAAAAACAAAACAAAAACAAAAAACCCTGAAATTTGTTTGCTTTGTCCTGATTGGCCGAGCTTGAGTCATGTGTCCCAAAAGAATGGAATGTGACAGCTGGCTTAGCACAGGTCATGAGATCCATCCTAGTGAGGACGGCATCGGAGACAAGAGGCAGAGAAAGGATGGTTCCCCCAGAGTGAAATCAGGCTAGCTTTGCCACAGGTTGGGGGGATAAGATGCTGGTTGTTAATTGTGTCCAAGGTAACAATTGTGCACACAGCAGCCCCAAAAGATTGCCTTAGCCTCCTCCCCTTAAGGTTGAAAGCCCCGCGCATGATTTCTCACAACCCCATGTGGATTAATGTTCTCTCAGATCCCTCTGGCCATGAATTCCGGCTTCTACTGATCTCATTTCATTTACAGTCTCCCTGTCCTGGGTCAGCTCTCTCGGTTCTGGCCCAAGTCTTTCCAGACCTTGCTCAGTTTTCACGCTCCTGACCCAAACACACCCACAGGAAATATGTGGCCGATGTGGATTCTGCTGAAGAGATTTGGAGGACAGAGAAGGGGGTTTATGTCATGAGAATGAAAAGTGCAATTTGAACTTCAGTCATCCTTGTTCTTTTTTTCTCTTTTTAATTTATCAAGATGAAACTCATAAAATTCACCACTTTTTTTTTTTAAAGATTTTTTTGATGTGGACCATTTTTTTAAACTCTCTATTGAATTTGTTACAACACTGCCTCTGTTCCATGCCCTGGCCCTTTGGCCTCGAGGCACGTGGGATCCCAGCTCCCCGACCAGGGATCGAACCCACACCCCCTGCACTGGAAGGCGAAGTCCCAACCACTGGACCGCCAAGGAAGTCCCTAAAATTCACCACTTTAAAGTGAACCATTTAGTACCATTGAGTACATTGATACTGTGCAACCACCAACTCGTGTTTCCAAAAAGTTTCCATCACTCCAAAATCGAAGCCTACTTATGCTCATTCTTTAATCATAGGGATTTTTTCCCATATTGTTGTCTCCTCTCTGTTTTCCTTCCTCTTGTTTCACCTCACCACTCCCTTCTAGATGGCCCCTAGGGTCCCATAGGAATCCTCCCCCTACGCGGCTCTCTTCGGCCCTGAGTTGGTCAGGTTTAGATGCTGTAACAGGAGTTCCCTGGTAGCCTAGTGGTTTGGATTCTGGGCTTTCAGTGCCATGGCCTGGGTTCAATCCCTGGTCAGGGAACATCCTGCAAGCTGCGTGGCCAAAAAAAAAAAAAAAAAAAAAAACCTGTAACAGAGAGACTCCTGAGAGAAAATAGCTTAAATAGTCACTGTTGCTCATTCCCCGAACAGTTCAGAAGTGAGAAACCGCAGTCCCTTCTATTTTCCTTCTTCACCATCCTCTAGGCCCCAGGTGTTGACCTCATCAGTGTGATCAGAGCTGGGTCATGCCTACGTCCATATTCCAGCCAATTGGGAAGGAGAAGGAGCAGAAATGAAGGGCAAGCTATTTTTTCTTAAGCAAGTTTCACTTCCACTCACATTCCATTACTGAGGAATTAGTTGCTTGGCTACATCCAACTGCAAAGGAGGCTGGGAAGTATAATTTCTGTCTGGGTGGCACATACCCTGCTAAAACTCAATTACCAAAGAATATGGGAGAAAGGGATTTGGGAGCCCAACTAGCCACCTGCCAAAAATGGAAGAGGAAATTTGTAAGTTTGTGTAACCAAAAAATTTAGGACTTCAGGTCCGGCTTGACCCAGGATTTCAAACAATGTCACCAAGACTGAGTTGCTCTCTCTCCATCTCTCGGACCTGGTTCCTCTGTATTGACTTTATGCTCAAACATCTCTGTCCTTGGAATTGCAAAGGCTGCATCTCAGGCCCACATCCAGTGGGAAAGATCTTTCCCATTACCCTCTAACCCCCAAATCCCAAGATTCCTTCCACTTGGTGTGACTCACCATTTGCTCACCTTGACTCAATCACTGCGGCCAGAGACACCCACCATGCTGCTTTTTGAGTTAAATGAGTCAGAACTCTCAAGCTCTGCTCAAATAGGAAATCCAGCTGACTCACAGCTTTTCTTTTTCTCACGTATGTGGGAGAAGGGAGATGTGATGATCCTTTTCTGGTTTAACAAAGAAAATTTCCAAGTATTTCTTCCAGAAAACAGAGGCAGCACTTTAAATATTAACAGGGCAATAGATGAAGTATGACAACCAATCAAAATGACACATTGAGAGGGTACAGGTTAGTTTCACCGGGCACAGCAACAATGTCTGTAGTCTGTAGAAATCTCTTATGTGCTGAATAGGGTAGGGAAGTGAGAATGTACTTGTTACCCTTAACTTGATGAAATTTCCCTCAGCATCAGAACTTAGAGTGTTACTTTGATATATGCTTTTTATTGGAAAAGTTAGTGAAAAATTCCACTTTTTAGTGGACAATTTCAATCAAACACAGAAGTAGAGAATTGTATAATGAACCCAGCTTCAATAATTAACATTTTGCCTTTTTTTTTAATCCCACTATTTTTTTTTTCCTGGAATATTTTAAAGAAAATTCCAGCCATCATACCATTCACCTGTAAATTCTGGAAATAACTGAGGAAGTCTCTCTAACACATGAGAACTTTTTTGGGGGCTTCTCACTGTTGTGGCCTCTCCCGTTGCGGAGCACAGGCTCCGGACGCTCACGGACACAGCCGCTCTGTGGCATGTGGGATCTTCCCAGACCGGGGCACGAACCTGTGTCCCCTGCATCAGCAGGCGGACTCTCAACCACTGCGCCACCAGGGAAGCCCCACATGAGAACTTTTAAGAAATAAAACTACAATGCCATTATAATGCCCAGCAAAATTAACAGTAACCCCTTAATAGCATCTAACCGAGTCATAGTCAATTTTCCCCAATGATCTAAAAATGTGTTTTACAGTTGGTTTGTTTGAATCAGGACCCACACGTTGCATTTGGTTGTTACGTCTTTTAATACCCTACATTTTTTCAGGCAATTTAAGAAACCAGGCCTTTTGTCCCATAGAATTTGGCTGTTTGCTTCTTCACAAAATCGATTACAATTTGTTCCTCTGACCCTATGTATTAGTCTGCTCAGGCCGCCATAATAAAATACCATAGACTGGGTGGCTTAAACAACAGAAATTTATATTCTCATAGTTCTGGAGGCTGGAAGTCCAAGATCAAGGTGTCAGCAGGGTTGGTTTCTCTCCTGGGCTTGCAGAAAGTACCTTCTCACTGTGTCCTCACATGGCCTTTTCTCTGTGGGCATGAGTGGAGAGAGAGATCTCAGGTGTCTCTTTCTCTTTTTATAAGGACACCAGTCCGATAGGATTAGGGCCCCACGCTTATGACCTTGTTGAACCTTAATTATCTCCTTAAAGACCCGAATATAGTCATGATGGGGGCTAGGGCTTCAACGTATAAATTCTGTCCATAACACCCTATATTGCCTATAACCTGGTAGTGAGCTCTAGAAGCTTGGTTAAACTTAGACTCAAAAAAAAAAAAAAAAGAAGAAGGCTTCCCTGGTGGCGCAGTGGTTGAGAGTCCGCCTGCCGAAGCAGGGGACACGGGTTCGTGCCCCGCTCCGGGAAGATCCCACATGCTGCGGAGCGGCTGGGCCCGTGAGCCATGGCCGCTGAGCCTGTGCATCCGGAGCCTGTGCTCCGCAACGGGAGAGGCCACAACAGTGAGAGGCCCGCATACAGCAAAAAAAAAAAAATACCAGGGAATTCCCTGGCGGTCCAGTGGTTAGGACTCCATGCTTCCACTGCAGGGGGCCCAGTTCCATCCTGGGTAGACTCAATCTTTTAGGCCCTTCATTGGTGGTACTTTCCCACTGTTAGTGATATTGCCAGTGCTGGTGATTGGTCATAAGTTCGGATGGTGTCAGCCTGACAGCCAATTGTGTTCAAGATAGAATAGGATTATTAAAAGTGTGCCTTGGACCAAGCTTGCAATCTTTTGGATCCACATGAGTACAGCCCTGACTGTGGTCCGGGGAACCGGGACTGCTGAGCACTGTTGAGTATGCTGTGTACTGCCCAACTCTAGGGAGCACAGAAAGCCCCAACTGGCTCTGGCCTGGGTCACCTGCTTGCAGGGGAAGTTTGTTGGGGAAGTTCGGCCACCAAGATGCTGCTGCAGTGTGAGCAGGGAGGGGACCCTGGGGGCAGCCGCATGTGTTCATTCCAAGCAGTTGTCAGAGCTGGTGCCTCGAGGCAAGGGAGGACACAGGGGCTGAGACCAAGGCCACCTGCTTACCAGTGGCTCTACTCCCTTGCAGTTGAGCATTGACAGTTGCTGGGTAGGCTCCTTCTACTGCCCCCAGACCAGCTTCACTGCTACCATCTATGATGCCATCGCCACCGAGAGCACCCTCTTCATTCGGCAGAACCAGCTCATCTACTATTTCACGGGCACCTATACCACACTCCATGAAAGCAACCGTGGCAGCGGTGAGGGGGCCCTGGCCAGGTCACATACCCGTGTGTCCTTGGCATCTTAGGCAAAGGGACCTGCCTGTTGGAGCCCCAGGGAGGGCGCCTCAGTGAATCCATCACTGGAGACGCCTGGGAATGGAATTGCCGTGAGCGGGGAGGGGGATGTTGGAGGGACTTCCCAAGCTCCTGAAGCATCGCTACCACCCTGCAGGGGCCTCCTCCTACCCTCTATATGCTGGGGTGAGGCTTTCATCCAGACCTTCCCAGGAGTTGTGAACCGACTAAGGGCAGAGAGAGGTGTGAGAGTGAAGGGAGGGAGCAGAGAGCAAGACACACGGGTGCACGCGCGCGCACTCACACACACACGTGCAGAGAGAGAAAGGCAAACCGGAGAGAGATGCATACAAGCGAGAAATGTGTGGGGTTGGGGAGTGGCAGAGAGTCAGAAAAAAGACATACAAAGAGAGAAACAGAGATGGGCCGTTGGAGAGGCAGTGCCATGAGGGAGATTGATCAGAGAGGAAAAAGAGAGACTTTTGATTCAGCCTCATCTGTTAAATGATACCAAAGCCCTAGTTCTTCTCACCTTCTGCCCCTGCCCTATCTAAATGAAAGATGTCAACTTATAGAGTCACAGAAACTTGTACTGTAACCCATATTCCATTAGTTAGTGAGTGTTCCCAACAGCTTTATTTTTCTCCCTTTCTTTCTTAGGGCACTTTGACAGTGGGAAGGACCAAGTTAAAAGAGATTTAAGTCAAAGACGGGTGTTTATTGGCTCAGATAGCTGGAAAACTCAGGAGCATGTTGTTTTCAGGCACAGCTGGATCTAGGGGCTCACTGCAGCTGTTAGGCCCATCTTTGTGGTACTGCCCCCACTCCATCCAGCAACTGCAGGCTTTTATGCCGGGGGTGGAGGTGGGGGACAGGAAAGAATATCTCTTTGTTAGTGGTTGCAGGCTGAGAACTGTCTCTGATTTGCCCAGCTTGGTCACATGCCCAGCTCAGAATCCATCCTCTGGCCAGGGGAATAGAAGAGTGGGGTCAGCCCAATCTGAACCTTGTGGGCAGAGTGTGAGCGGGGGTGGGGGGATTTTCGCAAAGGCAGCTGGGGCCCTATACCAAGGGCCCCTCAGATGCCACACTGAACAGTCACTGCAGTGGGAGAAGACAGATAACAGGCTCATTAAGGCCTGGAAAATGTGGATGGGGGCCCAGGTGCCAGGCTCAAATGTCTATGCTGGCCCCCACAGAGAGATGGGTCCGTGTCCTGGCTAACGAGTGCATCAAGAAGTTGTGCCCTGTGCATTTCCATAGCAATGGCTCCGAGTATGTCATGGCCCTCACCACTGGCAAGCACGAAGGTTACGTCCACTTTGGGACCATCACGGGTAAGGTTGGTACCTGGTACCTCCGTACCCTCTCACTTCTAAGAATTCTGGCCCCAGGCCCTCACCCCTCACCATATTCCTTCAGGAGGGGTCCCAGGCTGGAGGTTCTCCCTGTGAGTCAATATGGGTTTACGCCTTTGTAGGGGCAGGGCTTGGGGTGTGTTATGTATCTTTTACAATGTGTTTGGTTTCAAAGGGTAGAAGCCCAATTCAAAAATCACTTAAGCAGGGACTTCCCTGGCAGTCCAGTGGTTAAGACTCTGGGCTCCCACTGCAGGGGGTGCAGGTTCGATCTCTGGTTGGGGAAATAAGATCCTCACATACTGCGTGGTATGGCCAAAAATATTTTTAAAAATCGTCTAAGCATAAAAAATGTGTAGACATATAAATGAAAAGACCAGGATCCAATGTCAGGCATAGCTGGATCCAGGGGCTTACAGGGTATATCCTCAGGACTCTGTCTCTTGGCAAGGCAGTATAGCATAGGGATTATAGCACAGGTTCTGGAGAGAGACTGCTCTAACACACCAACTCAAGTCACTGGCGGCTTTGGATAGGTGACTTAACCTCTCTTTTTGGTCTCATATCCTCATTTGCAAAATGGGGCTGATAGTACTAACTAGTACCTGCCTCATCGTGTCGATATAAAGATTAAATAGACATATATAGGGTCTTAGGAGAGTGCTAGGGACATGGTACTATTCAAGGGTTTATCATTGTTAGCCCTGTGATTTGGCTTCATTTTCAGGTGGATATTCCCCTCACGAGGGTTAGAGATGGCCTCCAGGAACTTGGGGCTGACATCTCCCACCAGTCTGAGTCACCCCAAGAGAGTGAGAGTGGACTCTTCCCCACTGGCTCTAGCACAAATCCCAGGGTGCACTCTGATGGGCCCATTCTGGGTCACATGCTCAGACCTGAGCCAATTACTGTGACCAGAGACAGACATATTCTCTTTTTCTTAACTTTTTTAAAGAATTTATTTAGGGCTTCCCTGGTGGTGCAGTGGTTGGGAGTCCGCCTGCAGAGGCAGGGGACACGGGTTCATGCCCTGGTCCGGGAGGATCGCACATGCCGCGGAGCGGCTGCGCCCGTGAGCCATGGCCGCTGAGCCTGCGCGTCTGGAGCCTGGGCTCCGCAACGGGAGAGGCCGCAACAGTGAGAGGCCCGCGTACCGCAAAAAAAAATTTTATTTATTTATTTGTTCTTGGTTGTGTTGGGTCTTCGTTCCTGCGCGCGGGTTTTCTCTAGTTGCAGCGAGTGGGGCTACTCTTCGTTGCAGTGTGTGGACTTCTCATTGCGGTGGCTTCTCTTGTTGTGGAGCATGGGCTCTAGGCGTGCGCGCTTCAGCAGTTGCAGCACGCAGGTTCAGTAGTTACGGCTCGTGGGCTCTAGAGCACAGGCTCAGTAGTTGTGGCGCATGGGCTTAGTTGCTCGGTGGCATGTGGGATCTTCCCTGACCAGGGCTCGAACCCGTGTCCCCTGCATTGGCAGGTGGATTCTTAACCACTGTGCCACCAGGGAAGTCCAGGCAGACATATTCTTTTTTTTGTTTTGTTTTGTTTTGTTTTGTTTTGCGGTACGCGGGCCCTCTCACTGTTGTGGCCTCTCCCGTTGCGGAGCACAGGCTCCGGGCGCGCAGGTTCAGCGGCCATGGTTCACGGGCCCAGCCGCTCTGCGGTATGTGGGATCTTCCCGGACCGGGGCACGAACCCGTGTCCCCTGCATCGGCAGGCAGACTCTCAACCACTGTGCCACCAGGGAAGCCCGGCAGACATATTCTGATAGGCCAGTTGTGAATGACTGAAAGGCCAGTTGGGTGAGAGCTGCCCCAGGGAATCCTGGGACTAAGAAGGAGGCACAGGCATAATTGGAGAGCCGGTGTGGTGGGGTGCCAGACAGGCTGGGAAGGGCCTGAGCTTTGACCTGCCCTGCTCTGCAGATGGCCGCGTGTCCTTCGAGTTGCTGCCCAGGCAGCGGTCCGTGTGCAATGGGATACTAGGTACCCAGCTCCCAGATGGGTCTGCAGTGGGCAGGGGGTAGGGTGGGTTTGGGGGGGTTGAGGGGGAATCGAAGGTGTGGGAGAGCAGGGAAGGGTGGGAGAGGTCATAGGACAGGATGGGCAATTTCTTGGGGATGGGTGGAGAGTCACTGGGGTAGATGTGGCAGTCACAGAGACCATGGAGAAGGACGGGATCTGGGGGCTGCTCTGGACTTCTGCCTTCCCTACCAGTGGTCAACTGCTCCATAACCTGGGCCGTATTCATTGCTGGTGACTACAATCTACTGCTGCTGGTGGAGATCGAAGACCCCTCCACCAGGAAGTATTTCCAGGTGGTCAGCTATGACCTGGGTAAATGGGGCGCCACGGGGGGGGCAGGGGGCTGAGCGGGAAGGGGCAGGAGCTTGGAGTGTGAACTGCGGGCCCATCCTTTGGGATCTGTGCCCAGCAGACAGCTGGAAGGAAACGTTGCTCGTGCCACTGCTAGGTAAGGGGCAGTGGTGGAGAACAGGCCTTCTGGGCTGAAGAGCCTGAGAAGAAGTCAATGAGACTAGAGCAGAGGGGAAAGGGGAGGAGGGAGATTGGAGATGTGGGCAGACGCCAGACCTGGAAGGGCCTTGTGGCTCACAGTGAGGAGATTTGATTTGATTTGATGAAGTGAGAATAGGGCTGCCGTGTACAGCTGTTGAGGCTGTGCCTGGTGCTCCTCAGCCAAGGAGTCAGAGGAGGGAGGCAAGTCCTCTGCCCTAACAGGACTGTATCCTCTTAGAGGAAGTGTCTTTTTATTATTCACATAAAGAAATTCTAAAGATTAATGGGCCCAAATGGGAAGCTGTTGGAGGGTTTTGGGAGGGGTTGGGGAGCTGGGGACCTGCTCAGTTTCAGGTCTTGAAAGCTCAGGGCCTCAGGAGATTTTTGCTGTGTTTTCCCCACCTGTAGTCAGTGATTACCTGGTTGTCCTCTACACCATCCCGGAATTCATCCCTGACGGTAGGAGGGGAGTGAAGAGGGGGCTGAAAAGGGGGGGGGGGGGGCTAGGAGGGGCCCAAGTGACCCCATCTCACTGCTGTGTCCACTCTGCCTCTGCCCCTGCCAGCTCGAGGCCTGGAGTTCCTGATGGTCCTAGGGACAGAGTCTTACACCAACTTCCCGATGGTACCCAAGGGCATGTCCTACAACCCGTATAACAACCTGCTGTTCATCTGGGGCAACTTCCTCCTGCAGAGGTATGGGGCCGGGTACAATTTGGCCTCCCCAACCCCACTAGGGTGGGGGTCCTTTCTGAAGTCACCAAGTTTTCAGAGTATGCCCAAGTCCAGAAGTTACCAGGACTGTGATGGGGGAAAATGGGCTGGGGTGGGCAGAGATGGGATGCGGGAAGCTGGTAGTTTAAAGCTGGGAGCCCTTTCTTAGATGAAACCTGATGTGAGGACCTAACCTATGTGAGCAATAGAACGGCATTGTCCGGGGAAAGTTAAGGATGCTTTTCACCCCTCAGGAATCCAGGGGCCCCAGAGCCAACTCCATGGGCTGTTGGCAAACTGCCAGTTTGGTTGAACCTTCCTGTTCACTGATGGGCAGGTCAGCCAGAGGGTTTGGAGTGTGGCGCAGAAACTGGAGTCCCAGGCCTCCTTTGCGTGTTCTCACAAGGCTGGTGGAGAACTGAGTAAATGGTTCCTGCATCGTGTCAGGCCTATTTGGGGAAGCAGATATCCCCCAGGGCCTTGCCTGGTGCCCCTACCTCCCACCTCTGCCCCTGCAGCTATAACAGTGAAAACTTCATCTACCTGGCGGACTTCCCCAAGGAGCTGTCCATCAAGTACCTGGTCAACTCGTTCTATGGGGACACGGCTATTGTCACAGAGACTGAGGAGGTGGGCTGCCCTGCCCCTCTCCCCACTTCTTTTCTGCCCACCCCCAAATCCCAAGGGTTTCCCTTCTTCCCCTGTCAGGGTAAAGGGGCCCAGGAGAGGGAACGTCCTCAGGGACCCAGGGGAAGGGCAACGAAAGCTCCATTTATAGCTGAGAACCCTCAAACTCAAAAAGGATAAGTACCTTTCCAAAGTCACTCAGCAGAGTGAAAAACCTGTGCTCAGAGTCATGTCATTTCCAGAGGGGGTCCTCTTTCATTCCATCGTGCAGTTCAGTTCATAAATATTGAGGACTTAGTGTATGTTTGATCCAGTGCTGGAGACACAGTGGCCAATGAATCAGTCCTGGGCCCTGTCCTCACAGGGTCCCAGTCCAGTTGGGAAGATGGACTCATTCCCAGACTGTGACGGTTCAGAGCAGCCAGGGCTGCAATGCGGAAACAGCATCAATGGAAGTTCAGACCCGGTCTGGGGGTGTGTGTGTCAGTGAGGGCTTCACAGAGGAGGCCACATGGAGGGGGGACATGCTGGAGGCTGGAGGGGATCCTCCAGGTCGAAGCTAAGGAGGAGGTGAGATGTAGAGCAAAATGTGTTGGGGGATGAGACGGTGGGCAATAGTGCAGAGATGGGAAACTGAGGCCAACGGGAGGGTGCAAAGAGTGAAAAGGAAAAACGAGGGCTCATTCCTTGGATCCCAGGCCTCCAGGGAGTGTATATATTAGGAATGGTTACATTGCAAGTAATAGAAACTCAAGCAGACTAAAACACTGAAGAAGTTTATCATGGCGAGTGAGGGCTGTAAGCACAGGTGTTTGGGTCTGGGAAGTAGAGAGATGGCTTACCCGATCCCAGCTGGAGGTGAACTCCCAGGCTTCACCCCTCAGGGAATGGGGCCCTCACACTCGGCAGAGCGAGAGGTGGGGGTCACAGGGCCCATGGCCCTCACACACACACACCCAGCTGTCTCACCCCCAGATCTGGTACCTCCTGGAGGGTAGCTACCAGGTGTACAAGCTGTTCCCATCCAAGGGCTGGGAGGTGCACGTCAGCCTACAGGTGATGCAGCAGTCCTCTCTCTACGCCCCCAATGAGACCATGGTCACCCTCTTCTACGAAGACCACAGACTATACCAGGTGCTAAGCGGGGGGCTATGGGGGAGACATGGGGAAGCTGCAGGGCCGCTCATGTGGCCCTGCCTTCTCGCTGCAGCTGGTGTACCTTATAGACAACCAGCAGGGCAGGCTCGTCAAGAGGCTTGTGCCTGTGGGGCAGCTTCTGATGTACCAGCAGATCAGCAACGACTACCTCTTGGAGCGGCAAGGGTGAGAAGATACTGGACCACAGCAGCAGTCAGAGCCTTAGGCGCTGCCTGTGGGAAGCTCCCATTCGGGGGGGTGGGGGTGGGGTGGAGATCAAGCCATCCCCAGTGACAACCGCTGGGCTCAAAGGAGGGGTCTGACCCAGCCTGGGGACAGGGTGCATCAGGGAGGGCTTCAAGGAGGAAGAGGTGCATGAGCTGTGACCTGAAGGGTGAGGAAGAATTGACCAGGTGATAGCATGGGGCAGGGTGTTTCAGACAGGGGGAACCACATGTGCCAAGGCCCCGGGGAGGAAAGGAGATTGCCTGATCAAAGAACTGAGAGAATGCGGTGCTGTTAGAGTGCAGTGGTGGCGGGTTGGACAAGGTGAGCCTGGTGGTCACAGGGAGGAACTTGGACTTCATCTTGAGGGGCCTGGGGAACCACCATGGGACTAAGGGGAGGGGCTCCATGGTCAGATTTTACCGTGTTCAGCAGTGATCCTTTTGCTCACCTGCAGAGGAGCCCAGGGAGGCAGCGGGGGGAGGGGGGAGGGGGGAGGACACTTTGGAGGTTGAGTACCGTGGAGGGGGTGGGGGAGAGTCTAGGATGAGGTCCAGGACTCTGGCCTGTGCGGCCGAGGGCCGACCCCGTGAGCGTGTGCAGGGGCACCAGGGGCTGAGGCTGAGGGGGAAGGGCAGGGATGGATTAGCCTTGAGTAGTCAGCAGCGCAGGGGTGGTAAGGGGGCCTGCGGAGGCTCCTGGTGCACGCACGGAAAAGTCAGCCGCCGTCCTCCACTACCGCCGCTCAGGAGCCACCTGACGCTCTCCTTCACCAACTTCTGCCCCTTCACGGTGATGCGTCTGCGGGACCTGCCCAACCCGCAGATCTACACGCGCCAGGAGCGCTACCGGGCGCAGCCGCCGCGTGTCTTGGAGCCCGGGGGCTTCCACAGCGACAACTCGCTCGCTGTCTATCAGGGCCTCGTCTACTACCTGCTTTGGCTGCACTCGAAGTACGACAAGGTGGGCGCCTGGCGGCGGCCGGGGCCATCCGGGCCGGGTCTTGTGTGAGGCGGGACCGCAAAGGCGTAGAAGGCAAGGCCTGCGTGGCCGGGAGAACCGCCGCGGAGGGCGGAGCAGAGCAGAGCCGCCTCGGTGCGTCCGAGGCTAAGGCGGGCTGGAGAGGGGGTCGAGCACGGCTCGGGGGGATGGCTTTGGGGGTGTGGCAGTCGGGCTGAAAGCGGGGCTTGGGGCCGCTTTCAGGGTCAGGGGCTGGGACTGAGGCTAGGAAGGGCTCGGAGGGTACTGCCTGCCTGGGCACGCCCCTTGGCCCCCCTCAAGGTGCCGGCGGTCCCCACAGCCATATGCGGACCCGGTGCACGACCCCACCTGGCGCTGGTGGAAGAACAAGAAGCAGGACCAGGTGCGTGGAGAGGGTGGCGAATCGGTGGGAGGGCCGAGCCCGGATCCCCCATCACCGTCCCCCTGTCCGGGCACTGTCTTTGCCCCGCATCCCGTCCCCCAGGATTACTACTTCTACCTGGCCAGCAACTGGCGGAGCGCTGGCAGTGTGCACGTTGACATGGCCAGCTACGAAAAGATCTACGACCTTAAGGCTGAGAACGAGCTGCCCGAGCGCATCTTCCTGGACAAGGGCACCAGCTACCGCTTCTCGGTCTTCCTGACGGCCCGGGAGCCGGAGCCCCTGCACGGTCTGTGGGCGGGGCCGGGTGGAGCCTTAGGGGCGGGGCTTCTGTCGGGTGCGGCGCCCTGACCCCTCCCTCTGCTCCAAGCAGGCCCCTCCTTCCAGGTGCAGAGCAAGCTGGGCCTGGCTGTGGTGCTGGCCGACCCGGAATGCATCGAGGCGGTGGTGAAGGAGAAGGTCCTTGTTAATCGCAACTCGGTGCTTTTCTGGGTGAGACCAGGTGGAGGGGAGGAGCTGAGGTGACGGCGGAGCTACTGAGGCAGTGGACCTGTTAGAAGCCCGCGGTTATTTGAACTGTCCCTGGGTCCTCCCGCTGGCCCGCTGACCCCTTCATTTCTGCCCCCACCCCCAGGTTACGCTCAGTGATAAAAGGTTTTGCTTTGATCAGGGCATTAGTGGACATCACCTCATGAAAACCTCCATGCTCCTCAAGGTGCGGTCCAAGCCTGGAGGGGAGGGATGCAGATGAGGGAAAAGACTGGGCCCGTGGGGTCCACCAGTCATCATCTCCTACTCACAGGTGGCGGGCTCGTCCGGGCACTGCTTCCAGAACACGCACCAGGGGCCCCGCATGCAAGTATTGGACTTGGGGTACTGGGCCCTGTGCTGGGAGGGAAGGGGTTGGGTCGAGTCTCAACAGGGCAGAACCCGAGGGCTCCTTCTGGGAATCCCTTGAATGCCTTTCTCGTTCATTTTCATCATTCACCCGCCCAGCCACCCACCCCCTCCTTTAATCCATTCGTGTTTTCAGAAAGGGCTGCTTAGTGTAGCTTGCACACAAGCTTGTATGTTCCTTCTGATACTTTTCTGCAGGGAGAAGTAAAGTATCTGCCACACAGGGCTTCTTTTTCCAATTGGCACAAAGGTGGCACGTGGGCCAGCTTGGCCCTTCCTTCATACCTCGCTCTTCCTTTGCCTGTTCACATGTGTCTTGTTCAAGCCTTTGGGTCCTTGGTTCTTCACTTGCTTACACATGCAGTATCCCCTTTGCATAGAGGCAAACACTGTGGCTCAGAGAGATGAAGACATAATGCTCAGAGTAACCCTGGGAGCTGATAAGTGGTAGAGGAAGCCTTGTTCTCACCCACTTCCCTGCCCACTCTCCAGGAGACAGACCCTGGTGCTTCTTCCTCCTGGGTTGGTATGACCCAGGGCAGTTAAAAAAAGGGGCTTGTCGGGCTTCCCTGGTGGTGCAGTGGTTGAGAGTCCGCCTGCCGATGCAGGGGACACAGGTTCGTGCCCCAGTCTGGGAAGATCCCACATGCCGCGGAGTGGCTGGGCCCGTGAGCCATGGCCGCTGAGCCTGCACGTCCGGAGCCTGTGCTCTGCAACGGGAGAGGCCACAGCAGTGAGAGGCCCGCGTACCGCAAAAAAAAAAAAGGGGGGGGGCTTGTAACAGCTCCCAACTCCTTGGATTACATGGAATATTTGGGGTCAAATTCAAGGAAGAGTGACTGACCTCAGCCCAATAACAATTTCCTTCTATCCTTAGTGATATGCATTATTTTTAAGGTCTTTACCTTAACCCCAGAAAGTCAAAGTTAACATCTCCATTTTTTTTTTTTTTTTTTTTGCGGTACGCGGGCCTCTGCAGGTTCTGAGGGAGAATCTGTTCTGTGCTCTCTCCTAGCTTCTGGTGGTCGTTGACAGCCCCTGACATTCATTGGCTTGTAGATGCATCACTCCAATCTCTGTCTCCATCTTCACGAGGCCTCCTCCCTATGCGTCTGTGTCCAAATTTCCCTCTTCTTATAAGGACACTGGTCATTGGACTAGGGTCCACCCTAATCCAGTGTGACCTCATCTTAACTTGATTACATCTGTAAAGACCCTCTTCCAAATTAGGTCACGTGGGCAGGTACCAGGGAATTAGGACTTCCCTGGTCCTAATATCTTTTTGGGACACACAATTCAACCCAGAACAGAGAGTCAGATAATAAGCAAGAGAAATAAAAGATATTGTATGTTAAGGGCAATGAGTGCTAGGAGAAAACAGTAGTGAGCAAGGGGCCTGGGGTAGGTTAGCATTTTCCATAGGATGGTTCAAGGAAGACCTGGCCGAGGAGGAAACATTTGAGCAAATACTTGAAGGAGGGGAGGAAGTGAGCATGCAGTTATGTGCCGGAAAGCATGTTAGCGAGAGGGGACAGATGGCAGAGGCCTGGAGGCAGGAGTATGTTTCATGTGTTAGACTAAAGGAACAGTGGGGAGCAGGCATGGCTGGATCAGGGCTAGCAAGGAGGACCATGGAGAGAGATGAGGTCAAAGCGGTGATGGGCAGGTCACATGGGTGGCATCTGAGCAGAGGAGCAACTCAGGTGTTCACAGAGTCCCTCTGGCTTCATGTGGGAGACAGCCTGGGGGGAGGGGCAGGAGCAGGGAGGAAATGGGCCAGCCAGGGTGGAGCAGAGGAGTTGGGGGTTTGGGGAAGGGAATAGCTCTATTTTGAAGTTTAGAGACAATGGTATTTCTGGATGGACCGCATTTGGGGTTAAGAGAAAGAGAGGTTTCCAGGATGAGGCCAAGGCTTTTTAGCCTGAACTTGCAGGGACGAGGTGCCATAAACAGAGGTGGCCTGTGGATAGATTGAATCTGAGACACCCATTAGACCTCCCAGTGATTCAGTGGCTGATAGGTGTAAAGTCTTTGGCTCAGGCGAGCATGGGAACTGCTTAATCTGTGGCCACGACGCCTCTTCGCGGTAGACATCAAGCCCAGCCCACAGTCTCCAGATGTCCATGTCCTTTTGACAATTGGGTGAAATCCTTGGGCCCTACCCCCAGAATGGGCCAGAAGCCTTTCATTCCCAATGACAATGTCATGCGAGTTCCCAGATCCCTAACCCCCATCCTGGGCTCTACTTCCCTCATATACCCCATGCTTCCCCCAGCTCTACTGTCTGAGAATTCAGTCTCAACCTCAGCCCTTTATTTTATTTTATTTTTTTAAAATTAATTTTTTTGCCATGCTGCGAGGCTTGCGGGATCTTAGTTCCTCGACCAGGGAGTGAACCTGGAGTCATGGCAGTGAAAACCCGGAGTCCCAGCCACTGAACTGCCAGGGAATTCCCTCAACCTTGCAAGTCCTTGCTTCATAGGTGCAGGTGTTAGTGGTTTTGTATGTCTTATTCTGGAGGCAGTTGGAAGCAACCTGTCTCAGTTTGAATCCCAGCTCTACCACTTACCAGCTGTGTGGCTTTGGATAATTAATAAGTGACTTGACCTCTCTGTGCTTCCCTTTTGCCATCTCTAAAATGGAGATATTAATGGTCTGTATCATACAAGGTTGTTTTGAGGATTAAATAAATTTGAAGATGTAAGGCACTGAGGCCATTCCTCAGTGCCTTGTGCATAGCAAGAGCTACTTAAGTGTTTGCAGTTATTATTGTTTTAACGATCATAATAATAATCACCTTGCCCTCTGGTGAGGGTGAGCCTGGCAGGTAGGGGTGGTGTGTGTGGGAGGAGGGGCGTCTTCCCTGCCCCACCCCTAGAGCCAGGCTTTTCTCCTCCCATTCAGGGCAACCTGATGGTGCCAGTACTTATCGGCTGCCCCCCAGGCAAGCGCCTTGCCTTTGACATCACCTACACGCTGGAGTACAACCGCCTGCAGAACAAACACTACTTTGACTGCGTGCACGTCGCCCCCGAGATGCCCTGTTTCCTCTTCCGCGACAGTGCGTGTCCAGCCCCCTCCTCTCAATGTTCAGTGTCCTCTGCCCCCACTACTTTGCCCTCCCAGGCCTTTCCTCCCCGCCCGCTCACTGCCCCAGCACCCTCTGCTCTTCCCCTTGGACCACTCGTCTCTCCTTCTTCCCCTCTCCATCCTCCACTTCCGAGCTAATTTCTCCTCCCCGCCTCAACTCCTCCGACCCCACAGTCTTCTACCCATTCTTCTTGATCCAAGATTTGGTGACGGGAGATTCTGGCAGTTTTCAGGGCAGGTAAAGTCGTGGCCAAGCCGGCGGCTGACAGGAGTGAGGTGGGGAGTCGGGGGGTGGGGTGGGGGAGGAAGGGGGGGGAGGAAGTGGGGGTGGAGGTGGTAGAGGTGATGCAGGACTCCGGACAGTCCATGCGCACCTCTGCTCCCGGCAGCTACGTGCTGAAGGTGGTGGGCGGCGGGCCCACCCAGGACACCATCAAGGAATACAGCGAGGAGGATATCTACCGCTTCAACAGCCCCCTGGACAAGTAATCCCTGTGGGACCGGGCCCGTAATCGGCCTTTCTTCCCCTGCAGGCCCCTCTATCTTCCCAGCCACAGACCAACCCTGGGCTGCAAACCCCGCCCATCTTGATGTCTCAGGCCCCACCCACAGCCCAGGCTCCTAGCATCCCACATACTCGGCCCCGCCCACGGCAGGAGGTTCCGCTCACCCAATCCCCCCCACTAACGCCTCTCCCTTTCGGGCCTCTGCCCGCTGAGGCCCCGGCCCCACTGAGGTTACCCCTTCCTGCACAGGACTGGCAGCCTCATCTGGACCACAAGAAACACAACGACCACCGAGGACTCAGCCTTCAACATTTTGTCCCACAACAGTTTGGGCATTGAGTGAGTGCCGGGCCGACTGCACGCCCCCTTCTCCCCCACAGTCTGTCGGGCCTGTCCATCCCTTCTGCCTCTGGGAGACCTCCTGGTCCTCAAGCTACACTGACTGCCTTTGCGGTCCTCAAATGAGACCGATCTCCACACAAGCTGGACCCTCTGTCTGCAGGACTGGTCCCTCTTAATCTTTCTTCAGGCCTTAGTTCAGATGCCACTTCAACCAGGAGGACTTTTCTGACTGTTCTAGATGGGACAGTTTTGCTCTCATGTCCTCTTGTACGTTCCCCATTCTCACCTGACCGCTCTGCCTGTGCTTCCTCCTTCCCAGCCCTTACCCCTCTGAGCTGTCACTGTCTCCTGTGGGGTCTGTCTCCCTTATAGTCCAGGTCCAGAATAGACAAATAATATTTGTTGAATGAGATAATGAACAAGTTAATTCATCCATGGTAGACATTTATTGACATTTGAATGGAGGTATTAATGAATGAATAAAACAATGAAGGAATAAGTTAGTATAGGGGGAATTCTCTGGTGGTCCAGTGGTTAGGACTCAGTGCTTCCACTGCTGCGGGGGCCTGGGTTCAATCCCTGGTCGGGGAACTAAGATCCCGCAAGCTGTGAGGCACCGCCAAAAAAAAAAAAAAAAAAAGCATGTAGGGCCTCAATAACTGGCCCTATAATAATGAAAGGAAGAAAATGATGCCATGACCAAATGAAGGAAGTGAATGAATGAACAAAGGAGCCAACTTGCACCTATTCAGTATTCAACCTGCGTTTATTGAATATATGAATGAAGATGTGACTTTGTACCTAGTAGCTGCTCCAGATTCACTTGTGGGATGAAGGAATAAAGGTAGCAAAGAATAAATGAGGAGGTGGCACATAATAGGTATACAATCCATAATCTAGATGAATGCATAGTAACAGAGGAATTGACAGCTGGAGATGTAAGGACATGAGGACATGAATGAGTAAACAAACAGCCTGTCACCTGGTAGGGGTTCAGTCAGCCTTATTGGCTAAAGTGGGCGAAGGAGTGAATCAGGGAGAAAGGTAGGAGATTGCACCTAGTTAGTACTCACCCAGAGTCTGTGGGGTAGAGGGGGAAGGTCAGGGATTGGCACGTGCTAGGCATGATTTGTACTGCAAGTGCCTGAACTTGGGCCCCCAGGTGGCTCTGTATGGAGAACTCCCCATGCCATGACACCATTCCACACAGCATCTTTGCCTCCGAGTTCTTCTTCAAGGTGTTGGTGAGCAATAGGTGAGCCAGACACATGGCCCAGGTGGGCTCAGGGGCTTCCTGTGGGGTGACCACCTCCTCCCCCGATCCTGAACCCCCTCCCCCAACAGAGGTGTGGACAAGAGCACATACTGCGACTACCAGCTCACCTTCCAGCTGCACATCCACGGGCTCCCACTCAGTGCCAGGCGGGCCTTCCTCATCCTCATGGTGAGTGGCTGCCCTGGAGCTGCCCTGCTGCGTGGATGGGGGCCCCCAGGCTGCCCACCCATGCCTGTTGTGTGGTGCCTGCAGGTGTCAGCCAGCCTGTTTGTTGGTCTGGTGATCCTCTACGTCATCTCCTGCCTCCTGTCGCCCTATGTGGTGAAGGTCTGCAACGTCCTCTGCTGGAAGATCAACAACATCATCGCCTGGGAATCTTACATCTACAGTATCGCCTCCGACACCAGGGCCTTCAGCAACACCTCTGGGACCAAATCTGGGGAGAGCTCTGGGGGCATCTCCAGAGTTGTCTCCATGGTGGCAGGGGAGAACAAGACTGACACTAAGGAAACCTTGAGGAAGAAGCCAATATCCTGAGCCTCTTACCTGCCCCAACTGCCACCCACCCTCATCCCTTGTTTCCTGGGCCACTTTGAACATGCAACCTGTCGCTCGCTCATCCCAGGCCTTTCTCCCTGTTTTGTTTGAATTTTCACTTCGCATTTCAACACCAGCTGTGGGACCTTGTAAGGACTCATGTTCAATTAGTTTGTACCACTCAGCCACATAAGTTATAAAATATCAAAATCCTTCTGTGCCAAACTGGTAAATACTGGCTTCTCTGTGTGCCTGCCTACTCAGCCCCTCCCCAGAGTGCCCCTGACCTCCCGACAGTCCAGCAGGGTCCTCCATGACCCAGGCCCGTTGCTATGACCTGCAGTCTGTTCTGATTGTTCAGTGCCCAGGTTTAACACTAGTTGTTAAATATTTTGAATGGCAACACGTATCTAGTGTCTGTCTTAAGCAGGGGGCTCTGGAGAGGTTAGAATTTTTGTTTTGGTTGCAAGTAGCAAAAATTTCACTCAGTGGTCCACATGGAAATGGTAATTTATGAACTTTGTTAATATAGGCTTCAGGTACAGTTTGATCCAGAAGTCCTCAATGTCCATAGGATTCTGGCTCCATTTGTCTACCTTTCCCTGCTCCGCCCTTCTCTGAGGGTGGTCTCTGACCTCAGACCAGCCCACTTCACCGTCTGAGGCTGCACATCCACATGTCTTACTGTCCAGAGAAAAAAGGAGCTGAAGTCCAACATTCCCAGGCAAAAGTCCTGTCAGTCACTCTGATTGGGTGGGGTTGGGTCATAAGCTCACTACTTTACCACTCACTCTGTCAGACAGATGGGACCTTGATTGGGTTAAGCCCTTCAGAGCCCACCCCTGGAGCTGAGGGTTGTCAATCCCTCCCTAATCTCTTGCTTATGTGTGGGGAAAGGCAGCTCTTGTAAGGAACATGTGTGTCAAGAAGGGGAAAAGGACAGACCGAAAGGCCAAAAGCAAATGTGCCTTTGTACTCCACTCCCTGTCCACCCAATAGGCTCAACTCCAGCCCCTCCCCAGAGGTCTTGGGTGAAGGGACTATGCAGGTCCTCTGATCACCCCCTCCACTCCTTCACTGTAGAAGCAGAGGCCCAGGGGACACACCCTCTGAGGGAACACCAGGGCAGACAGTTGGACCAGTTTGTGATGAGGCAGCATAGCTCCGGAGCAGGCAAGGCCACTGAGGTCACATTATAGAGCTTAGGAATTATCAGAAGAGCATTCAAGCTGAGAAGCTGAAGGACATGTTCAGATGTAGAAAGATGCTCTGGCTGCCCTGTGGAGGATGGCTCAGGACTCGAGGCAGTAGGCCAGGGACCTGGGCAGGAGGGGATGGTGCTGGACCAAAGCCTGGTGTGGGAAGGAGAAGAAGGGACAGGCGGGAGGGATGCTTAGGAGGCCAAGTGAACAGGCTGTGAAGCTGACAGGCCATGGAAGGAGTGGGAGCAAGGGGGGCGTTTAGGAAAAGGTCCAGGACTCTGCCCTGGGGACTGGGGGACAAAGAGGCTGTCCCTGAGATGAGGACTGGGGAGAAGGAACAGGTTTGGGGGAGACACTTAGGCCATTTGGGGTCATGGTTGGTGTGGGAGGTCTGACAGTCTTCTAGAGGAGCCTGTCCAGGAGGCTGTGGGCAGGAGGGAGGTCAGCGATGGCCAAGCAATCCACACAACAGTCAGTGGTACAGATACATCTATCAACGAACTTCATTGTATTGATGCAATTAAGGAGAATGTGATGAGATAACATCCTGGGTTTTCTGTTTGTTTTTTGGGGTTTTTTTTTTTTGTGGTACACAGGCCTCTCACTGTTGTGGCCTCTCCCGTTGCGGAGCACAGGCTCCGGACGCGCAGGCTCGGCGGCCATGGCTCACGGGCCCAGCCGCTCCGCGGCATGTGGGATCTTCCCGGACCGGGGCACGAACCCGTGTCCCCTGCATCAGCAGGAGGACTCTCAACCACCGCGCCACCAGGGAAGCCCAAAATCCTGTTTTGACCTAAGTCCATTCAGGCTGCTGTAACGGAAGACCATAGACTGGGTGGCTTACAAACAACAGAAATTTCTGAGTTCTGGAGGCTGGGAAGTCCAAGACCAACGCGCTGGCAGATTCGGTGTCTGGTGAGAACCTGCTTCCTGGTTCATAGATGACCATCTTTTTACTGTGTCCTCACATGATAGAAGGGATGAGGAAGCTCACTGAGGTCTCTTTTATAAGGACATTAATCTCAGATATGAGGGTTCTGCCCTCACAGACTAATTGCCCCCTGATACCATTACATTGGGAGTTAGGTTTCAACATAGGAGTTTGTGGGGAACACAAACTTTCAGTCCATAACAGATCCCTTTTCTTAGATTATCAAGTAATCTTCATGATGTTCTATCAGGAAAATTCTATCATTGTCCCCATTTCATAGATGAAGAAACAGAGACTCAGGTGTGGAAACATGTATGATTACATGAATAGGTACCTGAAAAAGCTTTTTATAAAATTCAACAACCATTCCTTATATTAATTCTAAGTCAAATAGAAATAGAAGGAAACCGTTTGAGCAAGATTATCAAATTACCTGATTACCAAAGACACATGGGACTTCCCTAGTGGCGCAGCGGTTGGGAATCCGCCTGCCAATGCAGGGGACACGGGTTCGAGCCCTGGTCCGGGAAGATCCCACATGCCGCGGAGCAGCTAAGCTTGTGCGCCACAACTACTGAGACTACACTGTAGAGCCTGCGAGCCACAACTACTGAGCCCACACGCCTACAGCCTGTGCTCCACAGCAAAGCCACCACAATGAGAAGCACGTGCACTGCAACAAAGAGTAGCCCCCGCTCACCGTAACTAGAGAAAGCCCACGCGCAGCAACGAAGACCCAACGCAGCCAAAAATAAATAAATAAACAAACAAGAAAAACAAAGACAGATGGCGTATGGCACATGGCAGTTAAATGCCAAAGCCATTTTCATTAAAATTTTATAGGTAGAGTCCACACGTATGAAAAACTAGAGCTAATAAATGCGTTCAGCAAAGTTGCAGTACACAAAATCAACACACAAAAATTGGTCGCATTTCTATACACCAGCAATGAATACTCTGAAAAGGAAATTTTTTTAAAAAATCCTATTTACAACATCAACAACAAAAAGAATAAAAGTTTTAAGAATAAATTTATAGGGACCTCCCTGGTGGTCTAGCGGTTAAGACTCTATGCTCCCAATGCAGGGGGCCCGGGTTTGATCCCTGGTCAGGGAGTTAGATCCCGCATGCTGCAACTAAAGATCCCGCGGGCCACAACTAAGACCCGGCGCAGCCAAATAAATAACTATTTAAAAAATAAATTTACGCAAGGAGGAAAAAGACTTGTATAGTGAAAGCTACAAAACATTGCTGAAAGAAATTAAAGAAGACTTAAATAAATGGAAGAATATCCCATGTTCATGAATTAATATCGTCGACAATACTATCTGAATTAGTTTGCTAGGGCTGCCATATGGAAATATCACAGACTGGATAGCTTAAACAACAGAAATTTATTTTCTCACAATTCTGGCCAGAAACTTAAGATCACAGTGTCAGCGGGTTTGGTTTCTGAGGCCTCTCTTCTTGGCTTGCTGATGGCTGCCCTCTTGCGGTGTCCCCACTGTCTTTCCTCTGTGTGGTCACATCACTGGTGTCTCTTTGTGTGTCCAAAGTGCTCCTCTTATAAAGACTCCTTTCAGATTGGATTAGGGCCCACTGAGCCTCATTTTAAAGTAACCACATTTGGGGACTTCCCTGGAGGTCCAGAGGTTGACTCCGCGCTTCCACTGCAGGGGGCGCAGGTTTGATCCCTGGTTGGGGAACTAAGATCCCACATGCCATGCGTGGGGAGTGGCAGAAAGAAAGAAAGAGAAAGTAATCACCTTTTAAAAGGCCCTATCTCCAAATACAGTCCTGTTCTGAGGTACTGGGACTTCGGGCTTCAACATATACATTTTAGGGGAACACCATTTAGGCCATAACATGACCCAAAGTGAAATACAGATTCAGTGCAATCTCTATCAAAATCCCAATGGCAATTTTGCATACATATCCTAAAACTCATATGGAACTCCAAATAGCCAACACTGTCTTGAAACAGAAAACAAAGTTGGAGTACTCATACTTTCTAATCTCAAAACTGCAAAGCTGCAGTAATCAAAACAGTGTCTTACTGGCATAAAGACAGACACACAGACCAATGTAATAGAATAGAGAGCTCAGAATAAACCCTCACATATATAGGCAACTGATTTTTGACCGGGTGCCAAGGCCATCCAAGGAGAAGAGACACTCTTAACAACAAATGGTACTGGGAAAACTGGATGTCCACATGTAAAAGAAAAAGTTGGACCCTTACCTTATACCGTGTACAAAAATTAACCAAAACCAGATCAGATTCCTAAATTTAAGGGTGAAAACTATACTGGGAATTCCCTGGTGGTCCAGTCGTTAAGACTCAGCACTTTCACTGCCATGGGCCCAGGTTCGATCCCTGTCAGGGAACTAAGATCCCACAAGCCACGCAGGGTGGCCAAAAACAAAAACAAAAACAGTTAAAACTACAAAACATAGGGGAAAATCTTGACCTTTGATTTGTCAGTGATTTCTTAACTATGATACCAAAAGTACAGGCAAAAAAAGAAAAAACAGATAAATTGAACCTCATCAAAATTAAAAACTTTTGTGAATCAAAGGATACCATCAAGAGAATGAAAAGCCAACCCATAGAGTGGGAGAAAATATTTGTAAATCATATATCTGATAAAGACTAGTATATAGACAATGAAGAACTCCTATAACTCAACAACAAAAAACCACAGGCAACTCAATTTAAAATGGCAAAGGACTTGAACAGACATTTCTCCAAAATAGATATGTAAAATAACCAGTAAGCACATGAAAAGATTGTTCAACATCATTAGTTATCAGGGAAATGCAAGTCAAAACCACAGTGAGATATCACTTCACATACATTAGGATAGCTATAATAATTAAAAAACAACAGCAAATACAAGTGTTGGCGAGGATGTAGAGAATTGGAACCTTTGTATATTGCTGGTGGGAATGTAAAATTGTTCAGATGTCATGGAAAACAGTTTGGTCATTCCTCAAAAGGTTAAACATAGAATTACTGTAGGGGCTTCCCTGGTGGCGCAGTGGTTGAGAGTCCGCCTGCCAATGCAGGGGACACACGTTCGTGCCCCGGTCCGGGAAGATCCCACATGGCACGGAGCGGCGGAGCCCGTGAGCCATGGCCGCCGAGCCTGCGCGTCCGGAACCTGTGCTCCACAACGGGAGAGGCCACAACAGTGAGAGGCCCGCGTACCGCAAAAAAAAAAAAAAAAAAAAAAAAAGAATTACTGTATCATTCAGCAGTTCCACTCCAGGGTATATTACCCAGAAGAATTGAAAACGTATTCTACAGCAAGTACATGTACATGCATGTTCATATCAGCAGTATGCACAAAACCAAAAGGTGAAAACAGCCCAACTGTCCATCAGTGGATGAATAAACAAATGTATATCCATACAATAACACAATAGTATTCAGCCATAAAAAGGCATGAAGTGCTGAAATACTCTGTAACATCTATGAACCTCAAAACCAATATGCTAAGTGAAAGGAGCCAGACGTCTAAGGTCACATATTTTATGATACCATTTATATGACATACCCAGAATAGGTAAATGCAGAGAGACAGAATGCTGATTGGTGGTTACTAGGGGCAGGGAGAAAGGAAGGAATGTAAGGCAACAGCTTAAGGGAAATGGGTTTCCTTCTGTGATGATGAAGATGTTTTGGAGGTAGATAGAGGTGGTATTTGCACAACATTGTGGGTGTAATAAATGCCACTGAATTGTTCACTTTAGGATGATTAATTTTATTTCCATTTCACCTCAACATAAAATATATATATATGTATATAAAAAACAGTACGGTATTTACCAAGAATAAATATTTAAAAACAGTGTGGGGACTTCCCTGGTGGTTAAAAATCTGCCTTCCAATGCAGGGGATGCAGGTTCGATCCCTGATCGGGTAACTAAGATCCCGCATGCTGTGGGGCAACTAAGCCCACACGCTGCAACTACTGAGCACGCGAACCACAACTAGAGAGACTGCGTGCCACAACTACAGAGCCGACATGCTCTGGAGTCCGCATGTGGCAACTAAGACCCAATGCAGCCAAAAATAAAAATTAAAAAAAAATAAATATTAAAAAAAAACAGTATGGTATTTACCAATAATAAATATAGACCAGTAGAATACAGTAGGTGACTTAAAATATGTGTGATTATTGAAGAGATTTAATATGATACAAATGTTTTTCACTTTGGTGAGAAAGTGATAGTTTAATAAATGTTTCTGATAAAATTGACTGTGAGGATAAAATCGAATTTAGATCACTACTTCACACCATATGCAAAAATTAATTCAAGATTAATAATAAAAATCACATGTGGAAAAACACAAATACTTTACCAAAAAGTTTTGGAGACTATTTGTTTTACTTTGGCATGGGGAGAATTTCCTAAGCAAAAGGGAAAGAGAAAGTTACATAAATTTGACTATGTAATAATTAAAAATTTGGGGGCTTCCCTGGTGGCGCAGTGGTTGAGAATCTGCCTGCTAATGCAGGGGACACGGGTTCGAGCCCTGGTTTGGGAAGATCCCACATGCCGCGGAGCAACTACGCCCGTGAGCCACAACTGCTGAGCCTGCGTATCTGGAACCTGTGCTCCACATCAAGAGAGGCCGCGCTAGTGAGAGGCCCGCGCACCGCGATGAAGAGTGGCCCCCACTTGCCACAACTAGAGAAAGCCCTCTCACAGAAACGAAGACCCAACACAGCAAAAATAAATTAATTAATAAACTCCTACCCCCAACATCTTCTAAAAAAAAAATTAAAATTTTGCATGGCAAAAGATGAATAAATTATAAATGTATATGTGTATATATATTCAGAAAATAAACACTAGACCAAAGAAAATAGTTGCAACATATATGATAAAACGTTTTATCTCCAATATGCACAAGTACCTAAAAATTTATAGAAAAAGGCAATAACCCCACAGAAAATTTCAGAGACGAGGAAATCCAAATGTTCAATAAACACAGGAAAGGATGCTCAACCTCATTAGTACAGAAATCCAAACTAAAGCAACAAAAAATGAGTGCTCGTCCCCTATCAGACTGGTAAAAGGAAAAAGCAGAAGCTATATAGCCCAATAGCAGTGATGCTGTCAGCACTTTCATTGCTGGTGGAACTGTGAACTGCTACAACTTTGGAAAGCAATCTTACGATGTCTATTAAAATGAAAAGAATATGCTTATCTCAACTCAGTAATCTTAATTCCTATGATCTGTCCCTTAGAAATAAAAAACTGTATTCAAAGAAATGCATTTAAGGATTTTTTTACACCGTCCCCCCCCCAGTTTTACTGAGAAATAATTAACATACATCACTGTAAGTTTAAGCATGATGGGTTTTTTTTTTTAAATTAATTTATTTATTTTTGGCTGCATTGGGTCTTTGTTGCTGCACGCGAGCTTTCTCTAGTTGTGGCGAGCAGGGGCTACTCTTCGTTGCGGTGCACAGCCTTCTCATTGCGTTGGCTTCTCTTGTTGCGGAGCACAGGCTCTAGGCGCGCAGGCTTCAATAGTTGTGGCACGCAGGCTCAGTAGTTGTGGCTCACGGGCTCTAGAGCGCAGGCTCAGTAGTTGTGGCGCATGGGCTTAGCTGCTCCACGGCATGTGGGATCTTCCCGGACCAGGGCTCGAACCCGTGTCTCCTGCATTGGCAGGCGGATTCCCAACCACTGTGCCACCAGGGAAGCCCTAAGCATGATGGTTTGATTTGCAGGTAATGTGAAGCGATTACCACAACAGCTCCAGCTTAAATCCATCTCTCATATAGATACAATAAAAAGAAAGAAAAAAGGCAAAAAATTTCTCCTCGTGATGAGAACTCATAAGATGTACTCTCTTATCAACTTCCCTATATATCATACAGCAGGGTTAGCTGTAGTCATCAAGTTGTACATTACATCCCAATTATTTATCCTATAACTGGAAATTTGTACCTTTTGACCACCTTCCTCCAATTCCCCCTCCCCTCCCCTTAAGGATCTTTACTGCAGCATTGTTAGAAGTGGCAAACAAGTAAACAAAAATAACACAAACATCAATATGGGCACCATTACATGAATTGTATATTCATGCTGCGGGATATTATGCAGCCGTTTTTGTTAAAGTGTCAGAAATATGCCCACTGATCTCCAGAGATGTCTTTAGTGTATTGCTAAAAAGCACTGTGCTTTTTAGAAAATATGTATAGTACGATGCAGTTTTTCTTTAAAAACTTTTTTTGAAGACACAACTTCGGAATTCCCTGGCGGTGCAGTGGTTAGGACTCTGGGCTTTCACTGCTATGGCCCCAGGGTTCAATTCCTGGTGGGGGAATTAAGATCCCCGCAAGCCACCTGTGCAGCTTGGGGGGTGGGTCTGGGGAAGACACAACTTGTTTACACACCCACTCATTCAACAAATATTCATTGACTGTCTACCTCGTGCTGGGAATACAGCAGTAAAGAAAACCGATAAATATCCCTTCTCTCATGGAGCTGACATTCTAAATGATGGAGACAAGAGAATTGAGAAAAAGTGGAGATGTTAAATAGGCGGGTGTGATATAAATGGAAGAATCGGGGGTAGGGATAAAAAAAATTGGGAATCCTCCGCATATATGGTGGCATTTAAAGTCATTAAGACTGGATGATTTTTGTAAAGTTTGTGCGTATTCGTACAAGCTCGGAGAAAGTGTGGAAGGATGCACTGAGAGACTAGAGAGAAAGACCTAAGGTCAAATCTCAGCCGTTAGTCTCTTGGAGGTTTACCCTGCCCCTCAAAGCCTGTCTGTAACATGGGAAGAATAACACAGCTATCCAAATGGCTCCACCACCGCCACCTCTTGGTTTAGAAAAGCTGCCACGCAGGTGTAATCTCCAATACAGAAACGTAGCATCTCGAAAGCCCAGGCTGAAGCTAGGCGAGGAGGCGTTGCCACCGCTGCCATTTTCAGTTAGGGCAGGTGGCGACTTCCGGTCGCCATCTTGAGTGACAGCAGAGGCGGAGCTCCGACTAACATGTTCCTTAAGAGCCGGGCTCCGAGGGCACCTCCCCGAGAGCGACTGAACGCTAACCCTGGCAGGCGGAGGCGGACAGTCGCAGCCCCGCCCCCGGCTTTGGGCTCCACCTCTCGGCCCCACTTCTGCCGGGCGAGGCGCAGTAGGCGTCGCTGCCGTAAGTCGGGCGGGCGATTTGCCGCATCACGGAAGATGGCGGCCGCGGCGGTGAACGGGGTGGCGGGAGCCTCGAGCTCGGGGCCTGCGGCGGCCTCGGGCGCAGTCCTGCAGGCCGCGGCCGGCATGTACGAGCAACTCAAGGGCGAATGGAACCGTAAAAGCCCCAATCTTAGCAAGTGCGGGGAAGAACTCGGCCGTCTCAAGGTAGGGATCGGCCGGGGGTGCTTCGAGGGGTCCAGACCCAGCCGAGTTCCGGGCGCGGGGGGAGGCCGCAGCGCCGACACGACTAGGACGGGCTGGGTGATCCAATAGGGTGAAGGATTCGGAACAGCCAAAGTGCGGGCTTGGAGGAATGAAGACGTGAGAGGGGCCTGGAATGGACCAAATGCGGCCCCACGGTGGGGGGAGACGGAAAGAGTGTTTCTGGCACAGACGAGTGAGAAGTTAAAATTTTGGTGCTTGGAGACCTAGCTGGCTGGAGTGGCAGGATGGGGCTGTCAGAGTTTTTCTGATGGAGGGTTCTGGACGACACCAAGTGGGGAATGAGGACTGGACAGGGTGATGGAAGAAGGAGGCTGAGATGACGGGGTTCGTGGTTAGGATCAGGTCAAGTTAGGGTCTGAGAAATCTGGGGCTTAGGGATGCGTCTGTGGGGCGAGGGGCCCAGCCAAGTTGTGAGGGCAAGACTGAACTTAGGAAATATATTTTCACAGTAGAGGACCAGAATGGGGCTCGGGTTGCTTCAGGCCAGGTGTGTTTGGGAGAGAGTACAAATACAGTGGGCTGGACCAAGTTGCTGAGGGGGGGTGTATCTGATAAGGGAAGAGGTTAGCCCCCTTTCCTCCCTGGTGTAGATGGAGCGGGGTAGCTGGGCCCAGCCCACCAAAGTATGGGAAAAGATTGCCGAAGAATTGAAGGTGCTAGTGTCTCCCCACCCCTTGATTCCATTGGGTCAGGCATGGAGCGGCTTTACTGTTTCTCGAGTGGATCTGTTAATACTTGTAATATGAGGTCGTCGTAAATGAGCCCTCGTCATGTTCCCCGGCCCTGATCACTGACCCCTTTAATACTCATAGCAACCTTATGAGTCAGGGATGATGATTAGCTCCATTTTCTAGGAGGGAAAACCAAGACCCAGAAAAAGGCAAGTAATCTGTTCTTGAAGTCCCATCTTCTTCCCTTCCTTCCCCTGCCCTCCTCGTCAGCTGGTTCTGTTGGAGCTCAACTTCCTGCCAACCACAGGGACCAAACTGACCAAACAGCAGCTCATTCTGGCCCGTGAGTGTCACTGGGGTTGGTGGGGTGGGGCTGGGGGTTGTGGGCTGTGGTCATGGCAGGAATGGCGGCAGTGGTGGTCAGAGTCGGACCACAGTCACCTCCTGAGAGCTTCCCCTGTTACCCACAGGTGACATACTGGAGATAGGCGCCCAGTGGAGTATCCTACGCAAGGACATCCCCTCCTTCGAGCGGTACATGGCCCAGCTCAAATGCTATTACTTCGATTACAAGTGAGGATGGGCCCTGCCCCTAATTTGGTGTGTGTGTGTGTGTGTGTGTGTGTGTGTGTGTGCGGGGTTGTTACTTGGCAGCTTTTTATCCTTGTTGCTCTAGCCACTTGAGACATCTTCCTTCACTTTGGAATTACCCCTTTGCATAGCTGTGCCGCCAGAAGCCTCAGGGTTAGGGGTTGGCCTGGAGGTCCTGAGTCTGGGATTATACCATCCAGTCTCTGTTGCGCTCCAGTCTGTCTCCCCCTTCACATTCCCACTTTAAATTTCCACTCCCCAATGTAGCCACTATCCCCTTCTACCTGCCTTGGCTCCAGCCTTGTCCCCTCAGATTCATCCCCCCATGGTAGCCAGTAGGTCCTTTGTGACACTAAAATTTGACCATGTTTATCATCAGCTTAGAACCGTCCTGGCTCCCCATAGCCTTCAGGTTTCAGACCAAGCTCTTTCCTGTGGCCTCCAATGCTGTATCAGCCCTGACCCGTCTGTCTGTGTCTCCCCATCCCAGCCCTGTCTCTCCCACTGGACTGTGAGTCTTCTATAAGCAGAAGGGTCTTAGTCACTGCTGTGTCCCAGCACTGCCTAGCATGGAGCCGGGCCCAGAGCAGGGACTCACTGGCTGTGTGTTGAATATGAAACTGAATGGCTTTATAACTGAATGGGGCTTGCATGGACTAATGATTAAGAATTTGACATCAGAAGCCAGACGAACCTGAGTTTGAAACTAATTTTGCCGCTTCCTGATTATATCGTCTTGGGCAAATGACTTTACTTCCCTAATCCTCAGTTTCCCCCCAAAACTGAGGGTGATGATTCTTAATATCATAATCATAATTAACACGTATATAGTATTTATTTGGGCCAGATACTGTTCTAATCACTACCTGTATTAAATCATTTAATAACTTAACCCTTATTTATTTAACCCACCTCTATCAGATGGGTACTGTGGTGATACCCATTTTACAGTTGGGGAAACTGAGGCTAAGTCACTTTACTGGTGTGAGATCACTTTCTAGGGCCCATATAATTGTGACTTCTTCATGTCTCTTTGGGCCTTAGTTTCATCTGAAAACCCAGGACCCGATACCCCTCCAAGGAGAGAGCACTGGGCAGTCAGGGTCCCTGAAGCCTGGAGTGGGGGGCTTGGTCGGTACCTAAGCCCTCCTTACCTTGGTGTCCCACCCTGGTCCACAGGGAGCAGCTCCCAGAGTCAGCCTACATGCACCAGCTCTTGGGCCTCAACCTTCTCTTCCTGCTGTCCCAGAACCGGGTGGCTGAGTTCCACACAGAGTTGGAGCGGCTGCCTGCCAAGGACATCCAGACCAATGTATACATCAAGCATCCGGTGTCCCTCGAGCAAGTGAGGCTGAGGAAGGGGGAGGGGAGGGCCTGGCTAAAGGGAGTGGTACAGGGACAGACATTCGGGAGGGTTTCCTCCCAAATGAGAGGGTTCACCCGTCTTTCAGCCTATGGACTCCTTTGTCCAACAGATATTGAGCCCCAGCCCTGTACCAGGCACTGTGGCTGGTTTTCAGACTCAACAGTGAACAAAACAGTTAGAATCTCGATTTTGTGAGGATGACATTCAGGTGAGGAAGTGGACAATAAACAAAAAGATAAATAACCTGTATATGGTCTGTCAGATGTGAAATGCTGTGGAGAAAAATAAAGCAGGAAGGAGGGTGGAGGGGCAGGGGCAGAGTGGTCAGGGAATGCCTTGCTGAAAAGATGAAACTTGAGAAATACTTTAAAGGGGTGAAGAACCCAACCACGTGGTCATCTGGGGGGAAAATGGTCCAGGTAGAGGGAGCAGCCAGTCCAAGGGTCCCAAGGCAGAAACATGCCTGGTGTGTTTGAGGGGCAGCAAAGAGGACAGTTTCTGGAACAAGGTGAGCAGAATCAAGGAAGAGCTGTAGTACCTAAGGTTAAGAAGTAGTTCTTAGAGCTGAGGTTTCATGGGAGGATTTCGCTGTGGGGAGAGGATGGGAGAGAGGGCATTTATGGCAGGGGCAGCACAGCTTGGGCAAAGATGTAGAGGAATGAGCTTGGGGTGGCTCCAGCTCTGTCTCCCTCCTGGAAAATAGATGATTAGATACTAACCAAGGGCAGGCTTGGAGAGAGAGAGAGAGTGTGTGTGAAAACCAGGGAGGGCTTCCGGGAAGAGTAGGACCCAGTCTGCATGGGGAATAGGTGACTGTATTGCAGAGAGTGTTCTAGTAGAGTGTGGATTATGGAGGCACTGGGAGTATGGTGAGGCCTCAGCGGGTAGGCCCCTGTGCTGCCTCTTCCTCACCCTCTCTTCTTCCTCACCCCTGTCCTCTACAGTACCTGATGGAGGGCAGCTACAACAAGGTGTTCCTGGCCAAAGGCAACATCCCTGCTGAGAGCTATACCTTCTTCATCGATATCTTGCTTGACACTATCAGGTGTGTGGGGGGCCAGGGTCGTGTGGAGTTTAGAAAGAGCCTGGACTTTGGAGTCAGACAGCTCTGTGTTTAAATCTCATTCTGGCCACTTGTGATCTGGGGAAGCTGGGCACATCAGTTCTCCTTTTCTGTGAACTGGAACTGGTCATGAGATGGGGGTAAGAGCCCTCATCTCACTATGGGCTGTGTATGTGTGTGCCTGTGGACATCAGACCCTGAGTATGGACTTGGCACCCAGACAGCACTCAGCAGACAGAGACCCTGCTGCCTCTCATGGAAGTGCTCCACGAGTCATAATGGCTTCACCTCAGAGTGTGGGCCCAGGAGTCCCAGAGGTCTGAGTGTGGACCCTACTGTGGCCCTAGCTTTGCAACTCTAGTCAAGCTACTCTCCCCTGAGCCTTGATTGGTTGAACAGGGCAGGTAACACATTCCAGCCATCAGTGCTGAACTGAAGGGTCTGGCCTGAGAGGACAGGGCCTAGAGAGTTGTCTGTGCTCAGTAATGAGAATCTCGTCTTCCCCCAGGGATGAGATTGCTGGGTGCATCGAGAAGGCCTATGAAAAAATCCTCTTCACTGAGGCCACCCGGATCCTCTTCTTCAACACACCCAAAAAGATGACAGACTACGCCAAGAAGGTGGCTGGGGTGGAGGGCAGGGGACCACGGGGCCAGCGAGCCAAGGGGTGCACTCACTGACAGCAGGGTGGGGTGGCCTGGAGGGAGCAAGGCTGCCCAGGTTTAAATCCAGCTGCGTGACCTCAGGCAAGTTGCCGAACTCCTCCGAACTTCAATTTCCCTACGTGTAGAAAGGGGCTAGAGTTTAATATGGGGGATGAGCTTAGCCCAGCACCTGGCTCCAGGTGCAGGTGGAGGCTTAGCATATGTTGGTTGCTGGGCTTATCAGAACTCCTTGGAGGTTGCAGCTTTTCCCCACAAGACTTTGCTTCGTTTGGTCTGGGGTATTTGTGTGGGAACAGTGCCCCTGGAGACGCTGATGCATGGGGTGCAGTAGCCCTGGTGACTGAGGAGGGTCAAGATCAGACTGGAAGAGGTGAAATTGAACTCGAGTGATTGTGACAGCTGATACTTAGTGATCGTTTACTCTGGTCCAAACACTGTTGGGAGACAGTTTCTCCAAACATGGAGAAACGGAGGCACAGAGAGGTGAAGTTACTTGCCTAGGGTTGTGCAAGGTAGAGTAGGGTTGGTGAGGAAAGCGAGCCAGGGCCCACATGGGTAAGGGGAGGGTGCCTGTGTGATCACCCCACCCATCTCTCATCTCTCCCTTCTTGCAGCGAGGGTGGGTCCTGGGCCTCAACAACTACTACAGCTTTGCCAGCCAGCAGCAGAAGCCGGAAGATACCACCATCCCCTCCACGGAGCTGGCCAAGCAGGTCATCGAGTATGCCCGGCAGCTGGAGATGATCGTCTGAGCCCACCAGGCACTGGGGTGGAGCAGAGCTTGCATTGTTTAAGGCAGTTGCAGTGCAGGGTTTCCCCCAATAAAGGTGGATTGACATTTTCTCTCTTAGGCCCTTGTCTCCCCGAGTGGAATGGTAGGGACATAAGTTCTTATCTCTGAAGAACTTGGAGGTCTGGGGGCCCTAGGAGGTCTGAGGTAACCCTGGGCCAGCCTCTGTCCAGTGGCCATTGCTCAAGGTCTTAAACACAGATGTCCACTGTGGGGGCCCAGTGGCACAGCGGGGAGAGCACAGGCCCCAGGTAGAGGGACTGTTGCAGCCAGCTGTGGACACACAGAAAGGCCAGACCAACGTACCAGAGTGTTTCAGTGAAGGGGGCGAAGTGTCCTGATTTTGAAAAATGTTTGCAATGAATTAAACCAGTTTTTTAAAATGACATGCTGAATGGACCTCTGTGGAACAAAAGGCATGGGCCTTGGCATGGGCTTGCCTTGGTTCCCACTCTTCTGAGCCAGTGCTGTGACTTATGACCTCCTGCACCTCCCAGCCTGTTTGCTGCCTTGAAGTCCTCAAGAAGGTGTTTAAGGCAGAGTCCAAATCTGGCTGAGCCATTTGTGGTTTGTGGGACTTTCAAGAAAGTCTTCTAGAGTCGGTTTCCCCAGCTGCAGAGAGGGAATGATCATTCCTGCTTTCCAGAATGATTTGCACTGAACCCCTGAGCTTGGCACCAGATCGGCTTGGAAATGGGGCTGATGGTATTAAGGGGAATGTGAACATCTCACCCCTGGGTGCATCAGTCCGCATGCTGGATGAATGGAACCTCCCTTATTGCTAGCCTGGGTCCAGCCTCCTGTTGCCAGGATGTGGTGCTTTCATGGAGACCTCTGCCCCGCCCCACCCCTTCAACCCTTAGCCAGTGACTGACAGGCATCTAGGCATCTGGATGGTTATTTTATTGTCAAGGAGGGGAAGGCAGAGGGCATTGAGCAGACTGCACTCAGTTGGAATGGGTAGCCTGCAAGTCGTAGTGCTCCAGCCCAGCTACCAGGGAGCCGGCCAGCTTGATGGTGGTGACCCAGGGTGGCTCACTCAGGTGGTTGGTGGGTGTGCTTAGCCTAGGGAGAAGGTAGAATCTTCAGGACCTGGGTATGTGGCCAGGCCCTTACCCCTTCTAGGCTCCACTTTCTCCATCTGTATAAGGGACCATGTCTGAATATCGCAAAGGTAGTTTAGGGCCGGGCTGTATCCACTTAAACTTAGTAGGAAAGGGGGCTGAGGGTTGGTGATAGTAGTTCTCCCAACTCCCCCTTCAGGTCCCAGCTGAGCCCCAGAGGTACCAGGGAAGAGGGTCTCCCAGTTATTCAGGTTCCTCAGGAGCCAGGGTCAGACAGACCCTGATGACCAGATCCTGAGATTTAGGGGTGAAGGAGAGGTAACTGCAGGATGCAGTGTCTCCCCTGAATCTACGGAATCAGGAGTAACCTCTGCAGCACAAGGACTGGGATATCAGTGCCCTCTGGCGGTCAAAGTCTTGGGTCCGTCGGGAGAAGGTGCCAAAGGCTGGAGGGGTAAGGAGTCTGGGGGGCTAGGCCTGGGGCTTCCTTTGGAGGCCTGCATTTATACCCGTTTGGTTCCAGAAGACCATCATCTCCCATCCCATCCCTGAAGAGCCTGGGATGTGGTCCTTGATGTCACCAGGGACAGGGTCAATGCAGTGAATAGGGTCAGGCCAGCTGGGACCAGTTTTCCCTCCCTGATGGCTCCAGAGAGTAATAAGAGGGCCAAGGGTCACGTTGGAGGTCTGGATACTAAGGAGCGGGGCCAAGGTGTTCTCTGTCAGGGATCAGCATGATATCAAGGCTCCTCTTGGTTCTGAAGGGTTGGAGCTCAGCTGGGTTTGAGATGCAGCCAAGGGGAGGGTCTAGGGTCAGCTGGGGTCAGGACGCCAAAGGGTTGAATGGGGCATTCCAGGAAAGTCGGGTTCAGGACTTGGAAGGGTATAACTCCCCTCCCTACTCCCCGACCTCCCCTCACCAGGCAGACACGTTGCGTGGCAGGCGGCGATGACGTGGCTGGTGGCGGCAGTAACACTTGAAGGGACAAGACTTAAGCACCTGGAAGGGTGGCCAGTGGCGCGTGGCGCCCGAGTTAACCGTCCCCGCTGGAGGAGCCCCGCTGCCACCACCCCCTCCACCACCGCTGTCAGTCACAGTAGTTGCAGTACATTCGCGAGGACCATCTCCAGGCGCGCCATCCTCACGCGGAGCGGCCCGGGCTGCGCGGGGACCCCTGTTCCGGCGCGTGCGGACCTTGACGGGCGCGGGCGCAGGTGGCGATGGCTCAGCCACGGTGGGAGCTGGAGCCGGGGATGAGGCCGGGCCTGGGGCCCGGTCAGCGGCCAAGGCGATGGGCAGAGCGGGAGCCGGGGCGGGAGCCACGGCCGACTCCAAGTGGCCAGGGCTTGGGGTGGGCGGGAGCACTACGGGCAGCCGCGTTGGCTGGAGTACTGGCGGCTGCGGCGCGGGAGGCGGCGTGGGTGGTGGCGTGGGCGGCGGCGGCGGCGCTGGCGGCGGCGGCAGCAACTCCTGCGGGCTGGGAGGCCCGGGGCGCGCAGTCTCGCCATTGGTGGGCGCCGGGAAGATGAACACAGGCGGCGCCAGCAAGGCGGGTGCGGGCCTCCGGGGCCTGGGAGCAGGATGCATCCGCCCTGCCGGAGGCGGCGGGGAGCCCCTGGGCCCTGAGAGCGCGACTGCGCGCCGTCGGGGCGCCCCGACGCCTCCGCCAGCTCCACTGAAGCGAAATTGGCGTTCAGGGCCATCAGGGGGGCTCACCCAGTCAAATTTGGGCTTCGAGCCTGCAAAGGTGGTGTAGGATGGAGGAGTAAGGGTCCGGGCGTGGGACGCAGGCGCCGAGGGTGGTCCAGAACACCCCTCGCCGTCTCCATCACCGCCCTCTGCTTCATGAGTTCCCCGAGGGACCTCGCCCGAGGGGCGAGAGGCCCCAGGAGCCAGGGGTCCCTGCTTCAGGACCTCAGCGTAGGAGATGGCGCCCGAGGCGGCGGAGAAGAGTCCTCCTCCGCCGCCGCCCCCGAGAGAGGCTTTGGCCGCTAAGGAACTCGACGCTGCCGCAGGGGACAGCTGGGGCCCCGACTTGAAGGTGACTTTACACAACAGGCTCAGGCCGGGCTCGGAGGCCACAGGCCGGGCCATTTCGCCCTCGCCTGCTTGGGGAGGTGCCCCTCTGCCGGTCATCTGACCCTCGCTACCGTGCCTGGCCTGGCTTTCTGTAGGGGTTGCGGCGGACGTGGCCAGAGCAGGAGTGCTTCTGCGTTCTGGGGGCTGCGGGTCGGAAGGTGTCGGTAGTGGCGGCTCCAAGGGCGGCGGAGTCGGGGATGGGGCCCTCGGGACAGGGTCGGGGTCCTCTCCGGTTAGTTGCCGGGGCGGCGGCGGCAGCGGGCGGAGGTTGGGAGGGTCGCCCTGGCTGCGATGGCTCGCCTCCAGCAGACCGCGGATCCGGGGCACCGAAGTGCCTGTGGGTTTTCGCCACTTAGACGGCGCGGGCAGCAGGGTCCCCACGGGGGGCGGGGGTGGTGTGGAGACCGCGGCCGCAGTCGCCTCCTCTGAAGGGGGCATCACTGGCGAGGGCAGTTCTAAGGTCAGGGGCAGGGGTGAGGGTGAGGCCTGGGGCTCTGGGGGTACCAGGAGGCCCGGGGACGCGGAGCTGCCAGGGAACCAGACGCCCAGCCCGCGAGCCAGGCGCATGGCCGGGGAGGAGGGGGTCCCCTTGGGCTCCAACAGTGATGTCCGGCGGGAGTCGGAGGACGGGTCCAAGGCCTGCTCTTTTCGGGAGCCCCCGCCCGCGGACGACTCCGACTGCACGTTCCCCATTTCTGACGGAGGTCAGGGACTGTGGTCAGAAAAACTTCCGCCAGTCAATCTGCCAGGGTTGTGGGAACCCCACGAGGCTGGCTGTACTTTGTCCTATCCGTCAGCGCCAACCCCGCCCTTGTCCTCCAAGATCCACTCAGGCACTAGTCTCTCCCCGCATTCCTGTTCCGTGACTCTTGATGTTCACATCTTCTTCCCCGTGGCCCCATACAGTTGCTGTTCAGATACTTAGTCCTCCATCCTCCTAGTGTACTAAGGTTGGGTCCCTGTCTCCCTGGCTGGTCCCTCATATCACATCCCTACACTTTGACCACGTCTGAGGTCTCTAAGCTCCAAGACACAGGTCTTGCCCGCTTTCCTGTCAGTCACTCAGGCCATATCACTCATGATGGTTGTGCTCTGTAGCCTATAAGGCCTACAAAGAGTTCAAGCTTTTCTCCCTGGACTCTAACTAGGCTCCAGAGGCCCAGGCCCCGCCCCCGCCCTGTGGTCCCGCCCCGATTGTCAGAGAATCTGGCCTTCACAACACCCCCCGCCCCAGGTCTGGCCCCGCCTCCGCTTAACAAATTCCCGGTATTCTTGTCAGGCTAACCGCTCAGTCACCACCTCTAACCCTCAGATCTCTCTCTCTGTGTTGATCATTTGGTCCTGCCCTCTTCCCAGGCTTTAGTCCTAAATTTCTTTTCCCGCTCCTGGTCTAGCTGCAGGCCTCACTCTCAGGCCCCACCCCTTTACCCAAGCTCCGTCCTGGCTACTCCTTCGCTCAGAGGATCCCACTCACCGACTCCTCCAGCTGACCAAAGTTCAGACCGCGGCCCCCTGGGCCCAGGGCAGGGCGGGGAACGGCCGTAGCAGAAAATAACCGAAAAGAACGGGGTTGCGGGTGAAGGCAAGTGGGCGAGACTGCGAGGGCGGACCCCGAGATCTAGGCCACGCCCCCGGGCTCGAGGCCACGCCCTCCGTGAGCCAGCTTGGGCACGGCCCCTTACGAACTCGGTTTTCCCTTTGAAATACTCGGGAGTCTTCTTCCCCGCCCCCAAGCCTTGTAGTCCTAGGCCCCACCCCTATAGAACGTTTTAAGCCCCTCCCCTTTATAATGCCCCGCCCCCTCCGTTAGTCTCTCTCCCGAAGCCCCGCCCATTACAAACACTGCTACGTAGCTCCTCCCTTTTGGAGCTCTCCGTCGTCCAGCCCCTAAAGACAATTTACTTATAAGCTCCGCCCCCTTAGGACTTGGAAACCTCTCTTCTCTAGACCCTCTCCTTGCTCGGGCCCGCCCAGAAGGTCCTTCCTCCGTGGACCCGCCCCTTTCTTGACGCACGCGCTTGTCCGCGCCTTCGGCGTCCTCACCCTCTCCTTCCCCCTCTCCTTCCCCCAGGTCCTCCGACCCCGCCTCCTTGCAAATGCTCCCTTCTTGCCCCACCCCTTTTCGAACCTAGCCAGGCACCCAGCCCCTCCCATTTAGAACACAAAACGTAGACCCTCGCCTCTTTAGAGCCTTGAGACCAGGCTCCGTCCCGGACCCCTTCCTCATATCCTCAGGGACCAATGGCGCGGATGGGTGGGAAAGTAGGGGATCCTCTCTGGATCCTGAGAAAATGCGGGCTGGGGGGCTGTTCGCAGGAGCCAGTGCCGGGCTCTAGGACCCAGCGGGCAAGTGCGCCTGCCTCGCGCTTACCCCTCCCCCAAGCCGCCCCCTCCCCCCCACCCATCTTTCAGGTTCCCCCTCCCTCCCCCCTCGCCCCGGCTCCCGGTGCCCGTCTCTAGCGCCGCCGGAGCCAGCGAGGGAGCCGGAGCGAACAGGAGGAGGAGGAGGAGGAGGAGGAGGCCACGTCGCCACCGCTCGGAGCCCGGCCGGAGCCTCCCAGGCAGGTGCAGAGGGGGGCGAGGGGGCGGGGGCTGACAGACCGCCTGTCACGGTGAGGGGGCAGACAGCACCGCGCTGCGCCTCCTGCCCACCGGGGCGCCCCCCCGGACCCTGGCTGGGAGGACAAGGGGGTGGGGGCCCCCAAACTGCGCGGCGGCCATTTGGGGTACCAATGTCCATTTGGGGGGCCTGGACTTCCTCGGAGGACGCCCCATTCATAAAATTCCGTACTGGACCCTCACCGTTGGGGAACTCAGGGGACCACTCCCCCCGGGAAACAGATGTGTGGGGAGCGTAGGGCATCCAGAAAGCCCGGCGTCCCATCCCAGTAGGCCCTGGTGCGGGGGGGACCCCTGCCCTCTTTCTCTGCTTCACCTGTTGTCGGGGGAGGCGGGCGGACAAAGGAAGCAGCGTCACGTGACTGCTCATTCACAAAATCCCATCCCATTGAGAAAAGGGGGCTGGGGGCGCTGCGGCCGCCCCTTCCCCTCCCCAAGGGCTGGGGAAACCCGGCAGCCTGCAGGTGGGGGAAGGGGCTAGACCTCGTTGCTGGGGTCCCTAAGGCTGGGGCGCCAAGGTCCCTGCGCTCGGCGGTAGTGAGGGCTTGGACGCTGATCCCGATTACTGGGCGGAGGGCTACGTCCCTTGAGCTGGGGGGCGGGGTAAGATGGTTCTGAAAGATGCTGGGGCGGGGAGGGAGAGGAGGAGGGATCAATTCCCCCCGCCCCCCACCCCCCGCAATCTCTGCCCCTTGCCTTTCCTCGGCAGGGGCCTGAGAGAGCAGGCTTGATTTTTGTGAATGAAATGCTCTCTGGATGTGTCTCGGTCGCCCGTTTCTGGCTTCCTCTGCCTCCATCTCCCTTTCGGCCTGTCTCTGGCCATTTCTGGTTCTCTCCCTGCTCCCTGCCCATCTCCCGTTGCTGGGTGACTCAGTGAGCTTTGCATCCGGTCTCATTCATAAATCCGGGAAGGGGTGGGGGGGAAGAGAGCCTGGGTTTCTCACCCAGCCAGTGGCCTGGGCGGCAGGGTGCGGAGGCAGTGTAGGGGGGACTGGAGCTGAGTTGATGGGCTCTAAGAAAATACATATGCGCAGGCACCCAGCTGTGAGGGGGACGATGGGTGGGGCCGTGGGTACGTGCTGAGGGAGGAGAAGGAGACAGGGTTGATAGGGGATGAGCAGGAGGAGGAAGGGAAGTGGAAGAGCAAAGCTATGGGGGTGAGGATGGGAAAGATGGGGAAAGGGAGGAAAGGTGGGTATGGAGAAAAAAGGTAGATATGGAGAAGAAGGTAGGCATGGGAGAAAAGAGATGGCAAGAGGAAGAAAGAAGCCATGCTGGAAGAAGGTGGGCATAAGAGAGGTGACGGGTATGGGGAGACAGTGGGCCTAGGGGAGGAGGTGGGTGTGGAAGGTAAGGTGAGTAGGGGTGGCTAAGGGTGCAGTAGATCCAGCTGTGAGGGATGAAGAGCAGAGATGAGGGTTGGGGGAACACTGAATTGGAGAGCAGGATTGACGCTCACTGACCCTGTTGTCCCTGTCCCCCCACCTCCTCCAGGTACATGGTTCGGGTCCGAGCCGTGGTGATGGCCCGAGATGACTCCAGTGGGGGCTGGCTGCCTGTGGGGGGCGGGGGCCTCAGCCAGGTGAGCGTATGTCGGGTCCGAGGGGCCAGGCCCGAGGGGGGGGCCCGCCAGGGGCACTACGTCATCCACGGGGAGCGCCTCCGGGACCAGAAAGTGAGCCACCCTGGGGCGTGGGGGTAGGGTGAGGGTGTGGGGAAGTAGGGGAATGGGACTGGGGATGTAGAGGTGAGGTCAGGTCATCTCGCAGCACCGGGGTGTGGGATGGAGTTGGAAGCATATCTGTCCTCTGTCTGAGAGTGGGGAGTTTGGGGACTATTGGGGGTATTAAGCAGGTCCTGTCCACTGCCGTTGCCTGCTGGACTGTCACAGCAGCCTCGCACTGGTCTCTTTGCCCTTCTGCTGCTCCCTCCCCCAACCTCAGTCTGTTCAAAAGGGGCTGGGCTAACACCTGACTCAGATCCTATCCCTCCTCGGCTCGGAACCCTCCCCGTGGCTCCATCTTGCTCAGAGATTCTCACCACGAGGATTTTACACCACTGGCCCCTGTCTGCCCTAAGTGTATGGAGGCATTTGGTGGGGGGACCGTCTGGAAGTGTCCAATAGGGTTTACAATCCTAATGTGGGTTCAGCAGGAATGTTCTGGGCTGTCTGGCCTGAAATGGAAAGAGAATGTTGACGTTGCAGCTGGGGGTGTAGTAGAAAGGTTTGGATCGTTTGAAAAGGCTTGGAGTAAGGGCTGAATTTCAGAGCAAGGATCGGAAGGAACAATGTAGGGGGGTTTGAAATGGTGTGAAAGAATATAGTGTTGTTGGGCAAAAAGATGAGGGAACTTCTAGGGTGTTGACCAGCATCTGAGGGGAAATATGTGGGAGTTTGTTAAGAATTTGGGGATAATATTTGGGGAACTTATTGGGGCATCAGAAGGGGATTAACAATAACATTTTGAGATGTTCAGTAAAATTTGGGGAGTATGATTGAGTCACATGGGGGATATTGGCTCTCAGAAAGAGGTTGACTCATTTTTTGAGGCATTCAATAAAATTTGGGATTCCTATTGAGATATGGGGCGGGGGGTGGTTAGGAAAATGTAGGGATCAAGGGGTTTGGGGGAAATATTGGAGTATCAGAGGTGTGCTCAGTAAAGTTGGGGAGTGGTATTGGGGTGTTGATCAGGGTTCAAGGGTACACCTAGGGTTGAGAAATGAGGTTTGTGGGATGCTCTGGTATAGAGTCTGGGGAAGTCACAGGCATGGCTGGAAGGGGGGATATCTGACCTGGCCCCTTCCTGCCCCCCTCAGACCACCTTGGAGTGTACCCTGCGGCCAGGCTTGGTTTACAACAAGGTGAACCCCATCTTCCATCACTGGAGCCTGGGTGACTGCAAGTTTGGGCTGACGTTTCAGAGTCCAGCAGAGGCTGACGAGTTCCAGAAGAGCCTGCTGGCAGCACTGGCTGCACTGGGTCGAGGTGAGTGGCGCAGGTGGTGGGCATTGGTGGTGGTGGTGGGGGCTGGGGTGGAGGGTGGGAGAAGCCGGGGCCCAGGGAACTCACTCTCTGCCTTTCTCCCCGCCCCAGGCTCGCTCACCCCCTCCTCCTCCTCCTCCTCTTCCTCCTCCCCTTCCCAGGATACCGCAGACACTCCCTGCCCTCTGACGGTGAGTCTCCAGGATGCAGCTCTGCTGGGAGGGCAGGGGTTTCTTTCTATGCTACAAACATTCTTGAGCACCTACTGTGTATCCAGCACCATGCCACGTGCTGGGCACACGAATTGGGGCCCAAACAATAGTGTCAATTTTGATCCCAGTTATTCTAGTTTTTCTGTTCTATCCTGATTTATATGTTCATTCAAGGGTATTTATTGAACACCTTGAATAAGAAGTGTTTTAAGCACTGGGGATACATCAGTGAACAAAACAAAGTCCCTTTCCTCGAGGAGCTTCTAGTCTAGTGTGGAAAGGCAGAAAAAATATTAAGGTACACTATAAAAATGAGTAAATATTAAAAGTAAATGGATGAACAAATTAATGGGAAATCCATCCTTCTCAGGGGTACAAACCTTGGAGTCATCCTTGCCTCCTCTCCTCTTTTACGCCCCTCATCTAATCTGTCAGCAAATATTGGCTCCACTTTCTTTCTTTCTTTTTTAAGTTGGCTGCACTGTATGGCAGGTGGGATCTTAGTTCCCAGACTGGGGATTGAACCCAGGCCCTGGCAGTGAAAGCGCTGAGTCCTAACCACTGGATTTCCAGGGAATTCCCTGGTTCCACTTTCAAAATGATCGGAATGTGCCTCCAACCTGGTTACTGTTCAACCTCATCTCCCCACTGGACCATCTCATCAACTGCCCTCTCCCCACCATCTCCTTTCCCCACACACAGCCAGAGGGACCCTATTGACCTCTAAGTCAAATCATGGATATCTCCCACTTACAACCCTACCCAGGCTCCATCTCACTCGTGGTAAAGGACAAAGTCCTCACAGTGGCACATAAAATCCCACACAATCTGGCCTCCTATTACTCTCCCTCATGCTCACTTGGCTCCAGCCACACTGGCCTCCTACTGGTACTCCAAAAGGGCAGGCACATTCCTGTCTCAGCGCCTTTGCACTCACCGTTCCTCTGTCTTAGAACACTCTTCCCCAAATTTCCACATGGCTTATTCCCTTATTTCCTTCAGGGCTTTACACACACATCACCTTAGTGAGGCCCTCCCTGAGTAACCTGTTTAAAATCTCCCAATGCTCCTTATCCTACTCTTTATCCCCATCTTCTAAGATATTTTTCGTATTTCCTCTCCCAATAGACAGTTTTCTTATCAATGACTTTACTGTCCATCTCTCATGCTAGCATGTCAGCTCCAGGAGGGCAAGGATCTTTTGTTGCTTTCTTGCTGCATCTTCAATGCTTAAAACAGTGCCTGGTAGACAGTAAGTGTTCAGTAAATATGTGTTGAATAAATTGATTGAATGAATAAATGCACATAATGTCGGATTCGATTTGGCACTTGCTGGGGTACAGTGGGAGTTGCTCGAGAACACTTGGAAGAACAAAACTGGTTCCCTGGGCAGAAAAGGGAGATTCCCAGGGTAATGGGAGATGCAGGTGGGTCTACAAAGTCACACAGACAGGTCCCACTTATTGAGCACTTACTCAGGAAAGATGCTGTGCTCTCCATGCTCCATCTCACACCCTCCCGATGGCCTTTGTGAGCCTGGCATGTCGTGGGTGCTCAATGAATGTTTATTGAAGATAGGAATCGGATGAGGTGGGAATTATTCCCAAGTTACAGAAAGGAAACCAAGGGTCTGAGAAGCTCCTAAAGGACAGAGCTTGGTTTGGATGGGAAGGAACACATTCCAGGTGGATGGAACTGCCCCAGTAAAGGTGTGGTGGTGGGAAGGAGGCAGGAAGGCAGCTGACAGCCAAGGGAGAGGGCTTCTGAGAAGGGAGGTTGGTTTGATGTTCTGTAGGTTGGTGAGCTGAGCAGATAAGAAGAGAAAGTCAAATAATAACCATTTCCAGCTCTTCCTGTACTTCAGGCATGTTTATGCCCTTTACAGTGGGTCCTAACCACATCGTTACGAATAGACAATATTATGATCCCCATTTTACAGAAGAGGAAACTGAGGCTCAAAGAGCTGAGCTCACTTGCCGGAGGTCACACAACCAGTCAGTGGCAGAGCCGGGGCTTGAACCCAGGCCTGTCTGGCCGCAGAGCCCTCGCTCACAATGGGAGGGGGTCTATGTAAGGGCATCGGCTGTGCCAGGGGTCCCGGCTCTGAGGCCGCCAATCTCCCCCAGTCCCACGTGGACAGCGACTCCTCCTCCAGTCACAGCCACCAGGAGACGCCTCCCACCGCAGCGGCGGCCCCCATCGTCACCGTGGAGTCAGCTTCTGGCTTCGGGCCGGCCACGCCCCCCCAGCGCCGCCGCTCGTCAGCTCAGGTGCGACCTCCGACCCCCGGTGAAATAAGGCCGGGCGCTGGGGTCCCGAAAGTGGGCGGGAACTGAGGCCGCAGAGGGGCAAGAAACCACAGATTCTAAGGGATGGCTGACCCGACTTATGGCGGGGGAGCTTAGGCCTGGGTTCCTCGGAAGGTTGGGTGAGGGCTTCCTGCGTCTCCTGCGCTCTTGGAGACTGGAAAGTTCTGAATTCCACAGAGGTTTAGGGGACGACTCGGACAATGACTATATTAGGAAGTTGGTGGTACTCGTGGAAGGAGTCCTTTAGTGCTTAATTCACGAGGGGTAGGGCTCAGTATCCAAGGGGTAAAAGGGACCTGGGGACCAGACTCCTGCGTCCTGAAGGAGGAGACGGCTGGGGTCCAGGAGTCTTGAATCTGAGAGTAGAGGGGGCTGGGTACTGGGACCCCGGATCTTGAGAGAGGGCAGGACTGACAGCCTGGACCACTGAGTCCTTAAGGTGTGGGTTTGGTGCCCGGAGTCTTCTGTCGGCCCCTAGATGTCCTCTGTCCCTGGGAGGGGAGTGGGCTGAGGACTTACAAGTCTGAGTACCGGACCCAGGCAGTCAGAATACCAGGGCAGGATCCTAGGATGAATGACGCCTGTGGCTGGGTCTGTGGATTCTCGGGTCTTCTAAGGCCGGGATGGATTGTGGTGGGATGTGGGGCATCACAGACCCCGCTAACTTGTTCTCCTTTGTCTTCGTCCCGCAGAGCTACCCTCCGCTCCTACCGTTCACGGGGATTCCGGAGCCTTCAGAGCCCCTGGCCGGGACAGGGGGGCTGGGCTGGGGCGGCCGCGGCTATGAGGATTACCGGCGAGCTGGGCCACCCGCACCCCTCGCCCTATCCACCTGCGTCGTGCGCTTCGCCAAGACCGGCGCGTTGAGGGGCGCAGCCCTGGGGCCCCCCACAGCCCTGCCCGCCCCTCTCACCGAGGCTGCGCCTCCAGCACCCCCGGTTCGCCCACCCCCGGGCCCAAGCCCGGCCCCTGCACCTACCAAGGCCTCCCCGGAGGCGGAGGAGGCGGCGCGCTGCGTGCACTGCCGCGCGCTCTTCCGCCGTCGCGCTGACGGGCGTGGCGGCCGCTGCGCCGAGGCCCCGGACCCGGGTCGCCGGCTGGTGCGCCGTCTCAGCTGCCTGTGGTGCGCCGAGAGCTTGCTCTACCACTGCCTGTCGGATGCCGAAGGCGACTTCTCGGACCCGTGCGCCTGCGAGCCGGGCCACCCGCGCCCCGCCGCGCGCTGGGCCGCGCTGGCCGCACTCTCCCTCGCCGTGCCCTGCCTCTGCTGCTACGCGCCCCTGCGCGCATGCCACTGGGTCGCAGCGCGATGCGGCTGCGCAGGCTGCGGGGGTCGCCACGAGGAGGCGGCGCGGTGAGGACGGCCTGGTGGGTCCGGTAGCCGGACCGAGGACCCAAAATTGAGGGTCCAGGACCCCGGACTCCGTTCGGACCCCAAACCCAAACCTAGACACACCCGGAACTTGGAGCTTGAGTTTGGATTGAGAGACCCCAGACCTGGAACCTGGACCCCAAATGTAGGACTGAGAGACCCCAGAACCAGCTTCATTGGGTTGTCTGTCCAAGAGGTCCCAGGCATCCTGAGTTCTGGCGTCCCCGTTCTCCAACCCCACTCCGCCCCGCTCTGGCCTAGACTGAGCAGATTCCAGGGATGCCCAGACTCTTCACCTCAGGCAGGCAGGGGAGCACACGGATCCCTGAGAATCGGTCTCTGAATCCTGACTCACTGTTCAAATTACCAATCTAGACCCAGTCATGCCTGGCACCATGAACCTTCAAATTACAACCCCAGAATTAGGAGTTGCCGGTACCTGACCCTGCCTGTATACAATTACTCCCAGATCTTGAAACCCTAAGACCCAGAATCACCCTCAAATCATTCCTGAATGCTCACCTAAAACTCCGAGCACCTGTATCTGAGATGTTCTTGTAGCCCCAGGACTTCTTAGATACCGAATCCTCTTAAGATACTCTGAGACCTTGGATGTGCTCAAACGGATGTTCTCTGACCCAAATGACTTGGGAGACCCATCTCAGAGCCCCCCTCCCCACACGCACACTGCCCAAGATCCAGAATTAAGACTCCAAGATGCTCTGTGAGCCAGGAATCAAAGAAGCCTGTAGACCACCAACACCAAGCCTGTGTTCCCAGGAGCTTTCGACTTCATATGTAGGACTCTGAGATGCCTAGTCCCGCAGGTGTAAGACTGGAGGCAACCAACACCTCAGGGCCCAACACATTGGTCCCAACCCCTCAGATAGCCCTCTTCCAATCCTCCTTGGACTTGCATTTCAAGCCCCAGAATGTCCTGGAATCTTTGGCTTCTTCGTACCCACAAATTCCCCAATCCACTAAAGGCTGGGAGCCCAGCTCCCACAAGATGGGATGTTCATGGCAACTCAGACCTCTGACCCCTTGCCCCTGAGTGACCCCAAGGTGCTTTAGGAGCACTAGATCCAAGACCCCAAGGTGCCATTGACCCCCAAATTCAGCACTCAAGCCTACACAATATTGGGATCGTCCCTGACCCAAGACCTTGGTCCCTCCATACCAGAGACAAATCTGAGGCTCCCTGGGACCCTAGCACCTTCAGTTCCCAGATTTCTTTGGACCCAAACCTCTCTAGCCTGATATTTCCCAGGCCCAGCTTGTGCATCCCCTGAGACCTGCTGCCCGTTGAATCCTGCCATCCATACGCCCCTGAAACCCCAAGTTCCCAGACACTGGAATTCTAGTCCCAAGGGCTCCAGCCCAAGCTCTCAGTATCCCACAGAACTACCCCTTTACCCTAAGGGGAAAAAAACATTTTGAGGTAATGTTCCTGGATTCCAGGACCACCCAAGAGCACCCCTGCTCCCATCTCTAGGACCCAGCATTAATGTAGACGATTGTGCAAGCTGTTCATGAAGCAGAGGCACACAGCCAAGGTGGCGAGTGGGGCTGGCCATGCTGTGCCCTCAGAGGAAGGTGGGCATTGCACAAAGGCAACTAGATATGGCTCTATTGGCACAAAGGCCACACACACACACACACACACACACACACACACACGCCAGCCTTGCAGACTCTCTTCCAAGCCCAACTTTGAGTCCTAGCCCTAGTCCAAGCCTTTTATGATCTGCCCCTCTGTTAACTCCTTCTCTTCCATCTCAGAGTTGGGGGTTGTTTCGGAAAGTTTGAAAGCATGGTTCATGTGCCATTGAGAGTCCTCTTCTGGGGAAGGGGGATTCCAAGGTCACTTTCCCCTGAGTGGAATGGGACTTCTAGTGTACCACAGATCTGATGGCCTCCTGCATGGGGGGGGCGGGTATCACGGTCTTGGAGCAACACAATCTCAATGTTGTACGGGCTTGGGACCTGCATCTGGTCCCGAGCACCTTGAAATGTGCACTTACCTTTCCTCATTACCCAGACTTGGATAGCCTTGTGGGGGTTCAAGGGATAGGTCAAGGGGGCCAGAGGGGTGGATCCTCCTGTCACTTCCTTTAAATTATTAACTATTTATTATATCCGGAACCTGTGAGATTCAGCTCTCTCAAGCAGACCCTGGGATGGGTGAGAGAAAAGGGGGGTGTCCCTCCCATCCCCACTCTGCCCAGCTCTCATCACTGTCAGACCCACCAGAGCTGAGGGCGGAGGGACTGGAGGCTGGGGCAGCCTGGGTCCCCATCCCCCTCTCTGTGCCTCGGTCTCCTCCCTTCCGTGGTGGGCGGGGGGAAGCTCCATTCTTAACCTACCTCGTTTTGGGGAGGGGTGGGACGGGGGACCAGAGTGCTGTAAGGTGCTGCGGGATCTGCGGATGAAGTGGGGGGCTGGGGGACGGTTCCCTGGCTCCCACCTCCCAGCACCGCCTCTCCCAGGTCTCCCAGTCCTGCTCCCTGCTGATACCCACCTCTGATCCATGATTACTCTTCATCACCCCTAGATCAGGGGTGCATGGAGGGATGACCCTGGGAGCCAGGAAGACCTCAGACCCTGGAGCCCCCAGGCCCAATTTCCCAGCTGCTTGCCCCTCAGATTGGATGCTTGGCCCCCATACTCGGGAGAGGCACCCCGACATTTATCTTTCTGATCTTGATTCTAAGCCAGTCTGTGACCTCAATGTTGTTATCAGGGCAGGCTGAAGTAGTGGGGGATGATGCGGGCCGAAGACCCAGCCTTGTCATCGGGGGAGGGGGCATGAGATATCGGCTCCAAGAAATGTCTGTGACAAAGTCTCAGCCTGTGTTCTTTATTTGCATTGATGCACCCCATCCATTCACCTTCCTGAACCACCAGACCAGTCCCCTACCCAAATCCTCCTTTCCCCTTCCCATCCTTTAGTCCCAAGCAGATCCTCCAGCTGAATTTATACCTCCAGTCACTCTACATTTACTGGACACCCTTTTTATTGGCGCTGGGGATAAGGCAGTGAACAGAACAGACAAAAATTGGGGAATTCCCTGGCGGTCCAGTGGTTAGGACTCCACATCACTTTCACTGCCAAGGGTGCAGTTTCAATCCCTGGCTGGGAAACTAAGATGCCTCAAGCCACGAGGCCAGAACAGACAAAATCCTTTCCCACAAGGAACTTATGAGCCGTATAGTGAAGGAGACAACATGTTAGAAATGATACATACTATAAAGAAAAAATAAAGTGGAGATGGGGGATACAGGCAGTTGTAGCTGGGGTGGTCAGGGAGTCCCCACTAAGGAACTGGCGTTTGAATAAAGCCCTGAAGGAGGTGAGGGAGTCTTGTGGATGTCTGCAGGAAAAGCACTCCAGGTAAAGGGGACAGTTGTGCGAGGCCCTGAGGGAGAAGCATGCCTGGTAAGTCTGAGGGACATCAAGGGAGCTGGACGGGGTGGGGGGGAAGCAAGTAGGAGGGTGCTTAGGAGATGAAGGCTGAAAGGTGACAGGGAGGATCTGTGGGGCCTTGCAAGCTACTGCATGGACTTTTCTGCTCATCCGGAGTGAGGTGGAGCTACAGGAAGGCTCCAAGCATGGGAGGGAGGTAACCTGACTCAGGTATTCATAGGTTCCCATTTGCTGCCTGTGGGGGACAGATACTGGGGAGGAGGGGCCATGGAGACATGGTGAAGGCTGCTGGGATGGTCCAGGGGGGACAGTGGTGCACAGGATGAGGGTGAGATCAGTGGAGGCGGGGAGAAGTGGGCAAGATACTGGATCTGTTTTGAAGGTCAAGTTCACCAATTTAGATATGGAGTACACTATAAAGAGTAGAGTCAAGGTTATGACGTCAAGGCTTTGGCCTGATCAATTTTTAGTATTTTATTAAGGTCAACAAATGCCCCCTGAGTACCCAGCCTTGGGGTACGCAGGACTATGGAGGAACCAGATTAAGGGTAGGCTCTGCCCTGGAGAAACAGGTTCTGGCCCTTTTCTTCCCTGAGGCTCTACTCCCAGTTCACTCCCACTCCCAGTAGAACTACAGAAACTACAGGAGACCAGGATAGAGTCGGGAAGAGAGTAAACCTGGAACAATAATTTTAACAACAGCTACAAAAACAAGAGCAGTAATAACAATAGTAATAGGTTAAGTGGTTAAAAGCACGGACTTTGGAATCAGATCTGAATTTGGAGTCCTGGCACCACCATGCATTCTCTCTGTGATTCATCCTCTCTGCATCACAGTTTTCTCTTCCATAAAATAGAGATAAGATACTTAGCCCAGCAGCACACACGAAATGCTTAATATATGTTAGTCATTTTTAATAGAGTACCCCGTAGATGTCTGCTAAGCACTAATCCTCACAAACAACTGTAAAATGTAGGCGTTATTACCCTCATTACACAGATGTGAAGAAATTTGGCAGGAACACAATGGTGGTGAATGGTGGAGTCAAATCCTAACCTTTGCCTGCAGACAAGATTGCACTCCTAGGGTGCAATCTCTTAATCACCATAATATATTGCACCTGCTCCCTCTCTCCAAGCCTCAGGGGGGCAGAGGGGTGAAGGTCCAACGGACTAACTCGGTTTTGTGTGTGTGTGTGTGTGTAGCTGGGATTCCTGGGTCCCTGACAGAATTCCAACTCTAAGTAGGAAAGGAGGGAAAGAGTTTCTGGACTTGGAGAGGAGTTGGGAGAACAACACTTGGTCAAAGTTGCTTTAAAAGCAGAGGGCATTTGAGGGAGGCTGAGGAAAAGGAAGCCGAAGTTGCTTCTACGTCGCAGCAGTAGCGACATCGCTGGTCTGTCGCGACAGCCGGGATTCAGAACGCCCGCTGGGGGTTTCCAGTGTCCTGACTGCTTACCCGAAGGGCGGTGCTCTACTGCTCGGCTCTGGAGGCGAGCCCGGGGGCGGGTTCTGCCTCCTCCTGCACCAATTGAAATGACGAAGGCCCTTAGCAAGAAGAGGCTGATTGGTCAGTTACGGGCGGTGGGGGTGCACGCCATTCCTGGGGCGGAGCTTCCCACCGACCGGCAGGGGGAGCGCGCGCCGGGCGAAGGGGCTACAGTTTCATGGAGGGGGCGGAGGCGGAGGAGCGGGAGTGGGCCGCGGTGGCCCGGGACCTGCTGGCGCTGGGGTAAGGGGAGCGGGCTGTGGCTGGGGGTGCAGGAAGGGGCAGGTTTGCCCTCAGAAATTCCTACTAACCTCCCCCACCCGCTCCCGCTGCCTCGGCCGCGCCGCAGGTATGAGGGTTTTTCGGGGTCGGCGTCGCTGGGAACCTCGTGCCCAGACTTCAGGGCTCTGTGCGCGCGGCTGGCGGCGGAGCTGGCGACTCTGGGTGCCCTGGAGCGGCAGCGAGAGGAGGGCACGGAGGCGCTGAGCGCCGGCGACGGTACGCATGGAGCGGGAGGCTGGGAGTGTCGGAGCCATGGGTGGCGCCGCCACGCCCTGACATCTCCCGCCTCCGGCAGGTTCTGTTCCCGAGGAGGAATTCCTGCGACAGTTGGCCGGCCTGTTGCGGGAGTTGCACTGCCCAGACCGCAAGCTCTGCGGCGGGAACTGCGGGACCTCGCTGCGGGAGCCCGGCGTGCGCCTGCGCCTGCTGCGTGAGGAGGGGGCTGGCCGGGATGCGGAAGTGGGCGAGGCTACAGCCTCGAGGGGGGCGGGCTCTGCGCGTTGAGGTGGAGCCCGGGATCCCGAGGGGGCGTGGTCAGAATTTTGAGACCAGCAAGAGGGCCGGACGGAGGTGGGTGGGGTCCGAACACTGGGCTAGGCTAAGGGCTCTGCGATGGGCGGGGTTAGTATTTTGATGGTGGGTCTTGAAGCTCACATGGGTTGGGTTAGACGGAGCGGGACAGGAGGTTCCGAAGTGGGCAGGGTTTGAAAAATCTGCAGAGGGAGCTGGGTCTCGAAGTGAGTGGGGCTTATTCTGGAGGTAGAAGCAGGATTCTAGGTGGGCGGAACTAGGAGGCGGGAGGTTTTGAAGCCGCTTGAACTTTTTGACCCCGGTAGGTGGGGTGGCAGCCCTCCTTGATTGCACTGCTCCTTTTCCCTACTTTTAGGCTTTCTCTGCTCGGAGGTCCAGGCTGCTCGCCTCCTCCGCCTGCAGTCCCGTCTGGATCCCAGCCCTGAGCAGTCCGGTGTGGAGGGAGCAGAGGAGGGATCTGGCCTGGTCCAGGAAATGGTCCTTACTCTCCAAGCCCTGGGGCTGCCTAGACCCATGCCGGGGACCCCAGCCAGCCAGCTGCTTCGAGACTTGCATGCCAAGGTAGAGGGCTGGAGCCCCCTCCGCACCCGGCTCACCTCACTCTCCTCGTAGGGGGGGACAGCCCCCTCTTCAAAAGTGGCTCTGGGAGGAGTGCACAGCCACGGATGTTTCCTACAACTGTGACTGCCATTCTTGGTTCTGTGGCCGGGGTCCTCAGGGTCGTGGGGAACTGGGGTCCACGGAGGAGTCTATCCGATTTCTGCCCGGTCAACCCCAGCCTCCTTCTTCTCTCATCAGATCGTGGAGCTGCTGCCTTCCCTGCCCGCAGGGTCCCTAAAGCCTCTCCTCAGCTACCCGCTGGATGCACCTAGATGGGTAAGGCTGTGTATGGCTGTATGTATGTGAAAAGAAATGGGAGTGAGGGGGGCCCCTGGCATGACTGAGACCTTTTCCCCCAGGAAGCATTGGAGTCTCTGTACCAAAGCCTGCGAGATCAGTACTGCTGCCGCCGCTGCCTCCTCCTCAAGCGCCTGGACCTCACAACATCTGCTTTCCACTGGAGTGATCGGGCAGAGGTGTGGGCAGAAGACCAAGGCAGGAGCAGTTGTGAGGGCTGCAGCTGCAGGGAGGAGACATGAGGGCCAGGGATATGACCCCCTTGTTGGTTCTGAGGCCCAGGACATTTTAGAATCTTGTGAGGTTTGGGGGTCTGGAATCTCAGGGCCCCCAGGGCATTCTAGAATTCCCTGGTCTGATCTGGGAGTGTATTTAGAGCAGTACTCCTTACTAAAAGATGTGGGAAGTGCACAACATTGTAAATCAACTATACTTCGATAAAGCAAACAAACAAGAAACATAATGAAATATTAAAAAAGAAAAAAAGATGTGGGAAGTGAGGCCCTGAGACAGGAAGAGATGCTTTCAAGATTACAGATCCCATCTGGGGAGGTCTCGTGGGCACGTTCTCCATGTCTACTCCTACTCACTAGGCCCAAGGAGAGGCCATGAAGGCAGTGCTGATCCCAATTCGAGAGGCTCTGACCCCAGAATCGGATGTCTCCATTGCACACGTCCTGGCTGCTCGAGCTGACCTGTCACGCCTTGTCCCAGCCACCAGCAAGACTGCCCGCCGAGGGACCTGCTGTGCTATCCACAAGGTGAGTACCTGGGGATGGGGAAGGGCCCCAGCATCCTTGGCCTTCAAACTGGCCTTTTAGCCTTTGCTTGTACAAACCTTGTCCTCTTCTGCCTGGGCTCCTGCTCTCGCCTTCTCCTTGGGTTCCTGGCCTCTGGACTCACGACCTCTAATCTGCCCCCTCCACATGGCAGTTAGAAGGATGTTTCTAACTCAAACATCTGACCATGTCCCTCCCTAGCTCAAAACCTTTCTATGGCTCCCCAGTGCCTTCAGAACAAAGTCCACCTATTTACTGAGGCCCTGCCCTCCTCTCCTGCTTTGGCTTAGAATCCTCTCCCACCACTCACCCTGTCCGCTGTATTGGGTTTTAACCATTTTTAAAGCAAAACTACCCTCTGTTCAAATGATTACATATTTAGCCTGCATTGGGAGTAAGGAGTGTTAACCACTGGACCACCAAGGAAGTCCCAGCATCTGCCCTTCCTTTTTCAACCTTATGCTGTTCTCTTGGCTCTCTAGCCCCCTTGTCCAAGATATTTTTCTTCTCTGCAACTCAAGTCTAATCACCTCTCAGGTGCTTATGGGCAGCGTTCCAGACCGGGGGGGCCGCCCAAATGAGCTGGAGGCTCCCATGCCCAGCTGGCAGAGCAGAAGAGAGGACAGAGGCGGGCAGAAGGCAGGCCGCCAGTGCTGGGGCCGCAAGAAGAAGAAGTAAAGGGGGACTGGTGGTTGGAGGGGGGTCCTTCATGAGGTGCTGACATTGATAATCTCTGAGGAGTCACTGTGAGGGTTTCTCTTGGCACCTGGCACCCCAGCCCCATACCCCCTGTTCCTCAGGTCCCAAATGTCCTCCCCACATCTACCATTCAACACCAAGGACCATGTTCTCTGGAAAATAAATTTAATTAGTTAATTAATTTTTAAAAATTTATTTATTTGTTTATTTTTGGCTGTGTTAGGTCTTTGTTGCTGCACGTGGCCTTCTCACTGCGGTGGCTTCTCTTATTGCAGAGCATGGGCTCTAGGTGCACGGGCTTCAGTAGTTGTGGCACCCGGGCTCAGTAGTTGTGGCTCGTGGGCTCTAGAGTGCAGGCTCAGTAGTTGTGGTGCACAGGCTTAGTTGCTCCCGCGGCATGTGGGATCTTCCCAGACCAGGGATCGAACCCGTGTCCCCTGCATTGGCAGGCGGATTCTTAACCACTGCGCCACCAGGGAAGTCCTAAATTTAATTTATGACAGCCCTAGGAACTATCTCTGTGGGGGCCAGGTCAGGGGTGCTCAGGTTTGAGGAAAGGTAGGGGGGTCTCTGTCCCCTGGGTCTGAACAGGCCCCTGCTGCTCTGACCTTTAAAGCCCTTTGCTCTTCAGCAACATCTTTCCCTCCCAGTGGGCATGGGGGAGGAGACATGCAGGCATTGGGCAAACATCTGTCAGGTACCCACCATGTGCCAGCCCTGTGCTAGGCATTGGGGTTACAGATAATAATAACCCCTGGTCTCCCGGAGCTGACCTTTCTGGTGAGGAAGGGCAGACAAGAAAGTTTAGTTTGTCAGATGGGGAAAGGGCTTTGGAGAGAAATAAAGCAGGAAGGCAGGATTGAGACCATGGCAGGATTGCAACTTTATGCATGATCAGGGGAGGCCTCACTGAGAAGGTGGGTACTTGAGCTAAGTCCCAAAGAGGGAGCCATGTGGACCTCTGGGGAAGAGCCTTCCCTTCCTGACAGAGGGAGTGTCCAGTGCAAAGGCCCTGAGGTAGGAGTATTTTGGGGCATGATCAGGGACCATTGGAGGCCAGTGTAGCTGAAGCAGGATGAGTGAGGGGGTGAGTGGTGGGAGGGGAGGTGGGAGAGGTGATGGGGGCAGACCATGTGGGGTGGGCCACAGTGAGAACTCTGGCTTTTCCCCTGAGTGAGATGAAGCCATGGGAGGGCTCTGAGCAGAGGAGGGATGTGATTGGACTCAGGTGTTCACAGGCTACCTCCCTGTTCCACCCTTTCTCTGGCCTTCTCTCCCATCTCTGGAACTCCAGAGTTTGGAACTTTACCCACCCTGTACCGTCCCCCTCCTGACCCATGCTGACATCAGTGTAGCATATTGGTCAGTAGCTTCCATTTTAGAGGCAGGCAAACCTGGGTGTGAGTCCTGTCTCCAGCACTTAGGAGTTCTGCCACCTTGGGTGAGCAGTTTAACTTCACTGAGCCTGTTTCCTCATCTGTAAAATGGAGATTTAAGGAGGTGGCGAGATGATGCCTAGGTCTAAATGTATCCAGCACAGAGCTGGATATTAAATGCAAGAAAAGGGAGTACGATTAATAGCCACTCTGATGCAAAAGAAGAAAGTAACTTTCTTTCGGAGTAAGAGATGACGGATGCTTCAACAAAGGCAGTGTGGATGGGAAGGAGGTGATGCCTTTGGGGGGTTCTGCTGGAGGCCTGAAGGCCGAATAATAGGACTCGAGACTGACTCTGGTGGAGGGAGTGGGGAGAGAGCAGACCAAGGCAACGTCTAGGAACTCAGCTTGGAGGACTGGGTGGGTGATGGGGCCGTCGCTGGCAGAGGGACCTGGAAGGAGGAAGACACTGGGTGATGTGGGAAGTGTACGATGTCCAGGAGACGGTTCACTGCAGGGGGAGAGCCTCACCCAGACTTGTGAAAGTGGATGGATGAATGTCCCCTCTGGATTTTCTTTTAGCTCAATCTGAGAGTCCCCACTTTCGAATTGTGGCATTTACTCCACCATTAGTGTCTGATATATTTGGCCTTATTCTAGCCATCTTATAGTTGTCTTTCTTTTTTTCTTCCTCAACTCCCTTTTCGTTTCTACTAGTGGCTACCCCTTCCCCTCCCCACAACATACTGTAATTCCTATTTTTCTATCAACATTAAAAATTAACCACTATCTATGCCCTCCTACCCAAGCAATTGAGGACTTTTGCATATTTTAACATTCCTATGCTTCCCCAAATCTGTCTGGGCTCCCCCAGGCAAATAGGCTGGTCTCCCTGTATCCAGTTGTGGGTAGGGGCAGCTCCTCCTCACCGTCTCTGGTTCTCAGGAGGGATGTGAGGGCTCTGTCTGGGTCCAAGCATGGCAAACGTGCCACCCAGTCTCAGGTTCCAGGGATAGCGTGTAGGAGAAATTGTCCTCGGAGCCTGTTCGTGGGGTTGTGGATGGGAGGGATGTGGGTGCGGTAGGAAAGACCTCATGACCTTGGAGTTAATCCCCATCCATCCACCAGACCCCCTTCCCAGGACTGCTACACCCTGGGTCTTACCACAGCCGGCATGGGGAACTGGTGTGGGTGGGACAGGGGCTTCTAGGGGGCTCACGTCGCCCTTGGCCCCTGGCCTCTTCTTACACTCCACCTTCACTTGGTCTCTGCAGTGTTTGTGGCAACACAGCCCACAGTCTGGGGGAAATTCAGAGGTTAGTGCCAGAGGCCCAGTCTGTGTCCTCTATTCTTCCAGCCCGTGGGTCCTGGATTCCCTCCCCCTACCCATGCCCCGCTCACCCCGACAGCGGTAGCCTTGCTTGGTGACACCCCAAAGCTGGGAAGAGAAAGCAGAATAGGTTACCTAGGCTAGGGGAAGGAGGGCTGTGATTGGGGTGGGGCTGGGGTCTGTCTGGAGGAAACAATTCAGGTTTTGGAAGTTTTCAAGGCTAGAGGCTTATGTGGGATCTGGGAGACTAAAGGAATTAGGAGGTTATCTCAGGTTTGGAAAGTCATCTGTGATATGAGAATTGGACAAAATTTGGAATTAATAAAGCATAAATTCTATGGGCAGGGATTGTGTCTGTTCTGTTTCCTCCTGTGCTCCCACCCACCCAGAGCCTATAACTGTGCCGGGCACACAGCAGGTGCCCAGTATATATTTACGAATGAAAAAATGAATGAAAAAGTAAATTCGGAAAATAATCCAAGGTTTGTGAATTGCTCTTGGTTTGAGATTGAGAGATTTGTCCATTATACAGAGTTTGAGGATACCCTGAATTTGGAAATTATCCAGGGTTTGAATTATCTGGGGTCTAGAGACTTGGAGATTGATTCCGCTTGGAGATAATCTACTCGTGTTTGTAGATTCTCCAGGGTTTGGCAATTATCCAGGATGGAGGTTGGGAATCGAGCAGTATCTAGACTTCAGAATTATCCAAAATGTAGGGAATATCCATTGTTTAGCGTTGCTGTGAAATATAGGGATTATTTGAGGCTAGAGGCTTTTGTGGAATTTGGGGATTATCCGGGGCTTGGTGACCATGCGCGCTCCAGGGCAGGGCTGGCTTTTCCAGCCCAGGCTGTGAGGAGTTAGGGCACTCCAGGGGTCCCTCAGGGTGACAGCGGGCGGAGTGCTCACGAAGCCACTGCAGATGCCACAGAAGGTGGGCTTGCGGAAGGTGACCTCCTGGAAGGTGTGCAGGAATGCCAGGCCCAGCTTGGAGCAGATGGCGCTGGCCTGGAGCAGGTACCCTGTCAGCTCCTCTCGGCTGAAGGAGCCACTCCTGGGGGAGAGACTGCGCTTCAGCAGGACTGGCCCATTTCTCCCAGACCCAGGAGTCCTGGATACCCCAGGTCCTCGTCTTAAGGGAACCCAGGAGTCGGGAGCACCTACCCCTGGCGGGGGGGTGGGTGAAGCCCGTGGCAGGCGAAGGGGAAGTTGCCTGAGAGTCGCTCAAAGTCCTCCTGAGAGATGGTGCCTCGGCCTTCGGGGTCATAGTTCTTGAACACAGACTTCGGAGGAGCGTGGGAAGGGCAGAGTCAGGCCGAGTCAGAGGCCCCAGGGCCTTAGATCCCTCCTCCCGCCCAGGGCTCCTCCTCACCTCCACCAGCTGCTCCACGTGCCGACCCAGCGTGACCCTGTCGGGCTTGGGCGTCACGCCAGGGGCCCACTGCACCACCAGGGGCACCTGGAAGGGGGAGGGTGGCTGGGGCAGGGACAGAGGGTCACAGTTAGTCATTGCAGAGGCTTGGGCTGGAGGTCAGAGGTCAGGGCTGGGGTCTCACCAGACTCTTGGGACAGCGGGGCTCCCGGGCATAAGAAAGCTCATAGATCTCGTCCTCCGTGTAGAAGAGATCCAGGGAAAGCTGGAGGATGGGCAGGGCGTTACGGACCCTCCTTGTCTCTGTCCTCCATGCCTGCCTGGACTCCCAATCTCCTCCTCTTTCCAAAGCCCCTCTTCCCTGGGACCCCATGGTCCTCTCTCCCACTGAGCCCCACTTCACTCTGCACACCGCTGGTCCCCTAGACCAGAAACACCATCTTGTCACCGAGGCTCTTTTGATCCTATTTAAAATTGTAAACCCCTGTCACTTTCCATGCCTGTTTCTGCTTTAATTTTCTCTATAGCACTTTTTATCTAAAAGACCATATGATTTACTTATTTACTTTTTTCAGTGGCTATCTCCCCCACTAGGAAGTCAGCTCCACAAGACAGCAATTTTTTTCTGATGTTGCACACTGCTGTGAGCCTAAGTGCCTAAAGTAGTGCCTGGCTCACAGCAGGTGCTCAATAAATATTTGGGCTGATGGCCTCTTAGGGTCAGCATAGCATAGCAGCTCAGGCACCAATCATTCCGGGGCAGGACCAGCTTCACAGGCAGGCCCCACACTTAGAGGGGCCTCCACTTCATTTAATGCCCTGCTGTCACCATCTTGAAATTCTTAATAATTTCAAACAAGGAGCCCCACATTTTCAATTTGCAGGTGGTCCTGTCTTAGGATCTGAAAGTCAGCTTTTCAGTCTTAGACTACCTGGTCCTCAGAATCCCAGTCTCTCTCAATTTATAGCTCTTTAGAATGAAATATATATATCTCTACCTCTCTATCTCTATTATCTATCTATCATCTATCTACCTATCTATCTGTCTATGTAAAATAAAATATAGCCAGAATCTCACACTTGCAGTCTTAGGACATAGTGTGAGAGTTAATACATGTTCTGAAGCTGGCCTGCTGTGGGACAGGGGGCAAGTGACCTCACCTCTGTGGGTCTCAGTTTCTTAGTCTGTAGAATGGACACAATAAGGGTCCCCTCCTCGTAGGGTTGTGAGGATGGAATGAAGTGCTCTCTGGGGACTGTTAAACATGGCGCCTGGCACATAATAAGTGGTCAATAACTGTTATTAGCTTTTTGCTTAGATTCCTGGATATGTTAAAGCTTGGAATTTTGGACTAGTGGCATGAGAAGCTCAGAACCTTGGAGTTCAGGAGTGCAAAAGCCTGAAGCAATTCTGGAGCTCAGATCAATGGATACTTGAGTTGCTGGGGGAACTGGGGGAAAAACGCATTACTTATATAGATCTCACTGTGTTCCAGATACTATTTTAAGTACTTTATGTGAATTATATGAATGATATTTATATGAATTATATTACTGATTCTTTTCAACCACTCTCTGAAGTAGGTCCTATTTGTATTCCCATTTTGTAGTTAAGGAAACTGAGGCTGAGGGGTTAAGTGACTTGCCCAAGACCACACAGAAAAAAAACAAAAACAAAAACACCCCTAGAAGCTCTGGCTTCAAAGCCCATGCATTCCAGTGCTATTCTACTATTCTATCCTGACCCTCACCCACCCAGGACCCTAAATCTCAGTACCCCGCAGGTGCAGCCTCTGGGAGCTCAGCCTGGGCAGCTCAGGGCAGCTCACCGTGAGCAGATGCAGTAGGTCCTCCTTGGCACTGCAGGGGGGGTGTTGCCTCTGGAGGGCTGCCAGCTCCTGCAGCCGCAGGTAGAGGCTGTTGAGCTTGGGTAGGTGCAGGCGGCCGTCAGGCAACCTGTCAGGCTGTGCCTCGTGCAGGGACACCAGATCCTTGAGATGCACACCCAGTACAGGCAGCCGGAAGCCGGTGCAGCCAGCCCAGGTGCGGCGGTAACAGGCGTAGTTGTTGTGGGCAGCAAGGAGCTCAGTCAGCTCCAGCAGGGCCTGTGTGGGAGGGGCATGGGTTTTTTTTGGGGGGGGGAGCAGCATGTAATCGGGGAGGCCAGTTCTGTTCCCCTAGCTCCTTGAAGGGGAGTATCTAGCAGCGTCCTGTGTGGCTCTGGACCCCCCAGGGGCCCAATGACATTTTGGACCTCTCCCCAAGCCCCTCCATGTCCCACATTGGCTTCAGCATCTCCCCAGACTGCTCTTCCACTTGGGCCCCCATCTCAGAAAGGCCCCACTGTCTCCCATTCCCCAGGCTAGAGTGATTTTTCAAAAACCCAAATCTGATCATGGGTGCTCTCAGCATTCCCAAACGCTTCCTAGCTCCCCACAGCCCTCTAGATAAAGCCCAGACACCTTAGTTGAGCTTGCAAAAGGCTCAACAGGATCTCCCCCCGCCCCCTGCCCCGGCACCTCCAGCCCAATATCCTGCCACATCCTGACCTCAGGCACACACCAGACTCATGAATGACTCACTCTCCTTAGACACTTTCAGGACACCCCCAACCCATGCTCCTCCCATGGGTGGCCCAAATGTTGGCATCCCTGGGGGTATCATTTCACTCCCCACCTGGACTGCAAGTTCTCTGCTAGCATCTCTTATCTGCCTCCCTCCAGCCCTGCTCAGGACCAGACACACAGTAGAGAGAGGTCAGCACCACGGATGAGGAGGGAGGAAGAATGACAGGAGGACAAAGCCTGGGGGGTCTGTCAGATTTGGAGGAGCAAAAGGTCTCTGGGTGGCTCCAGAGCCCCTGAGAAGGGACGGAGGGGGCTGGGGAAAAGTGTGTGGGTTCAGGATAATTGACCACTGGAACTTTGGGGAGGGCAGTGGGACTTCACCTTGGTGCTGTCAGGGCTCAGGTGGTTGTGGGAGTCCTTGAGTCTGGAGATGGCGCTATGACACAGGCCCCCAGTGACTGCCATCAGCGTGTTGAAATTCTGCAGCTGGAGGAGCCTCTAGGAAGGGAGGGTGATGCAGAAGTGGTGGGCACCACATGGAGGACAGGCAAATTAGGGGTTCAAATGACAGCATCCCCATTGAGTTGGGGTCTCAGGCATGTGTGGGGATGGGCCAGTGCAGGCATCAGACAGGTGAGATGTGTCAGGCAGGAGTGGGCCACAAGCAGGTATGTGGGCATCACACGGAGGTCAGGTAGATGATAGACTAATGTTAGGTCAGACAGAAGTGGGGGGAGTCAGGGACTTCCCTGGCGGTCCAGTGGTTAGGACTCAGCGTGTACTTCCACTGCCGGGGCATGAGCTGGAGCTCTGGTGGGAGAACTATTATCCCACATGCCACGTGGTATGGCCAAAAAAAAAGTGGGGGTAGTCAGGCAAGTATGGGGTGTTGGACGGGTTTGGGGACTCAACAGGTCTGTGTCAGGCAGGTGTGGAGGTTGCAGACAGATGTTAGGGTGTCAGACAACTAGGCGGCCTCTGCACTGGGAGCCAGCCAGGTGAGGGGAGACCAGAAGGCCTGGGTTCTGGGCAGGAGTTGGGAGCTGGGCAGAGGTGAAATCGTCCAGAGTGATACGGAGGGGTCAGGTAGATATAAGAGACAGGTGTGGGGTCAGCCCTCCCCTTTCTCAAGTTTGTAGAGCGGAGGTTGCTGGGGGAGAAGGTTGCTGGGGGCCAGGGAGGAATGAAAGACGCTCAGACCGGGGAGACCCCATGTAGATGCCAGAACACCCTGGTCTGTCGTGCGGGACAGGGGAAGCAAGGAGATGGAAGACGCCAGAGGCAGGGCGTGGTCTGCGAGGAAGTACGCAAAGGGGCGTGGCCACGCTGGGGGAAGGCGGGCTTCCCTTTTCTCCAGAAGGGAGGGAACATAGCTGGAAAGGAGGGGGAAGGGGAGGGGGGAAGGGAAAGGGGGGAAGGTGAAGAGAAAGGGCGGGCCAAGGGAGACCTGAAGTGATGGGGTCGGATGCTGTCACTGTCCTAAAGGGACAGCTGGTGCCTAGGGACGGGGTAGAATTTGACGCAAAGGTGCGGGCAAGAAAGAGTCTCCTCTTTCATTGCCCTGCGAATAGAATATTCGGGCATTGGGCTTGTGAGACGGGGTCAGGAGGAACGTCGTCAACTGCCACGTCTGGGACCAAGGAGTGGGGCCAGGGCGGGTTGGACGTGGTGAAATCAAGGCCAGGGAAGAAGTGCCGTCACAGTCCCGGGTTAAAACGACAGGACTGGGGGCGCGGGGACGCGGCCGGGGGGGGGGGGCGTGATGCGTTCGGGAGGGGCCACGATATGGTGACGTCACCGCCCGGGAGCCCCGCGGGGTAGGTGCTCAGAAAGTGGGCAGAGCGGCGGGGCGGACCTCACCTGTGCCACGTGGATGAACTTGTCCAGCACCTGCCCGCGCTGTGCAGGCCCGGGACGGCTCAGCACCATGACCTGCACCCAGCGGGACACGCTGTTGCTGAGACCTACGGATCCCTCCAGGGCCGGGCAGCCCCGCACGGAGCCCTGCAAAACGTAGCCCCGCAGGTCCTGGGGCTGGGGGTGAGGTGGGTGTCAGGGTGGGCCCTCGCGCTCAGGCTCTGCCCCTCACACGCCATCCCCCAAGCAGTCACGACCTCTGACGTCCTAGCCCGGCCATCACATGTCCCTGAGGTCACCATGGCCCTCTCCCATCTGAGGAGAAATGTTTAAAGAAAGTTGGGTACTATTCTGAGCCCTTCCTCATAGCCTCACAAGTCTATGAAGTGAACACTATGTTATTCCCATTTTAGAGATGAGGTAATTGAGGCACAGAGAGGCTAAGTAATTTGCCCAGGGTCACACAGGCCCGAGTCAGGGAGGGAACCCAGTCTATTGCTCTTAACTGTATACCTGACTGGTATATAGTCAGCAAAGGGAAGGGTGGTGAAGAGGACACGAAACTAACTTCTATTTGTTCTGCTCAAGGAGTCAACATTACATACCCACATCTACTGCACTGTGTGTGTGTGTGTGTGTGTGTGTGTGTGTGTGTGTGTGTACAATCAGGAAATTTTCCCATTAAGGAACCAGATCCCCAACTACCCTCAAAACGATGATGGCAAGATGGCAATAGCTAAACACTTATATATAGGTTGAAGCATTTGAAATTACAATTTGGGTAGGTTAAATATGTCAAAACATGGCAATTTCAAATGGTTCAACTATAGAGCATTTACTCTGGACGAGGTGCTGATCCTATGAGGCAGGAACTAAGTCCCCCTTTTACAGATAACGGGCTGAGGCACAGTGAATTTAAATGCTTCTCAAATAAATGAACAATTAATAAAATATTTTGAGCACTTACTCTGTGCCAGGCACTGTGATGAGCATTTTTAAATGGACATATTAATTTCCCCAACCAGCCAATGAAATATTATGACCTCCTTTTTACACATGAGAAAACTGAGTCCCAGAGAGGTTGAGAAACTAGTTCAAAATTACACAGGTAGGAAGGGGCTGATGGGTTTGAACCCGGGGCTCTGTGGTCAGCCAGCTTAACTCATTTTCCTGGACCCTCTAGCACCCAAGTTTGACAGTTTGGCTCCTCTCAGTCCTGCCTGGCCCCAGCCAGGCCTCAGCCCACCCCAAGCCCTCCCCAGCTGGGAGGAGGGGCGTCCTTACCGTGATAGCCTGGAAGGACCGGAACTCCAGGTAAGTGAGGTGCTCTGCCAGCTCCTCGGTCTCCAGGTGGTCGAAAAGCAAGGACACTTTGCGCTTTTTGCCCAGGCCTGGGCTGCTTATGGGGGGAGGGGGGCCAGGGCCACCAGGGCTCAGCCTGGGGGCAAAGAGAGGCAGGGGGAGGAGCTGGGGTGGACGGTGTGGGAGTGTGGAGGCAGAAGGCAGAGTGGGGGTGGGAGGGGAGGGGAAGGGACTGACTCACAGGTTCGTGGAGTCTCCCAGGCTCCGCTGGGTTGCGTTACCCTCCTGTTCCACAGTGGCCCAGAAGCGACCTATAACCTCTTCTAACTGGGGCTCCTGATGCACTGTCTCAGGGTGTTGGGTCAGCCAGTACCTGAGGGTGGTTTAGAGATGGTGGAATGAGGCTGGGGGTGAGGCAGGTCTCTGAAAGGGGTCTCTTGGGCTGGGGGATCTCTAGGTGCTGGGCTTGGGGACGTCTTTAAATGTGTGTGTGGGGTCTCTGGAAGGCCAGGGTTCAGAGAGGCACCAGGCTGGGAGGATCTCTGGGAGTAGGACTGGGGGCCTCTTAACACAGGCTGAGGGATCTATGGCAGATGGACTGGGCAATCTCTTGGAAGTGGGATGGCTAGGAAGCAGGGTAGTGGGCATGGGTCTCAGGAGCTAGGTTGGGGGCCTCTAGGGGTGAGATTTTGGGGGAACAGGGTGAGGGGTGTCTTAGAAACTAGGCTGGGGTATATGGGAGGTCGGGGTTTTAGGAATCTGAGCTGGACGTCTTGGGGTACCAGCTGAGAGAGGGTCCATAGGATCTGGTCAGGGGTCTCTAAGAGGTGAGGGTTCTAAGGAAGAGAACTGGGAGGTTTTAGGGACCAAGCCAGGGGATTCTCAGAGTGGGATTTGCAGGAGCAGGACTGGGTAGTCTCTGGAAAGTGGTTTATTTTTTGGGGGGGGGCAGTAGGGTGAGGATCTTGGGTCATGGGAGTGTAGGTCTTGGCCCAGGCCTACCTGACCAGGTGACAGATCTGCAGCCTCCTCAGCTCCTGTGTGCTCCCTGTGGCCTCCTGGTACTTAAGTTCCAGTCAAGGTTCTGTTATCCAGCATCTCAGACCTGCCTGCTCACCCCGTCCCCACCAGGCTCTCTCATCTCCACCCTCCGTCCTCCACCCACTGCTCATGGCCCCCAGAGGATATAAGGTCAGCAGACGGGCAGCAAGGTGGGCAGAAGGCAGCACCCAGTTGTGCATGGCAAGTACCATGTTGAGAATGTGGTCCCCACGGCGCAGGCTGCCAGCCGAGTCTGAAGGCAGGAGAAGGGGACACTGTGTCAGAATGGCCCCTGGGCAATGGACTGCACAGCTTCCCGAGCCGGTTGGACAGCCTGGTTCAAACCCCAGCTCTACCAGTGACTCCATGTATGAACTTGGGCAAACAACCTGGCCTCCTTGTGCTCCAGTTTCCTTGTCTGTACCGTGCATGGACCATCACCGTCCCTGGCAAGTCATACTGAAGATGGAAATAGTATCAGACCCCTCCCCCCACGGCTCAGGAAAAAGAAGCGCAGGTAGGTGTCTCTCTTACTCCTACTGTAGTGATTGAGAGTCATTCCACATACGCCTGCCTCTATTTTATACCCCTCAAGTTGAGCCCAGAGAGAGGTGGGTGCTTGGCCCAACCTCAGGACTGGGGAGGCTGGCCAGGGAGGGGACACTCACCGAAAGACTGAATGCATCTCTCCAGCAGGTCGTCTTCGCTGCAGCCGCCCTCATTCAGCACACCCAGAGCCATGGAAGCCATGACCTTGCTGATTTCCCGGGGACTGGGGCACGTCTTGTGGCGGCGGGCCTGTCGGGCCCGGCCCCGGCCCCCTGTCTTCCCCGGGCATTCCTGGTGGGACTTCCTGTGGACACATTTCCTGGGGAATCATGGGAGCCCCTTCCTTGAGGCAGACCCCCAGAATTCTTCTTGACCCCAAAGCCCCAAGGCATCCTAAAGGCAAGGTCCTAGCGTTAGTCCTGACCTACCGTGGTTCCATAGGAGAAAACCCCAGGAGTAGTCCAGATCATGGGAGGCTTCTCCTACAAGAAAACTCCAAGGGTCACACCTGTCCTCTTCAGGGAATCAGGGGGGAAAACCCTAGGACTACCCTGAACTACCGCCCCCAGCGAATCATGGGAGAAGAGCCCCAGGACTACTAAAGACCCTCCAGGAATCATAAGAACTCTTTCCTCCAGGCATTGTCCCCCAATTCCCCTTGACTGTATGGTCCCAAGACATCATGGGAGAGGCTTCCTGTTGGCAGATGGGTTACTCCTGACCTCCCAGGGAATCATAGGAGAAGACCCCCAGAATTATTCTTATCCTCCCCAGGGGGAATCATGGGAGGTTCTGCCTTCAGGGATACTCCTCAGAATTCCCCTTTGCTTTCCAACACCTACCCCTCCTCCCTGCAGCCCTCATGAGAGAAGCAGACCCCTGAGATTCCATCTCTCCCTCCTCCCCCACCTTGACCGCCACTAAGGTGACAGACCCCTCCCCCAAGCCAGCCTTTCGGTGGGACTGGAGTCTTAGCTGCAAGCCTGGGTCCCTAGATTTGGAGCCTGGAGAGAAGATACAGGTGCAAAGTAGCCTCACCAGAGCCCTTCAGAGCTGGGTGCAGTCCCTGGGGCTGAGGCAGCTTCAAGGAAAGTTTAAAAATAACCCTCACTCTGCCCTGTGCCTCCCCAAGGCTCCTGTTCCAGTTGGGGAAAGAGGGTAATGGAGAGACAGGGATGGTAGAGGAAGGAGGGAGCAGAATCCAGGCAGAAGGCCTTGGCTTCCACAAGAGTCAGACATAACTGGGTTGGAGAAATTTATGCTGGCTGGTGAGACTTTGTGTTAATCACATAATTTCTTTGGACCTCAGTTTCCTCATGTGAAAAATGAGGGTCGTCTTCAGACCTTCCCCAAGAATTTATTATGAACATTCAATGCCTTGCTCTTCAAAAGTGCTAACTAAGGGATTTAGTTTGCTTAGGCCCTTAAGTGGCCAGAGGTGAGAAAGTTAAATTTGAGATGCAGAGAAAGAATGTGATGGAGCAAACTAGAAGCAAGGCCTGGGGAAGGGGGTGAAACCAGAAATCGGGAGACCCCCATAACAAGGGCACTGCCATGTCCCTGGTGCATCCTAAAAGCTCCGTAATCATTTTGAATGTTGTTGAGTAACAGCTGGCATTACTGAGCACTGGATGTGTACCGGGCAGAGGGTTGAGCATCTATCTAGTTTAGGGGTTCCCAAAACATGGTCCCCAACCAATCCCAACAGCATCACCTGGGAACTTGAGAGAAATACAAATTCTTAGGCCCCACCCCAGACCTACAGAATCAGACACCTTGAAGATGGGCCAGCAGCCTGTGTTTTAGAAGCCCTCCAGGTGGTCCTGATGTGTGCCCAAGCTTGAGAACCACAGGTCTAGGCTGTACCATCGAGGATTCATGCGTCCCTCTGAGGAGGGACTATGATTATTCTATTGACAGAAGAAGAAACTGAGGCACAGAGCAGGTAAGTGACTTACCTAAGGTCACACAGCCAGAAAATGAGGCAGCCAGGTTTCCACCAGTAAACTCCTGGAGATTATAGGGAGGGGACACTTTGCCTATCAAAGACATGCTGGGGGAGGCAGAAGGAGCTGCCTAGGCTATGGACCCAGCCACCATGGCCCCTGTGAGGACAGGAAGGCAGAACCTGCTGGTATAGCCAGCTGCTAAGCCCTTACCTTCGGACTCTCTGCCCCCTGCAGCGTCTGGAGCAGCCAGGAGTTGCTTAAGACGCCGCCGGGGAGCCGCCTTGCCCTGCGTCACACTCCCCTCCCCTGGGGCAGGGCCCTGCAGGAGTCTGGAGTTTCAGGTTCTGGGGGCAGCCAAGAAGACCCCAGGGAGGACAGAGACACCCAGCCTACAGAATTAGGATGGGGGCGTGAAGGGCGCGGGGAGAATGGGATCAGAGCAGCTCAAATTCCAGAAGAGCAAGGATAAGACACAGACACCCAAGCAAACAGCCCCAGCCTGAGCTGGCTCTGGACTCCCTGAAGCATCTTTCCACCTGGCGCCCCCTGCTCCTGCTGCTGCCCCGAGAGTAGCCTGATACCCTATGCCCCTGGTTAGAACCTCCCCAAACTTCCCATGCAGCCCAAGCGAGACCCAGGGGCGTAGGGCGCTCCTGGTCTCTTGGGGAAGGGTCCCCTCACCTCTTGCTGTCTTTCCTGTTCATGCTTCCTTGAGGGGAAGGGGTCTTTTAAGAGCGTGGCTCAGCTCCTCCCCCCCTCACCAATGCTCCAGCTTCTTAGCCCCTTGGGAGCTGGGGCCTCCTCGGTGCTTGGGAAGGAAAGAGGAACTGCCCCTCCCCACCCAGCCCCAGGCCAGGGGGAAGGAAGAGGCTGGGGAGAGACCAAAGGTCCCTCCTCCCCCCACACGGGGATCCCTTCAGGCTGAGGTTTCCGGTGCTGCGGGCCCCCACCCCCAATCACCCAGCAGGCTCTCTCTCTATCTCCCCCATCTTTCGGTCTCCAGACCCGTGATTCTCTGTTCTGTCACTGTCAAGCTTCAATAAGAGCAGTTTTTTTTAAAAAAGTATGCCTAATATGACACATTTATGTAAACACACTCAAAAGAAAAGTGTATGTTTCTATGAGGACATAGTCATGTATAATGCACAGCGGTTTGATTGGAAAGTCACAAGACATAATATTTTGTATATTTCTTATGTTTCTTTTATTTCTAGCTTAGTTTTAATAATACCATTTATACGCCAGAAAACATTTTCACTTTATTCCTTTTATTGTAAGAAAACCTTATGTAGCACCTACTGTGTACCACACACTGTTCTAAGGGCTCTTAACATATTAACTCATTTAATTCTCACACAAACTTTTTTTTTTTTTGGCTGTGTTGGGGTCTTCATTGCTGCGCATGGGCTGTCTCTAGTTGGCGGCAAGAGGGGGCTACTCTTCGTTGCGGGGCTCTAGAGTGCAGGCTCAGTAGTTGTGGCGCACGGGCTTATTTGCTCCGTGGCATGTGGGATCTTCCTGGACCAGGGATCGAACCTGTGTTCCCTGCATTGGCAGGCGGATTCTTAACCACTGTGCCGCCAGGGAAGTCCTCACATAATCTTAAAGACTGTTATCTTAGTAGAAAAATATTGCAGATGGAAGTTAACCCTTGGGGAGTCCCCTCCCCATCCCACTGTCCCTGTTAGGCAGGGGTGACCAATATCATACATGGTTGGGTTTCATCTGATCTGTTGGCTCTGCTTTTAAGTACATGGACACATGCTCATAGAAACACAGACTTTTCTTTTGAGTGTGCATGCTTGTTTTCGCTTACCTAAATGTGTCATGCTTGACATATTTTTTGACACATTTTTAACTTGAAGTACAAAAAAGAGTCAAATCATAAGTGTTTAGGTTGTTGAATGGTGACAAACAGAATATGCCCCTGTGACATTCACAGAAATCAAGAAATAGAACATTTCCATTCCCCATAAGCCCCCTTGTGTTCCTTCCCAGTGCTGTCTCCCAAAAGTTACCAGTAACCTGATTTCTAACAGAGTAGTTTTGCCTGGTTTTGAGCTGTATATAAATGGAAACAACTATCTGGCTTCATTTTTTTTTTAAAAAATTATTTATTTATTTAGGCTGCTCCAGGTCTCAGTTGCGGTGTGCAGGATCTTTAGCGGTGGCATGCAGGATCGTTTATTGCAGTATGCGAACTCTTAATTTGCTACATGCATGTGGGATCTAGTTCCCTGACCAGGGATCGAACCCCGGCCCCCTGCACTGGAAGTGCGGAGTCTTAGCCACTGGACCACCAGGGAAGTCCCTGGCTTCTTTCATTCAACATCATGTCTTTGTGATGCTTCCATGTTATATTTAGCTGTAGCTCATTCCTTTGGTTGTTGTATAGTCTTCCATCATGTGATTAGTCCATGATTTATTGATTGATTTTCCTGTGATGGACATTTGAGTTGTTTCCAGTTTGGGGCTGCTGTGAAATGCTGCTGCTGTTATTCTAGCCCCTGACTTGCGGTGAACACTGTGGTGTGCAGTTCTGTAGGGTAGATACCCGAGAGTGGATTAATGGTCACAGTATTTAGTATGATTTTGCCAAACCTAGTACGTGAGTCCATTCAACCAAAGCTCTTTTAGAAGTCTATTTTTGCACAGAAAGAAGTCACCATGGATTTTTTTTTCAGGCCAAAACATTTAGACAAGCACAGAGCCCATTCTCTTTAGCTTTTCCATTCCATGCCATGCCGTATGGTTGCAGACCCTCTCCATGTTTTCCTCCACCTGCCTTTTCTCTTCTCTCTCCTTTGATCTCAAGAGTGCTCTCTGTGATGTGCTGTCTGTCTGACTCTCAGCCTATCTCCTCGGCACCTGCTTTACAAGAGGTGATGTAACAGCCCTGGCTGAGACCAGCTTATAGTGGGAGAGTGTCTCCAGGCCCCCAGGACTCAGAGAAGCCTCAGAGAGGGAGACGGGCAAAGGTCCCTGGCACTGGTATAAATGTGTGCCGCCCTCATGGCCCTCGGGGATGGTTAATACCAACAATAACACCAACAACCGCAAAGGAAAAGACTGCTTAAGCAAACCACAAAAACTCATGAGGCAGAAACAGGATGCATTTGATAACATCCAAATAAAGATTTCTTTTAATGAGGACACCATGGAACAAATATCAGATGACAGAGAGGAAAAACAGTATTTAAAGTGTGTAAAATCGGGACTTCCCTGGCAGTCCAGTGGTTAAGACTCCGAGCTTCCACTGCAGGGGGTGTGGGTTTGAGCCCTGGTCGGGGAACTAAGATCCTGCCTGACTCGTGGTGTGGCCAAAAAAAACAAAAAAAGAGAAAGTTTAAAATCAAGGAGAGATTAATATCTAGAATGGAAAAGGGACAGCTGCAAGTCAACAAGAGAAAAAGACAGCCGCTCTGATAGAAAAATGGGCAAAGAGGATGAGGGTGAGGAAGAGACTCCAAAACTCTCTAGACAGGCACCTGAGAAGGTGCTAGAAATTATTGGTAGGAGATCAGGGAAGTGCAAATTGAAACAACAGTGAGCCATCCTATTTGTCTGGCAAAAATTAGAAGCTGGAAAAATGCCAATTGGAGGTTGGGGCCTTGGGGACGGAGGAGCCCTTATGTACTGATAGGGGACAGTCCTTCCTGAGGACTGCTTGGCACTGCAGTCAAATTAAATGTGTGCGTGGAGCTGTGACCCCACGGTTAGCTCCTGGGTCTTCATACCGAGACCTTCTCCCTCAGTTCCACGTGGGGACATATACAAGGAAGTTCACTGCAATGTTATTTTGGGGGAGGTGGGGGCAGCCTGGGTGTCACCTCCGCAGGCGGGAGAGGGAATAAACAGAAAGGGACAGTCACCAGGGAGGCCTGCAAACCCCCCGCAGCCACAGACCAGGTGTCCACAGAGCAACATGGGTAGGTCCTAAAACACATAATGATGACTGACAGAAAAAGGAAACGCTATTAATATCTTATGATGTAATGCACAATGACACAGAATAATTTTCTGTTATATATACAACTCTGAGGGAAAACTTCATATTTAACATGCAAGTGTGCATTATATAGTGTATGACAGATAAACATATAGTTGTGTTACATAATTATATTAGCCTAAATATCTAATTATATAATTACACATTATATAATCTAATAATATGGTACAAACGTATGTGCCATTACAGTTGTATCAATAAATCAATATTTAACTATGTAACACATAGCAATCTATTATACCTCAACATTTTATGTATAATTTTATTGAACTGCAAGATATTGTTTTGTATAACTTATTAGATACCATTACATGTTAATAATTTTTCTTTTGGCCACACCGCGCGGCATGTGGGAATTTAGCTCCCCAACCAGGGATCGAACCCGTGCCCCCTGCAGTGGAAGCGTGGAATTCTAACCACTGGAGCACCAGGGAGGTCCCAATAATAATTTTAATAGATCCCTGTATCAATCCGTTACCATGTGGTAGGCGCTAATTGGTTTCCTCATGGAATCTTCTCCACAACCCCAAGAGGTGGGGAATATCCTAAATTAGTCTAGTTGACAGATGAGGAAACTGAGGCCTAGAGGCATGAAGCTACCTGCCTGGCAGGAGGTCCAGGTGTGTGTGGCATCCTGTGTTGGGCCTCTAGTCCCCAGAGCTGCCAGTTTTAGGGAACTACAGAGGCCCTTTGCCTCAGACCCCCAGATCCCAAGCCTCTTCCAGCACCCCCTCCCCCCAGGTGGCCAGGAACAGGAAGGAGCTGGTTGCCCCTCTCAGTGCTCCCTTACTTACAAAGACCAGGGTGCTCACCTGCATAAGGGTGGCCCAGCTAGTGGCCCTCATTGGCTCAGGCAGCCCCTGGGGAGACAGAGGATTAGAATTCTGAGGGAGTGTAGCCTGGCCCTGGTGAAGTGGCTTTTTGTTGTAACTGGGAGATTTTATGCAAATATAGAGACAGTATAGTCGAATGGTTAAGAACTTTGGCCCTGGGTTCAAATCCCTGGCTCAGCCTCTGTGTGACCTTGGGCAAGTTACTTCACCTCTCTGTGCTCAGCTTTCCTCATCTGGAAAATGGGCACCATACAAGTACTGACTTCACAAGATTACTGTGAGAACTACAGTCATCCCTCAGCATCCACAGGGGTTTGGTTCCAGGACCCCCTTGGATACCAAAATCTGTGGATGTTCAAGTCCCTTATATAAAATGGTGTAGTATTTGCATTAACCTACGCACATCCTCTGGTAAAATTTGCATCATCTTTAGATTACTTATAATACCTATTACAATGTAAATGCGATGGGAATAGTTGTACATACAATGTAAATGCTATGGAAATAGTTGTACACACAATGCAAATGCTATGGAAATAGTTGCGGGCCTGTGGCAAATTCAAGTTTTGCTTTTTGGAAATTTCTGGAATTAAAAAAAAATTTGTTTTTGATCTGCAGTTGGCTGAATCTGCAAATGGAAAACCCACAGATATCGGTGGGGGGGGCGGCTGTACCTCATTTATTCAGGTCGTGTCCTTAAAACCATGCGTGGCAAGGACCATACATTTTTATTTTCTCCTCTAAACAATGTAAATAATAGCAGGATTGTTGTGAGAACTAATGAGATGCAGTGAAAAGGTCGTAGCCCAGAGCCTGAAATGTGACAGGCACGCAAAAGACTGTAGATATTAGATACTATGCCTATTACTCCTGCCTCATAAGTTTTTATAATAATGATGATGATGACGAAGACCATGATGACGCTAGCAACACTTACTTAACATTTTCTATGTGTAGGTAGCTTTTTAAATTATTATTAATTAATTAATTTATTTTGGGCTGCGTTGGGCCTTTGTTGCTCCACGCAGGCTTTCTCTAGTTGCGGTGAGCGGGGTCTACTCTTCGTTGCGGTGCACGGGCTTCTCATTGCGGTGGCTTCTCTTGTTGCGGAGCACGGGCTCTAGAGCGCAGGCTCAGTTGTTATGGCTCTCGGGCTTAGTTGCTCCGTGGCATGTGGAATCTTCCTGGACCAGGGATCGAACCCGTGTCCCCAGCATTGGCAGGCGGATTCTTAACCACTGCGCCACCAGGGAAGCCCTGTATAGGTAGTTTTTAAATACAATTTTTAAAGGTTACTTTTCAGTTATTACAAAATATTGGCTATATTCCCCGTGTTGTACAGCATGTCCTTGAGCCTATAGTTTGTACCTCCCTAGTAGTTTGTACCTCCTAGTACCCCTAGTTTGTACCTCCCACTCCCCCTCCCCTTTATGGCTCCTTCCCCGCCCCCCCCCCGCCCCCACTGGTAACCACTAATTTGTTCTCTATTTCTGTGAATCTGCTTCTTTTCTGTTATATTCTCTAGTTTGTTGTATTTTTTAGATTCCACATGTAAGTGATATCATACAGTATTTGTCTTTCTCTGTCTGACTTATTTCATTCAGCATAATGCCCTGCAAGTCCATCCATGTTGCTGCAAAGGGCAAAGTTTCGTTCTTTTTTTATGAGTAGTATTCCATTGTATATATGTACCACATCTTCTTTATACATTCATCTGCTGATGGATATTTAGGATGCTTCCATCTCTTGGCAATTGTAAATAATGCTGCTATGAATATTGGGTGCATGTATCTATTTGAATTAGTGTTTTGGTTTTTTTTTTTTCGGATACATACCCAGGAGTGGAATTGCTGGGTCATATGGTAGTTCTATTTTTAGTTTTTTTGAGAAACTTCCGTACTATTTTCCACAGTGGTTGCATCTGTATTGGTACAGTTTTAAGTGCTGCAAATAATCTAATTTAATCCTTGCAGCAGCCCTGTGAGGTAGGTACTATTAATATCCTCCTTACCAGTTGAGGAAACTGAGGCACAGAGAGGCGAAGTGACTTGTTCAAGGTCACACAAAGGAGTGGCAAGACAGGGATTTGGATCCAGTCTCTCAGAGTCCGTATTTTTAATCACTGTGTATGGTGCTTTTTAAAGCCAGGAGACCTAGTGCGCATCCCTTCTCTGCTGTATGACATCAAGCAGGGGCTGCCTCATTCAGAGCCTCAGTTTGCTCTCTGTGAAACTGAATGATGGCATCTTCCTTATCGCGAAGGGGGAGAGAGGGTAGCTGCCTTAAAGACACCCCACTAAGCCCGCCCACCCCAAGCGCACCTTTGGCCAAGGTTTGGGGTTTGTAGGCGGGGCTCCGTCAAAGGGGCGTGGCCTTGGCCGTCCTGCTCCAATGGGGACTCGGGGGCGGGGACCTCCTCCCAGCTCTGTCCAGCACACGAGTCCTCCACGCAGTTCCATCTACGCCGCGGGTGCCTCTGTCGTCCCCAGAGGTCTCCGACCCCAACTCGCCCCCAGACCACCCGTCCAGCCTTCGGCCCCCTCCTCTTAGCCACCGACCTCAGCCCCAGCACCTCTGGCCTCGACATCATGGGTGACGGAGGAGAGGGCGAGGATGAGGTCCAGTTTCTGCGGACGGTGCGTATCTCTGTGTTGGAGTCTCTGGGACTATCTCTCTGGTCTGAGTGTCTCTCTGTCTCCGATGTCTTTGTCCTGATTGCTGGTGGTCTCTGAGACTCTGGGGTCTCTCCTCTGTCCCTTTGGGTGACTGTCACTCCGTCTTTCTCCGTTTCTGTCTCTCTTAGTCTCCCCCATCTTTCTCGTCAGAGAATTAGCAGAATCTGGGACTACAGAATGGGGAGGAGGATCCTCCCTCCTCCACCCTCTCTTCTGACACTAGCGATTTGTCCCAGAGAAGGGGGCCGCTGAGAGAGCACCCCCTCCCACCACTCTGGAAGCAGGCACTTGGGGAAGGTGGTTCTAATTCCTGAGCTTAATTTAGCTGTCCCCTCCCCCACCCCCCACTTAGCCCTAATTCTCTTTTTGCTCCAGACTCTGACCTATTTAAATTCTTGGGAAGAGGGCTGTGGTGGGCTGAAGGACACAACTCCTTTGAACTCCCAGCCCTTGAGGGTCTCCTGAGGGTCCCCCTGTTTCTGGGTCTTCTTTCTTTCCCCACTTGATTTTGGAGAGGATGGTCAGATATGGCTGCTAATGGTCTCTGGGTGGTGTCTCTCCCTAGCTGTCTCTTTGGGTTGTCTGTGTCTATGTCTCTTTCCATCTCTGTCTCCCTGTCTCTGTCTCTGGCTTTGTTCTTCGGCTTCAGGCCCTCTGTGTTTCTCACTGTGTCTTCAACTCTGTCTCTCTCTGCATCTCTGACCCTCGGCAGGCGGGGGGCAGGGATGGGAATTGGAACAACAGGTGTCCCTCCCAGAATAGTCCACTTTTCTGGGGCCTGGGCAGGGGACAGGGAGAGGATGGGGGGAGGGGCTGCCCATCTCGAAGTCCTTGCCACTTTTCCCTCCCAGTGGTTCTACCGGGTGCGGGGCTGTGAATATGGGAGGGGATATTCTCTCTTCTGGGCCAGGTCCGCTGATCCTGCACTAGCCCCTCCCCACCCGCTCCAGGCCCTGGGAAATGCTGACACAGCATTCCGGCCCCAGAATAGGACCCTGGTGAGCCGGCTCTGGTTTCCTGGGAGGGAGGAATGGACAGCTGGGGCTGGTAGTGAAGGATAGGGACAGCTGGACATTCGGCCATGGGAGGAGGCCTAGCTTCACCTTAGACTCTTGCACTGGCTCCAGTCCCTTAGCAGACACCATGGGTTGGGCTCTCCCCTCCTCCCAAGCCCTAATAAGACCGTGGCCATGGCCTTGAGCCCCTGAGCAGCCACTCTACGTCAGACCCCATGCCCAGGGCCTCAGGATAATTATATCCTTGCTGCCCTATCTTCTGAGGTAGGGCCCTATCTTTATCTCCCTGGGAGTTTTGAGGGAAACTGAGGCCTGAGCGGGAGTCACTGACCAAGGTTAAGGCCAGGAAGTGTCATCTCTGGATGCCCCTGGGGGCCAGCCCTCCTGCTTTCATAAGAGGAAAACTGGGCTCAGACTTGCCTGGCTAGCCAGTGTTGGATTCTAGAGGCCTGGCCTTGACATCTCTTGGCCCCAGACTGGGTCCGTTTTCCTGAACTTTACTGAGGTTATGTGGTGGTTTTCTCAAACTTTTTGGATCTCATCCCACTGGTAAGAAATATATTTTATATTGCAACCCAGTACATGCATATATTCACATATGTTATAAAAAATCAACTTTATTGAGCTATAATTGACATGCAATAAATTGTACCCCTTTTAGGTGTTACAGTTGACAAGCTGTACACACCCATGTAACCACCATCATAATCAATAGAACATTTCCTTTAGCCCAGAAAGTTCCCTTTGGCTCTTTGCAGGAATCACCCTGCCCTTCTGCTTTATGTCACCAGAGATTCCATAAGTCACTAACTAGTGTTTCATATAAAATATATGCTCATTTGTCCTGCTTCTTTTGCACACTGTAACATTTTTGACATGAATCCATGTAGTGTGTATCAAGAATTCATTTCTTTTTGTTGCTAAGTAGTATTCCATTGTGTGAATACGCTACAATTTGTTTATCAGTTCACCTGCTGATGGACATTTGGGTTGCCTCCAATTCATGCTATTATGCTCAAATTAGGTGCATCCACACACAACTTTTTTTTTTTTTTTTTTTGTGGTACGCGGGCCTCTGCACTGTTGTGGCCTCTCCCGTTGCGGAGCACAGGCTCCGGACACGCAGTCTCAGCGGCCATGGCTCACGGGCCCAGCCGCTCCGCGGCATGTGGGATCTTCCCGGACCGGGGCACGAACTCGTGTCCCCTGCATCGGCAGGCGGACTCTCAGCCACTGCGCCACCAGGGAAGCCACACACACAACTATTTTTAACTGAAACAAGTTTCATGAAATGTAGGTAGCCCTTAGAACACAAGGGGCATGCTGCTATTTTCTGTTCTTGCTCTACTTTTATTTCACTTTTTAAGCATGATGGGCATAGCCCCCAAGTTCATTTCATTTCCTTTTGATGGGTGGCAACATCCAGCCCTGCCCAGGCTGGGGTTCCTCAAAGCATGGCCCATGTCAAAACCTCCTGGGGGCTGGTTAATGGTCCAGATTCCCTGCTGACCTCAGATCGACTGGGGCAGCAAGGAAGTTGCATTTTTAACCAGGCTACCCCCCTTCATTCTGATGCAGGAGAAAGTTAGAGAATCATTGGTGTAGGGATTAGGCTCCCTGTCCCTGGTTTATATCTTGGTTTTGCCATTTGCCTGCTTCCTAACTTTGGGCAAGTGATTTTTATTTTTCTCTCTGAGCCTCAGTTTCCCAATCTGGAAAATGGGGACAAAAATATGTACCATAAGGATTCAATGGGTCCATGCAAATATCTCTCTGGGCTCGTCTCCTCCCACTTTCTCCCTTGCTCCTGATGGCAGCAGCGCCAGGCTGTCTCCCTTGCTTTTTCTGAATACCCATGGCCCCAGGCCTTTGCACAGGCAGACTCCTCTTCCGGGAACTTTCTTCCTCCAGAGATGATCGGGCCTGATTCCTTCTTGTTATTCAGACAAGGCTCAGCTCAAATGTCACCTCCTTGGAGAGGCTGTCACTTCACCCCCCTCACTGATGTCATCTCTACCCCAAACTCTTACATCACCCTGGCTTATTTTTTCCATAACACTTATCACTGAAATTAACATTATAAATTGATTCACCTGTTCATTGCATTTCCCCCCACAAGGATGTCAGCTCCACAAGGACAGGGGATTTGTCTGCTTTGTTCGCTGCTCTATATCCAGTGCCTAGATCGGTGCCTGGCACATAGCAGATGCGTATTCAGTGTCTATTAGATGAATGTAAAGCCCTGAGCACGAGGTGTAGCACAGCACGTACTTAATAAATGCAAGCTGTATGAGCCCTGTGAATACACGGCATATGCCAAGATGTCGGGGTTGGGGGTAATAGGACAGAGCAGTCCTGGGGCCTCCGGCCGACAGGATGAATCTCTCTCCCTCCTCCCAGGCTGACAGAAAGAATGAGGGCTGCCTGTGTGGGGTGAAGCCCAGGATTTGCTGGAAGGGCTGGAGTCTGTGTGACTTCAGGCAGAACGCCTAGCCTCCTTGAACCTGTTTCCTTTGCTGTAAAATGGAATAATCACTGTCTTCACTGTGGTTAATCACTGCGGTCTCCATCTGTTTTTTTTTCCCATCAATTTTGATTGAAACCTCTATCAGTAAAAATGTGGAGCAAGCCCCCACATACATTTATATTAGTTATGAATGTAATATGGGCTATTCTACTAACATATCAAGAGGTGGTCTAACGTTCTAAAAGTGGCATATTGGGACTTCCCTGGTGGTCCAGTGTTTAAGACTCCACACTTCCACTGCAGGGGGTGTGGGCTCGATCCCTGGTCGGGAAACTAAGACCCTGCAAGGGAAACTAAGATCCCACAAGCTGCGCCGGCTGTGTGACCTCAGGCAAATCACTTCACCTCTCTAGGCCTCTGTTTCCACAGGTTCACATACTAGGACTTACCTCAGAAGGTTGTTTATTTTACTTAAAATTTTAATTTATACCCTCGAGATTATTTCAAACTTAGAGAAAAGTTGCAAGGTTAGCTCAGAGAACTCCCATGTGGCCTTCAGTCATTTCCCCCAAATGTTAGGATGTAGCATGTCTGCTTTATCATTCCCTCCATCTCTCCCTCCCTCTCTCTCCCTATTTTTTTCCTAAGCTGTTTGAGAGTTAGCTGTGGACATGATACCCTTAACCCCTAAATCCTTCAGTGTCTGTTTCCTAAAACACAAGGGATGTCTCTCAGAAAACCACAGCACAGTTATCAAAATCGGGAGATTTCGTGTGGCTATGATACCATCATCTACTTCAGTCTGTTTCACCTTTCACCACTTGTCTTTATACCATCTTTTATGGCATTTCCCCTCCATCCAGGATCCAGTCCAGACTCTGGCACTGCATTCAGGAGTCATTAGACAGCACTCCTTAAATGAGAGCTACTATTAAAATAACACACAAAAGAAGAATTAGATAAGGCTGAACTTAAAAGCCATTTAACTTGAGGCACTCATATCTTCCACCCTCCAGTGACTCACCTTGTGGACCCCCACCTGGGAGTCCTCTGGAGTCAGTTGGACGGGGGTTCAGATCCCAGCTGCTTCTCTTATCAGCCGTGTGGCCTTGGACAAGCCATGTCCCCTCATTGAGCCTCAGTTTCCCCATTTTAACGTGGGGATGCCACTGGTTTGGATCTCATGGGGGTGTTAGAAGCATGTACAGTGCTCAACACGGGCCCCTACTTGATAAATGGCGAGGGTGGCTATTATTAGTCACATCTTTTTCACGAGGAGAAAGGGCCAGGTGGGTGGCCCACGGTACAGTGTCTGCAGGATGCGGGTGGGATGCGGGCGCCCACCCTGACCCTCTGCCCGTCCCCAGGACGACGAGATGGTCCTGCAGTGCAGCGCCATGGTGCTCAAGGAGCAGCTCAAGCTCTGCCTGGCCGCCGAGGGCTTCGGCAACCGCCTCTGCTTCCTGGAGCCCACCAGCAACGCCCAGGTCTGTGCAGGATGGAAGGAAGAGGGGGCCTGAGGGGCAGAGAGCCTGGGGCCCAAAGAAGAGGGGTCTGGGAGTCTGGAGAGGGGATGCTGACAGGAGGGGGAATAGGGAGGGGGGCTAAGAGGGAAAGGGGGCTGGAGGTCTGAGGAGGGGAGCTGGGGTCCTGGGGGAAGAGGGAGGGGGTCTAAGGAGATAGAAGGTCTTGAGTTCAAAGAAGAGGGGATCTGAAGGGGGTGCTGATAGGAGAGAAAATGGGAGGGGGCTTACGGGGGAAAGGGGCAGGGGTCTGAGGTGGGTGGAGGTCTGAGGAGGGAGGGGCAGGGGGTCTTAGGAGGCAGGTGTCTGAGGGGGCAGAGGGTCTTCAATCCAAAGCAGAACAGCCTGGAGGGTCAGGGGGTGCCCGCAGGGGGCTGACTGGGGAGGGGGTTGGAGGCTGAGAGGTGGGGGGAGCCTGGGGTCTGAGGCTGAGGAGAACTCAGGCTCTGAGGGAGGAGGTGACCTGGGGGGATGGGGCGGAGGCTGGGAGAGGGAGGAGACCTGGAGTTTGATGGGGGAGGAGGCCAGGGGCCTGAGGTGGGCAGAGAGTCTTGGGTCCAAGGGGGAGGGTGTCTAAGTGCTTGAGGTGCCTGGGTGGGAGCCTGAGGCAGGAGGTGTGAGGTGGGGCCTTGCTCCTGGGACTTTGAAGCAGTGTTCACAGGTGTCTGAGGGAGAGGGCAGGAGCTGAGACTGTCTGCTTGTTACAGCGGGAGCTGGGGCTTCCTTTGGGGTTGGAGAGATTTTCGTTTTCTGCCGGGAGGGCAAGGAGGGGGCTCCGGGAGTCAGATGGGTGGAATGCGTCTGACAGGGGCTGAGGCTTCCTATGGGATTAGGTGTGCTGTGGAAGCTTCTGTGAGGTTCGGGTGGGGTACAGGGGTATGAGGGAGGAGGCAGAGCAGAGGTGTCTTCTGGGATGTTGGTGCGAATTCAGGGTGTTTGAAGCGGGAGGCAGAGGGCAGGGCTTCTTGGAGGGTTGGGGTCGGGTCTGGGTCTCTAAGGGGTGTAGGTATTTAGACTAGGGGCAGGGCGTGCACCAGCACTCTGGAGCCTTCAGGTCCACCATTCACATCTCCCCACCTCCCAGAATGTGCCCCCCGATCTGGCCATCTGTTGCTTCGTCCTGGAGCAGTCCCTGTCCGTCCGAGCCCTGCAGGAGATGCTGGCCAACACCGTGGAGGCCGGCGTGGAGGTGAGGCTCCCACCCAGGTGGGATGGGTGGCAGGGACGGGTGGGAGGACCTGGGGGTCATTTACCATCTGTTCTTCTTCCTCTCTCTGCCCTGCCCCCCACAGGCCCTCAATTTGGATAAGTGGGTAGGTCTGGCCTTGGGTGTCATCTGTCCTTGCCACCTCTCCTGACCCCAGGTGGCCCTCTTGGGTCCACACCCTGCACACAGGGGCTGGGGGTTCTTCCCCACCCCAGTTGTCAGGGTCTGTGGAACCCAGAACAGGCCAGGCAGGAAGGAAGGAAGGGGGTGGGGGCTTTTGAGCCCCTGTTCTCCCACCTGCTCCTTTCTCCTCTTTTCCATCCTTTCCTCCGACCCTCCTAGCTCTTCTCCGCATGGGACCTCTCCCCTCATCACCTCCCTCCATCCCAAGTGTGAGTCCCCTCTGGACCCACATGGTGGGTCCACCATGTGATCACGCGGCCCCATCACATGGCCCCCTTAGAGCATGGGCATGTGAGAGCTGGGATGGGGGGCATGATGCCATCGAGTGCTGGTGTACCCACCCACTCCCAAGAGGCGCAGAGTCTTCTTGGGCCCGGGGGTGTGCGGCAGTACAGGGCAGGTCCCTGCGGGTGATGCTCCAATGTTTAACAGCTGGTAGGACAGTACCGGTGCACAGCTGTGTTATGACAGGTGAGAGCAGAGGGAGCTAAGGTCTGTGGAACACGAGATACGGGGGCTTCCCTGAGTGACCCCAGGTATCTGAACCTCTGGAAGAGGGGTTCAGCCCCCTGAGTGACTCTGGGGCCTGGTTAACAGGTTGAAGGACAGAGTGGGCTTTGGGGAATAGAAAACACCCCACCCACAGGTTTCTCAGAGACACAGACCTTGCTTCCCCTGGAAGCAGGGAAACTGAGGCAGAGACTCTGTTGTGGGTCTGAGCTGAGGCTTCTTCGCATCCAGGCCCGAGCATGGTGTCTTCTGGGAAGTGTATTCCCACCTGAGATAGGCCAGATGTTTCAGGGGGGTCTATTCTCACTCTCTGTCCTCCCCTGCCCCCTGCAGTCATCCCAGGGTGGGGGACACAGGACACTCCTGTATGGCCATGCCATCCTGCTCCGGCACTCGCACAGCGGCATGGTAAGTGCATCCGGGAGGGGCCGGGGCGGGGGCAGGGGCCAGGGAGTGCAACGCCCGCCGGGTGGCTGACTCCCCTCTACAACCCTAGTACCTGAGCTGCCTCACCACCTCCCGCTCCATGACTGACAAGCTGGCCTTCGACGTGGGACTGCAGGAGGACGCAACAGGTGCAGGGGCTGGAGGGAGGGGCTACGATGGGGACGCCGCAGGCAGGGAGTTGGGATGCAGAAGGTCTGCAGAACCCCAGGAGCGGGCATGGGGATGTTCCAGGGGCAAAGATGGGAGGCTTTGGGGCTGAGAGTCTGGGGGTGTGGATGAATACATTCTGGACAGAGAGACTCGGGCAAGCAGGCAGAGAGTCTGAGGACAGGAACCGGGGACTGTGAGGCAGAGAGTTGGGGGCAGTAAGAGGAGAGCTTGGGACGGAGGGCTTGGGAGCCTCCGTGGCTGGGAATGCCTTGGGGAAGAGCGTTCTGGGCAGCCCTCACCCCGCCCCCACCCATAGGAGAGGCCTGTTGGTGGACGACACACCCCGCCTCCAAGCAGAGGTCAGAAGGAGAGAAGGTCCGAGTTGGGGATGACCTCATCCTCGTCAGCGTCTCCTCTGAGCGCTACCTGGTGAGTAGCACCTCCCTCACCACAGCTCCTACTGCCCCCGGGGCTGGGGGCACACGGGATCCACCCCATCTCCTCCTCATTGGTTTGCCTGGTCTCTGGTCCCAACGTCCTGACTCCCAATTTCCAGTTTCCATCCAATTTCTGGTTTCTGACGCCCCATTTCCTGACTTGATCTCGGTTTCTTTTCTTTCTTTTTTTTTTTTTTTTTTTTGCGGTACGCGGGCCTCTCACTGTTGTGGCCTCTCCCGTTGTGGAGCACAGGCTCCGGACGCGCAGGCTCAGTGGCCATGGCTCACGGTCCCAGCCGCTCCGCGGCATGTGGGATCTTCCCGGACCGGGGCACGAACCCGTGTCCCCTGCATCGGCAGGCGGACTCTCAACCACTGCGCCACCAGGGAAGCCCGATCTCTGTTTCTTGATCTGTGACCTGTAATTTTTGGTCTCCTGTCTTCTGGTTTCCTGGCTTCCACCCTTGGTTTCTGACTCACTCTGGAACTATTGCTCACCCCCCATTATCTCTGACCACCACATCCTGGTTGCCCACAGCACCTGTCAACGGCCAGTGGGGAGCTCCAGGTTGACGCCTCCTTCATGCAGACACTGTGGAACATGAACCCCATCTGCTCTGGCTGCGAAGAGGGTGAGGACCCCAGACCTCTGACCCCTAACCTAAGACCCCCAAAACAGACCTTCAACATTGCCCCTCAGACCCCAAACCAAGATCTCCAAATTATGACCCTCATACTTAGATCTCCAACTGGCCACCAATCTGGAACCCTAGAGCTCAGACCTCGACACCTAAAACTCAGTATCAGACTCTCCTAATTCAGACCCCAAAGCTTAGAACATCGAATTTGTAGCTTATCCCTCAGACCCCAAGCCTCAGATGACAAGCACATGTGACCTCAGCCCCCCAAATTCAAACTCAGATCCCCAAACTAAGAACCCTAATTCAGACCCCAAACCTCAGCCAATCAACTTCACACCTCCAACTTTAATCTCAAATCTCCAAAATCATCTCCCAGTTTGTAGACCCTCATGCTGAGACCCTAAAGCATGAACCCAAAACTTTGAACCCAATTCTCACACCCCAAACCTCAGAGCCCTAAGCCAGACCCAAGCTGAGATGCAAGCCACAAATCTCAAAACTCAGGCCTTAATCTCAGACCCCGAAACTCAGACCCGCCAACTTCTAACTACTACAAAGCTCACATCTCCCCAGACTCAGACGCCAGAGCTAAGCCTTCCAAACCTCAGACCTCAAACCTCAGATACCAGCCTCAGACCTCCAAAATAACACTCAAAATTCAGACCCTGACTTCAGACTCAACCATCATACCTCTAAACCCAGACCCCCATATCAAGCCCTGGAACTCAAACCTCAGAATCAGGGAACATTAGACCCAAATCTCTAATGACATTCTCTGAAGCCAACCTCGAAAATCCAAACTGAGACCTTTAAACCTCAGACCCACAAACCTCCCAGCCTCAGCCCTGCACACCCAGACCCCCAATATTAGATCCCCAACCTCAGACCCCAAATCTCATGCCCCTACTTCAGGCCTCAATCTGAGCCCAAATCTCAGACTACAACTTTGTACCTTGAAACTCAGATCTCCAGCTGCAGACCCCCAAACCCAGCCCCCAGCTTCCCACAGGGCAGAAGCAGGGCCTGCAAACTCCACTATGGCTCCCAGGCCTTTCTGGGGCTCCAGCTTCCCAATGACCACTTTCCTTTGCTCCTGTCCAGGGTATGTGACCGGGGGCCATGTCCTCCGCCTCTTTCATGGACACATGGATGAATGTCTGACCATTTCCCCTGCTGACAGTGATGACCAGCGCAGGTCTGGGCTTGGGGACAAGAGGGTCTGGCGTCTTCGGGCCAGAAGGGGGATGGCAAAGGTTGGCTAGGGGGGCCTAGAACCCTAGGATTAGGGATCAGATTCTGGGGGGCTGGAGCCTGAACTCTTGACTTCACTCTCTTCCATGTACCCAGACTTGTCTACTATGAGGGGGGATCTGTGTGCACCCACGCCCGCTCCCTCTGGAGACTGGAGCCACTGAGAATCAGGTAGGGGTCAGGGGCAGAGGAGGCAGGCTGGGGGAGGGGCTAGGGGTTCCTGGGGGCCCTGGGAGGAGAAGAGTGTCTTGAAGGAAGAACTGAGGAAGAGACTGGAGGGTTTTGAGGGAAAATCTGGGGAGCCTAAGAGAGCAATAAAGGTCCCCAGGGTCCTAGAATCCTGGAGGAAAAAGAGGTCTTGGGGGTAGTGGAGGTTCCTGAGGGAGAGATCAGGGTCTCGAGTGAAATTGTGGGGAAAGGAGGGGAGAAAATGACAGATCTGGGAAAACTGGAGACACTGAAATCATCTGGGCAGCTCTGAGGAAGTGGTGAGGGCCTGAGAGAAGATTGGGGCTCTTAAAGGAAGGCTGGGGGTCCTAAGAAGGATTTGAGGGCTCCAAGGAAGATTTGGGCACCCTGGAACAGGGCTGAGGGCTTGAGGAGGTTTCAACCAAGACTATGGTGTCCATGGGAGAACTGGGGGGCCTCTGACCTCTCCCTCATCCTCACCCTCTGCAGCTGGAGTGGGAGCCACCTGCGCTGGGGCCAGCCACTCCGCATCCGGCATGTCACCACCGGGCGGTACTTGGCACTCGTTGAGGACCAGGGCCTAGTGGTGGTTGACGCCAGCAAGGCCCACACCAAGGCCACTTCCTTCTGCTTCCGAGTCTCCAAGGTCGGTGGGGTCAGGATACCCTCCCTCAGCTGGAGCCCCAAATCCCGCCCCAGCCCCCAACACTCTGCAGTCTCTTGGGGGGGTCCCCCATTAAATGCACAAGCAGAGGAGGCTGACCTCTGTCCCCTGCCCCTGTAGGAGAAGCTGGATACGGCCCCCAAGCGGGATGTGGAGGGCATGGGCCCCCCTGAAATCAAATATGGGGAGTCCCTGTGCTTTGTGCAGCACGTGGCCTCAGGCCTGTGGCTCACCTATGCTGCCCCGGACCCCAAGGCCCTGCGGCTCGGCGTGCTCAAGAAGAAGGTGGGCACCTGGCAGAGGGAAGGGGTGGGGTACAGGCTGGGGCAGGAAGGGGACTGGGGGTGATGATGCTTGAGCCTTTAGGAGTTTGAGGTTGGGATTGAGAGAAAGACAAAGACTGAGAGAGAAAACGAGATTGAGAGAGACAGGAAAAAAGAAAGAATACATATATGAAGAGAAAGAGAGAAGTATAGACAGACATGGGGACAGACAAATAGAGAAAGACAGAGACAGAGAGACAGAAATAAGAAAGACAGAGGTGGAGAGAAAAAGATGAATAATAACAGACTGAGAATACCATTCAACCAATTATTGAGTACCCCAGGTGTTGTGGATGTATGTGTGGACAAATAGCTGAGCTATACAGACCTGTTCCCTGCCTTCCCTGTGCTCAGACACTGTGACTAAACCCTCTCTAATGAAGTACACAGTTTTACAACCAAACAGTGGGAAAGCTACTTTTGACAGAGGGAACACCAGGTGCAAAGGCCCTGCAGTTGGGATGAGGTTGGCCTGTTGCAATCACTGAAAGGAGATCTAGTTTGGTTGGAGGAGAGTGAGCGAGGGGTGAGTCGTGGGAGATGAGGACAGAGAGGGGACGGGAAGAGATCAGGTAGAGCCTTGTGGGCCACTGGGGAGGGTCCTGGCTTTACTCTGGATGAGGTGGAGCCACAAGATAGTCTTGAGCAGGCCAGGGCACGGGGGGTGGTGCCCTGATTCAGGCTCACAGGGTTCTTGAGCTGCTTATGGGAACAGGCTATGGGGGTGGGCAGAGCTGGAGAAGGAAGACCAGGGCAGGTCTGCACTGGTACAGGTGGAGGATGACAGTGGACAGCACCGGGGTGGGGACTGTGGAGTGAGGAAAGGGGGCAGAGTCGGGTCGTATTCCGAGGGCAGAGCCAACAGGATTTTCTGACAGATTGGATATCAGGGCGAGGGGGAGAGGGACTGAGGATGAAACCGTGATTTTTGTCCTTTTCTGCCCTGAGCAGATGGAAGGAGGGAGGTGCCATTAACTGAGTCAGGGACAGCCAAGTATCAGCTCAGGAGGACGGGCCCCAATGCCTAGAACAGAGCCACTCAATAGACTTGCTGAGTGAATCAGTGAGAAGACTAGGGCGGCACCTGTTTGTGAAAAATGAGGCTGAAGTTGGATACAACAGCAGAGGATGTAGAGATGGGCCCGGGCCAGAGAGGGCAATGTGGGAGTCGTCAGCAGGTGGATGGTATTTACAGCTGCTGGACGGGATGGGGTCCTGGGGAGGTCAGCTCAGGGGCAAGCCGGCAGCCACGATGGTCTCACCTCCCAGAAAGGTGTTCAGGCGTTCTGTCTGGGACATGTTAAGTTTGGGATGCCATTAGAGCTTTCTGGTGGGGGGATGTTAAGTCAGTAGTAGATACAAATGGAGAGGGTCTGGCCTGGAGAAAGACAAGATAGAGAGAGACAGAGAGGGAGAGACAGGGAGAATCAAAGAGGGACAGAGAAAGAGAGAAAGAAAGAGAAAGAAAGAGAAAGAAAGTGGGAAGCAGCCACATAGCACAGGGAGATCAGCTCGGTGGTTTGTGACCACCGAGAGGGGTGGGATAGGGAGGGTGGGAGGGAGGGAGACGCAAGAGGGAGGAGATATGGGAACATATGTTTATGTATAACTAATTCACTTTGTTATAAAGCAGAAACTAACACACCATTGTAAAGCAATTATACTCCAATAAACATGTTAAAAAAAAAAAAGGAAAGAGGTAGAGAGAGAGATGGACATAGCGACAGAGAGGGAGAGACAGAGCATGGGATAGGCATGAGAGAGACAGAGAGACAGAGACAAAGACAGACAGACAGAAACAAAGAGGACAGAGAGAGTGAGAGGAGAGACCTGGGGGGGGAAAAAGAGAGAGGAGTTGAGAATGAAAGACACAGGGACAGATGAAGAGGGACTAGGGGCGGAGCTGGCAGAGAGATTCCGTAGAGGATGGGGGCAATTTGGGGGCTAGAGTCTGGGTGGAGGTCTGGGGAGCATGGCCCTGGCTGGCTGAGCCCCTCCTGACGTCTCTCTCCCACCACTGTCAGGCCATTCTGCACCAGGAAGGCCACATGGACGACGCGCTGTCACTGACCCGCTGTCAGCAGGAGGAGTCCCAGGCCGCCCGCATGATCTACAGCACTGGCGGCCTCTACAACCACTTCATCAAGTGAGCCACCCGGCCCGCTCTGCCCTGGGGGCCAGGCCACACCTTGACCCCACGCTCCTGGTGTTCATGCGCCAGACCATTTAATCTCTACCTCTGACATTCACACCTCTCACATACACAGACTCCTGACCTCTACATACTTGACCCCTAATCTGACCTCGACAGCTATGACTTTGACTTCACACCCCTGACACCCTCGACCCTGGACCTCCCTAGCCCTGACCTCTGCTTTCATGACCTGTCCCTACACAGGCGTGGGTCCCAGGCCCAGCTCTGCCCTTGGCCACTGGGTCACCTCGGGCCAATCAATGCCCTTCTCTCTCTGCGTCTCACTCTCTCTCTCTGTTAAATAGGTGTGTCTGTGGGAGTCTGGCAGGGACCGGGGGTGGGTGGGGGCGGGACCCTCACAGTGTCACGGACCCTCACTGATAAGTGCGCGGTCTCCGCAGGGGCCTGGACAGCTTCAGCGGAAAGCCGAGGGGCTCGGGGTCTCCGGCTGGCACAGCACTGCCTCTCGAGGGCGTCATCCTGAGCCTGCAGGACCTCATCGGCTACTTCGAGCCACCCTCCGAGGAGCTGCAGCACGAGGAGAAGCAGGGCAAGCTGCGCAGCCTGCGCAACCGCCAGAGCCTCTTCCAGGAGGAGGTGAGGCCGCGACCTGGGAGGGCGGGGTCTGTGGGCGCGGGGTCGGAGCCTTCAGAGGGGCGGAGCCTGCCGGACCCGGGGAAGCAGTGGTCTGAGAGGGGGCGGGGCAGGTGGAGGGGCAGGAGGAAGTTCCTGGCCTGGGTGAACAGGCCGGGGAGGCGGGTCGTAGGGGACACGCGAAGGGGCGGAGCCTTGAAGCGGGTCCGGAGTGGGTTGGTGGGCGAGGCTTTGGTGAGGGGCGGGGCCTGTGAGAGCAAAGTGGAACCGGAGCCTGAAGGCGGGGGCGGGACTTGTTCCCTCTCCTGGGAGGACGGAGCGGGGTGAAGGTAAGCTCTGGGCCAAGGCAAGTCAGTGGAGGAAAGGCCTGGGAAGAAGTCCGAGGCTGAGTTACTAGACTCAGGAGGCGGTGACTGTAGGGGTAGGACCTGCGGAGTGGGAGGATAGAACCAGAGTGGGGCATGGTGGGGGGCAGGGCCAGAGAGGTGGGCTTTTGGGTAGGAGGATAGTGTAGGGCGCGACCTCATCTTGGGTCAGAGGCCGGGGGTCTGTGTGTTATGAGAGGAGACGTGGTGGGCTCCGCTCAGCACGGAGTCTGAGTGCGAGGGGCCGAGAGGGGTGGAAAACTGGGGCTGTACAAAGGTCCGGGGTCTGCTGTCTCCTCAGGGTGATTGGGGAGCATGTTCATTTAAAGTCTTACAAGTTGGCCCTGCCCCTCTCCAGGGGCTCCCATTGTGTTGGGGGTGGCAGACCTAGAAATGATGATAGTAACAACAACAAAACTTACTAATGGAGTGGGATTAGTATATGCAAAGTGTTCAGAACAGTAACAGCACAGAGTAGGTGCTATATAAGTGTCAGTGGTTATTGTTACTTTGAATTTAGCCCTTACTGTGTGTTATGGGTGTTATATACCTGACATCCTCCCCATAACCCCATGGGGGGTTGTAATTCCTATATTACAGATGGGTCACTGAGGTGCAGAGAGATTAAGTAACAGCCATTGCTGAACAAATACACCAGGGGGGATATAGCTGTCAAGAAAACAGACAAAAATCCCTGTCCTTGTGGAGTTGACGTGGGGCGGGAGGATAAATGAGCAATAAAATAGGACGATTATGTGGTATATTAGATGATGATAAGGAGAAAAGCAAAGCAGGGCAGGGACTTCCCTGGTGGTCCAGTGGTTAAGAATCCACCTTCCAAAGCAGGGGACGCGGGTTCGATCCCTGGTGGGGGAACTGAGATCCCATATGCCGCGGGGCAACTAAGCCTGTGCGCTCTAGAGCCCACGTGCTGTAACTACTGAGCCTGTGCGCTCTGGAGCCTGCGTGCCACAACTAGAGAGAAGCCCACATGCCACAACGAAAGATCCTGCATGCTGCAACAAAGATCCTGCAACTAGGTCCCGCAACTAAGACCCTACGCAGCCAAATAAATAAATTTTTTTTTTTTTTTAGAAAAAGCAGGGCAGCGGTAGGGAGTGCTGGGGTTGTTGCAGTTTAAAATACAGTAGTCAGGGAGGGTCACGTGAATGAAGAGAGGCAGCCATGTGTACACCTGAGGGAGGGACAGAGAGGAGACAGAGCAAGTACACGGACCATGAAGTGGGAGTGTGCCTGGCAGCTTCCAGAATAGCGAGGAGGCCGGGATGACTGGAACTGGGTGAGCTGGGGGAGGAGTGGGAGGAGATGAGCACAGAGAGGTGACAAAGGCCAGGCCAGGGTGAGGACTTGCAGTTTGGGAGCCACAGAAGGGTTAGGTCTTTGAAAGTCACAACGAGTTAGGGGCAGAGCCACTGTGTGTGACTCCAACTGGTTGTGCTCTCTACCACGATGCACTGCATCTCTTACTACGGGCCCAGGATATAGATACAACAATTATCATAGCAGCCCAGTTGTCCACCACCACTGGAATGAATCCACAAATGTGGCATATCCGTATGATGGCTATGGATACTACTCAGCAATGAAAATGAGCAAATGACAACCCCATGAAACAATGCTCTTAATCTTAAAGCGTAATATTGAGAGAATTCCCTGGTGGTCAAGTGGTTGGGACTCGGCGCTTTCACTGCCAAGGTCTCGGTTCCATCCCTAGGCGGGGAACTGAGATCCTGCAAGCTGCTCAGTGCGGCCAAATAAATAAATAGAAAAAAAAATTTTTTTAAAGTAATGTTGAGCAAAAGAATCCATGTGCAAAAGAATATTTACTGTACATCTCAAGTTCAAAAACAGGCAAATTTTTACTAGACTGTTTATGAATGCATGAATAGGTAGTAAAAATAGAAAAACAAGGAAAGGATTTCCATAAAAGTCAGGATAACGGTTATCCCTAGCAGAGAGGGTTGTGTAACAGGAGGGGCATCGAGGTGACTTCTGGGTGGCTAGCAATGCTCTCTTTCTTGACCTGGGTCATGGTTACACAAGTGTTCTTTCATATTTATTTGTTAAGCCATATACATTTGATCTTTATTATTTCCAGATTCTGTATTTGCAAATATGCCTACTTGCTAAAATTTATTTGTAACCTCCAAATCGATGCTTGCAGAATATTTGTAGTCATTTGTGGACATGTGCAGAGAGGCAAAAAATTTAAGTCATTTGATGTTGTGTTTCCAGTTGAGGTTGAACAAGGCAACGATCTGCCTTGTTATTTCAACTCTCACCTGTAAGCAAGTGTTCTTTTCGTGGTGTATTTAGTGCCACGCTTTTCACATTTTTGTGCTTTTTGTTAATTTCACTGATTAAAATGACTCCTAAGCACAGTGGCGAAGCGCTGTCTACTGTTCCTAAGTGCAAGAAGGCTGTGATGTGCCTTACTGAGAAAATATGTGTTAAAGGAAAGCTTCACTGAAGCATGAGTTACAGTGCTGTTGGTTGTGAGTTTAATGTTAATGAATCAACAACATCTATTAAATTAGTGTCTTTAAACAGAAATGCACATAAAACGAGAGTGTGTATTGATTGATTGATGAAAATGTTGTGCTCAGAGACTCAGAGAAAGCCCCTGTGTTTCCCCCGGGAGCCTTGGTTCTCAGGATTCACTCAGTGCTCACGGCGACTTTACAGAACATAACTACTACGAAAAGCAAGAATAGACTGTATATGTTTCTTTGTTTTTTTGTGTTTTTTTTGCGGTACACACGCCTCTCACTGCTGTGGCCTCTCCCGTTGCGGAGCACAGGCCCCGGACGCGCAGGCTCAGCAGCCGTGACTCAGGGCCCAGCCGCTCCGCGACATGTGGGATCTTCCCGGACCGGGGCACGAACCCGTGTCCCCTCTATCGGCAGGCAGACTCTCAACCACTGCGCCACCAGGGAAGCCCTAGATCGTATATGTTTTATGTGCTTTTCTGTATGTCTGTTATAATTCAAAATAAAAGAAGACAAAAGGTTAAAATGTTTTTTAAAAAAAGAGACAGAAGGCAAAAATCTCTCTGATGGTTGGTGTGGAAAGTGAGCTGGGCCAATGGGACCAGGAGTAGGGTCCTTGGAGGTGGAAAGGAAGGAAAGAAAATACTGGAAGGAGAAACAGAGATTCAGTCCGGATGTTAATAGGGATGTATTATGTTGGGGACAGAGGCAGAGTGCGACAAGGCCAGGTCTGGAGAGCCGAGGAGGAAAGGAGGGAGTTGGGAGTGAAGGTGCACACAGATGGCTCTGGTTTCGATCTGCGGACACCCAGTCACTAGGTGTTGAAGGAATATGAATTAGCAAGTCCAAGAAAGGCAAGGAAGGGAGGGCCTGGGATTCCTGTGATGAAACCCCCTCTTTTCTCTACCCCAGGGGATGCTCTCCCTGGTCCTGAACTGCATCGACCGCCTAAATGTTTACACCACTGCTGCCCACTTTGCCGAATTTGCCGGGGAGGAGGCAGCCGAGTCCTGGAAAGAGATTGTGAACCTGCTCTATGAAATCCTGGGTGAGGGGCCTCAGACTTGACTCCCCCTAGAGCACCCGAGGTTCCCAGTCCTACTGGGTCTGACCCCTCTCTCCACCCTCAGCCTCTCTGATCCGTGGCAATCGTGCCAACTGTGCCCTCTTCTCCAACAACCTGGATTGGCTGGTCAGCAAGCTGGATCGGCTGGAGGCCTCCTCAGGTAGGAGAACCCAGGCGGAGGGGATGGGGACTTGCGGGGACGGGAGGGCTGCAGCCACTTCACCTCTCACTCTGATCCCTATGCAGGGATCCTGGAGGTGCTGTACTGTGTCCTGATTGAGAGTCCCGAGGTCCTGAACATCATCCAGGAGAACCACATCAAGTCCATCATCTCCCTCCTGGACAAGCATGGGAGGAACCACAAGGTTGGCCTCTCATCCCTGACCTCTTATCCCCTGAATGCTGAACCCTGACCTTTCCCCATGGCCCTCGAATTACCCCCATTTCCCCATCTTATCTCTTACCTGGACTCCTCTACCACAAGCTTCCATCTCAACACAAAGGTGTCAAACTCATGGTTCTTAAATGGGTTCTGGGCCACAGATGTGCTTCATTAGCTCTTTGAAGTATTTTTTCAATTTCTAATTTTGTAGCCTTTAGGGGGGCTGCATAGACACTCTCCAGTTTGCCCCAAGTGCTACTGGTTTCCACTGCATTATTTCTAACCACTTCACATATTTACATTATCTACCTGGCCCCTGAAGACGCAAGTTTGCAACCTCCACTGATCTAAACCTCATCTTTATCCCTGTGCTCTCTCCCTGACCGACCCTTTCACTCTTCCCACTGACTTCTGACCTTTTACCCCAGTCTTTTTTTTTTTTTTTTTTGGCCAAGCCATGTGGCTTGGAGGATCTTAGTTCCCCAACCAACGATTGAACCCAGGGAAGCTCAGAGTCCTAACCACTGGACCGCCAGGGAATTCCTCAGTCTCTCTTTTCTTACATTGCTGATGTCTTATCCCAGCTCATACGGCCCCCGCCTCTTTCCTGATATTTCTCTTTGACTCCGATTTCTCTCTGTGACCCCTGACCTCCCACTTTCACCACCTCTTCTCAGTCAGAAGCTCTATCTCCCATCCTGGCATATCATCCTTCTGGTTTCCCACTCTGGGTCTTCCATGGACAACCCGCACCCCACCCCACCCCCCGCCCAGGTACCCTCACACCCTGACCTCTGACCTTGACCTCCAGGTGCTGGATGTGCTGTGTTCCCTGTGTGTGTGCAATGGCGTGGCCGTGCGCTCCAACCAAGATCTCATTACTGAGAACTTGCTCCCTGGCCGCGAGCTTCTGCTGCAGACAAACCTCATCAACTTTGTCACCAGGTCTGGCCCCTAACCCCTGACCCCAGAACTCAGAACCTTGCAATCCCCTCCCTGACTCAGACTCCACACCCACGTGGATGGGCCTTCCTCCATCTCCCACCCCGGTCCCCACAGCTGTCCCCAGCTCATCCCTGGCTTCTCATTCCTCTTGTCCTCTCTCCCTGCTCCATTTCTGCCTCTGTCTCTTCCTCCCTCTTTCTTTCTGTGTTTGCTCTTTTTGTCTTCATCTGTCTGTCTCTATTTCTCCTCCATCTCTTTTTCCTGGTCTCTCTCCCATCTCTCTCTTCTCTGTCCTTTGATGCCTCTCTGTCCGTCTCTGTCTCTGCTTTCTCTCTCTGTTTCTGTGTCTCTGCTTTTCTGTTTTTCTTGTGTATGTATATCTTTGTCTTTCTCCCTTCCTCTCCCACCCCCCACTAGCCTGGGTCTCCTTGCCATCTCTCCTTCATCCTCCTCTCCTGTCCTGTCTCTCCTACAGCATCCGCCCCAACGTTTTTGTGGGCCGAGCAGAGGGCTCCACGCAGTACCTCAAATGGTACTTTGAGGTGATGGTGGACGAGGTGGCTCCATTCCTGACAGCTCAGGCCACCCACCTGCGGGTGGGCTGGGCCCTCACTGAGGGCTACAGCCCGTACCCTGGGGGCGGCGAGGGCTGGGGCGGCAACGGGGTCGGCGATGACCTCTATTCCTACGGCTTTGATGGGCTACATCTCTGGACAGGTACCTGGACCCTTCTAGGGGACCCTCAACCCTGACCATTGACCCAGGGTTTCTAGGCTCTCACCACATGCCTTGGGGTTCTTGGGATCCTGACCCCCAAACAGGCTAACTTTGACCCCTTACTCCTCATTTCCCAAGACCCTAACCCTAGAGCCTTCAGAATCTTGGCTCGAACCTGTTTCTTCATAGCCTCCAGAACTCTGACCCCAGAGGATGTCAGATCTCTGACCCTAGAGAGCCCAGAGAACTGCCCCGATTATTATGATCTCTGATCTTTGACTTATGCCCCCAAAGGTTTTATAGAATCCTAACTCCAAGATGACTTTAATCTTTAACCCCCACACCTCTCAGGAACCTAACATCAGGGGAAACTTGACTTCTGCCTCTAATCTCTCAGGAACACTTGACCTTAGAGTTGCTAGGGTCCAGACCCTATAGGATCCTCTAATACCTGCCCTTGTCTCTTGAGACCATTGGTTCCATTGGACCTCTGGCTTCTCCCTGGTGATCCTGGTGCAGGACACGTGCCACGCCTGGTGACTTCCCCAGGGCAGCACCTCCTGGCCCCCGAGGACGTGGTCAGCTGCTGCCTGGACCTCAGCGTGCCGTCCATCTCCTTCCGCATCAATGGCTGTCCTGTGCAGGGTGTCTTCGAGGCCTTCAACCTTGATGGGCTCTTCTTCCCCGTTGTCAGCTTCTCAGCTGGTGTCAAGTAAGGACTTGCCCCAGCCCCCTGGCCAGTCCCCAGACCTGGGACTGTCCTGAGACAGCTTCTGCAAGCACGCCATGGCCTTCTATGGGGCCAGGACCCAGCAGCCTTCTTTCAGGACTGACAGGCCAGACCTCTACACGAAGGTCCCAGTGACCTCTACATGATCCCAGACACTCTCAGTGTCCTCCCAATGACCCAGACCCTCCCAATGATGTCAGCTTCACCCCAAGTGTCCCCCAAATTTCACAATGACCTTCTAATGATTAATAAGTTTCTTCCAGTGACCTCCCAGATGACCTCTGACTCTCCCAATGATTCTGTGCCATTCCAGTGACCTCCAGATGATTCCAGAATCTGACAGTGATCTTCCAATGACCACAAAGCCTCCCAGTGACTCCATGCTCTTAACTTCCCAATGACCCCAGCATCTCCCAACGATATTCTAATAGTTCCATAATTTCCCAGTGACCTCTCAACGACCACAGTTATTTCAAAGACCTCTCAGTAGCCCAATCTTTTCCCAGTGACCCCAACCTCTGTGAATGACTTACTCACCATTTCAGTGGAGATTATGATTTTCTCAAGGTTACACCAGACTCTCAGTGACTTCCAAGTGACCTTCTTCTTGGTCTCCCCCAAACCTTCTGGTATCTCTAGATGTTCTGTTGATCCAGGACCTCCTCCAAAGGACTTTCCCATGACCTTAGATTAACTCCCCAGTGACCTGACCCCCACTTTCCTTTTTTGGTTTTCCAAAGATTCCTATTGACCTCCAGCATTTTCTTTGACCTTAGAGTTTCCTGACTCCTAAATGACCTCCATGACCCTATGACTGTCCAGTGACCTCAGGTCTCCCCAGAACCTTCCACTGATCCCAAGATTGCTCCCTTCCCCCCACTGAGTACAGACTCTCCTCTGTATACTGCCCTCACTAGTGACCCCCACTCTCCCACCTAGGGTGCGGTTCCTCCTTGGTGGCCGCCATGGCGAATTCAAGTTCCTCCCTCCGCCTGGCTATGCCCCTTGTCATGAGGCTGTGCTCCCGCGAGAGCGACTCCATCTGGAGCCCATCAAGGAGTATCGGCGGGAAGGGCCCCGGGGGCCTCACCTGGTGGGCCCCAGCCGCTGCCTCTCACACACCGACTTTGTGCCCTGCCCTGTGGACACTGTCCAGGTACTGCCTGCTCTGCAAGGGTTTCTTGGAGAGGCAGACTCCCTTAGGAGCCAGGGAGATGGGGAGCTGAGCTGGAAGCTGGGGACCCTGTTGTTTAACAGGTGGGGAAGCTGAGGCAGAGAGGAGGCAAAGGATTCTCTCAAGGCAGAATCTCGGTTTCAGGGAGTCCTCGGTATAGTCCCCTAAAAAAAGACTATTATTTATTTATTTAATTTTTAAAAAGTATTTATTTGCTGCTCCGAGTGGCTTGTGGGATCTTAGCTCCCCGACCAGGGATTGAACCTGGGCCCTCAGCAGTGGAAGCACGGAGTCCTAGTCACTGGACCGCCAGGGAATTCCCTAAAAAGGACTATTATTGCCCCCAATATACAGCTGAGGAAAGTGAGGCCCAGAGAGGTTAAGCAGCCTGTGCACATCACACAGCATTTGAGCCCAGGCAGTCTGATCCCAAAGCCTGTGCCTGTGGTCTTACCCACCACAATTTGTTGGGCATCTTTTCTATTCCACGCCTCTCTCACTCCTCCTATCCCAATCTGAGCTCCCCACCTTTCCTCCAGGCATGTCCCTATAGGAGGGAATATAAGTCCTGTTTAAGAGGCTGATCACAAGGGTTTGACTTTCAGCATGTCACCGTGGGCATGCGGCTTCACTTCTCTGTGCCTCAGTTCCCTGACCTGTGAGGAAAACGGGGGAACGAGAGACCCTCCCTCTAGCATTGTTGTGAAGGTTAGATGAATTAATATGTGTGAAGTGCTTAGCATGGTCCTGAGGAAATAGTAAGTACTCAGCAGAGTTACTGTCATTATTGGTAGTAGTAATGTTATTGCAGGGGTGAACTTGCCATCCCCCTGTAGCCAGGCCAGAGCCCTGGGCCTCCTCCTGGATGGCTCCCTTCCCCTCCCCCACCCACCTGGCAGCCTCAGGGGTTGTCCACTCCACCTCTCCCAATCCCTTCTCCCCCCCACATCCCACCCTGGTCCAACCATCATTATCTCTGCCTGCAGAACAGCAACAATCTAAATATGACTAGGCACCTACCACGTGCCACGCATTTATAGAAACTATGCGGGAGGGTTAGGGGCACAGTCGCAAGTCCCAGCACTGCTCTCTCTGTCTTAAAAACAAAGGAATTGGTAAACGACACACCCTAGGGCAGGAAGCTAAAATAGTTTGGATAGAATCAGGACTCAAGCCCTAGTTCTTTTGATTCCGCATCTTGTGATCTCTAATCAAACACAAGCTTTTCCCCACACTTAGTTAATTTAAAGATCTGTAAAATGAAAATACAGGTACTATTTATGTTTATTGAAAAAAAATCTGCGCAGTTCAAGCTCACATTGTTTGAGGGTCCACTGTATATAGCATTTAGTAGTTTATGTAAATGATTTCACTGAACCCTTATAAAGTAAGTGTCATGAGTTAATATTGTTCTGATTCTCATTGTACAGAGAAGGAAAGAGACTCATCCATTCATTCAGCAAACATTTCACAAGCATCCCCTTCTGGGCTGGACAGGGCTGGGAAAATGCTGGAGACAGAGACAGCCCCAGCCCTGCCTTCACGGAGCTCCCAGTCCACAGCGGGAGACAGACCCATTCCCAGATAGTTCCTTAATTCTGAGGATGTTAAGTCCTTACACAGCTGGACGTCAACCCTGGAGGCAGGGTGAGGTGATGGGGACCAAGGCTCGGCAGTAGGAAAGGTCAAAGCTCTCTGGGGAACTGCTCAGGGCTCGCACGTGTTCTCGGGAAGAGGGGTCACTACGCAGACTGGAGGGGATGGAGGGACCTCACAAATGTCACCTGCCCCCAGATTGTCCTGCCTCCCCATCTGGAGGGTATTCGGGAGAAGCTGGCGGAGAACATCCATGAACTCTGGGCGCTGACTCGCATTGAGCAGGGCTGGACCTACGGCCCGGTGAGGGGGCTGCCTGCAGCGCGGGGCGGGGGTGGGGGGTGGGGGGTGGGGGGGAGAGGCTAGGCTGGGTGGTGGAGTGACAACTGCTCACTAACTGGGAGGGGCTGGGGGCTGGGGGAAGTGACTTTGGGAAGGGGCTCCTTGGGTGGCAGAACGGGTCGGGGAGGCCAGGGGTCACAGTCTGGGAGTGCTAGGGAGGGAAGGGGAACCGAGGAGTTGACTCTGGAGTTTCTCCAGGTTCGGGATGACAATAAGAGGCTGCACCCGTGTCTCGTGGACTTCCACAGCCTACCGGAGCCCGAGAGGAATTACAACCTGCAGATGTCGGGGGAGACGCTCAAGTGAGGGGCGGACCAGGGAGCAGGGGCCCGGGCCTGACCGCTGGGCGGGGGGCAAGGAGAGACAGGGGGAGCGAGACCGAGACTGAGAGAGACAGAGAGAGAGAGACAAAAGGGAGGCAGAGAGAGAGAGGGAGACTGGGATTGTGAGGCTGAAACTGACAGGGGGCAAGTAAGAGACAGAGGCATAAAGAGAGATGCTCAGGGCTTCCCTGGTGGCGCAGTGGTTGAGAGTCCGCCTGCCGATGCAGGGGACACGGGTTCGTGCCCCGGTCCGGGAAGATCCCACATGCCGCGGAGCGGCTGGGCCCGTGAGCCATGGCCGCTGAGCCTGCACGTCCGGAGCCTGTGCTCCACAACGGGAGAGGCCACAACAGTGAGAGGAGGCCCGCGTACCGCAAAAAAAAAAAAAAAAAGAGAGATGCTCAGCAAGTGAAAGAGAGAGAAAGAGACAAGGAAAGAAGCAGACAGGAAAAGACAAGCACAGTCAAAGAGATACAGGGAGAGTCAGGAGCCAGACAGACACAGACACCAAGACCAAGAGAGACGGGACAGACGCCCAGAAAACCAGAACAAGAGAGGTGGAGAGAGCTAGTGACTCAGAGACAGAGCTGACGGGCTGGGGGATGAGGGGAGCTGGGCTGTGGGGAGAGGATGCCAGCGGCAGGGAGGCCACGTGGGGTGACCCTGTCCCCCTGCCCCCAACCCCCGCCCCAGGACCCTGCTGGCGCTGGGCTGCCACGTGGGCATGGCGGACGAGAAGGCGGAAGACAACCTGAAGAAGACAAAACTCCCCAAGACGTGAGTGTGGGCGGCCCGGGCCCCACCTGGGGAAGAGCGTAGGGGGCCGGGGATGCCGTGGTAAGGGCTGGAGCAATTGAGGGCCAGTGGGAGGAGGCTGAGGTCAGAAACCAAGGGGCTGTGGGTTAGGGTGGAGGTCATAGGACCAGGGGTCGGGGCTCTGGAGTCAGTGGTGAGTGTCCTGGGGAGGTGTCAGGAATGCGGAGTTAGGCATTCCAGAGTGAGAGTGGGAGTGAGTCGGACCCAGGGTCAGGGTCTGCCATGGAGTCCGGGAAAATGAGAGAACAGAGGTAATATCTCTGAGTTAGAGGTGAGGGGTCAATGGAAAGAGGTGAGAAATTGTTAGAGTTGTAAGTAAGGGATCCTAAAATTATAGATGAGAGATCAAAGGTCCTGGGGATAGATGCCAAGGTTCAAAGGTCAAGGACTCCAAAGCCAGGAGTTTTGAATGTTAGGGTCCTGGGATCAGAGGTAAGAAGCCTCAAAGTTAGAAGTGAGGGGTCAGAGAGTTCCAGCGTGAGAAATGAGGCTCCCAAAATCAAGATGAAGAAGGGGTCACAGAGACCAGAGGTCAGTGAAGTCTAAGCCCTTGCTACGGTCACAGGATCCTGGGGTCAGAAGTCAAGTATATCAAAGCTTATTTAAGGGAGTCGTAGAACCCTGATGTCAGAGACCAAAGGTCAGAAATTTCAAAGCTCAAGGCTAAAGATCATGGAATCCGAAGGACAAGGGTCAGAAGTCAGGGAGCCCATAGCACAGAGCCTAGAAGTGGAGGTGAGGGTCTTGTCCCACCGAACCCCGCCACACCCGCAGGTACATGATGAGCAATGGGTACAAGCCGGCGCCTCTGGACCTGAGCCACGTGAGACTGACGCCTGCGCAGACGATGCTGGTGGACCGGCTGGCGGAGAACGGACACAATGTGTGGGCACGAGACCGAGTGGCCCAGGGCTGGACCTACAGCTCTGTGCAGGACATCCCTGCACGCCGGAACCCTCGCCTTGTGCCCTACCGCCTGCTGGACGAGGCCACCAAGCGCAGCAACCGGGACAGCCTCTGCCAGGCCGTGCGCACCCTGCTGGGCTACGGCTACAACATTGAGCCGCCCGACCAGGAGCCCAGTGAGTGCTGACCACAGGCCCCTGACCCTGAGTCCTACCCTGACCCTAACCCCGGCCCTTGACTCCTGATCTCTGACCCAACTCGCCTCTCAATGGGCTACATCTACAGCACTGACCCTCTCCCCCCAGCCCTGACACTCTGTCCCTGACCCTGAACCTGATCTTGACCACTGACCTTGACCTGACTCAAGCCCTGCCTGGGCTACGGCTACAACACTGAACAGCCAGACCAGGAACCAGTGAGCGCTAACCCTGACCCTGACTCCAATTCCTGACCCCCAGCTACGACCCCTAACTCCTAACCTCTGGACTATAGCTATAACATGGAGCCACCCGACCAAGGACTTAAAGAGCCTCTAATCCCTACTCCTAACTTGACTCCTGACCTATCACTTAGCCCCCAATCCCAGCCTCAACCCTCAACCCTGACTGTGGTCCTCAACTTTCAATTTCTTAACCCCTGACCCCAGCCACAATTTCTATCCCCTCCCTGACCCTGACTCTCTCTTCCTGATCTTACTCTCAACCCTTGATTCTTACCATTGACCTTAATCTTGACCCTTCACCCCAGACCATGACTGTGACTGACCCGACTTTCTTCCTCAATGCCTCTGTCACTAGTTCCTCTGTGAAGCTCTGACTGCAAAGGGATGGAGGAGAAGTCTCAGTAGGTCCCTCCTGCCTCTCTGAGATTCCCCAGGTCTTCCCTAACACCAAGAATTGTCCCTTTCCTCCCAGCCCCCCAAAGGCCCTTACCTTTCCTGGTCTCTCCCACCAACCCAGCCTCTCTGACTCTGCCTGGCCCCATTTGTAGGTCAGGTGGAGAGCCAGTCTCGCTGGGACCGGGTGCGCATCTTCAGGGCAGAGAAATCCTATGTGGTGCAGAGCGGCCGCTGGTACTTCGAGTTTGAGGCAGTCACCACCGGCGAGATGCGAGTGGGCTGGGCGAGGCCTGAGCTGCGGCCTGACGTGGAGCTGGGAGCTGATGAGCTGGCCTATGTCTTCAATGGGCACCGCGTGGGTAGCTCCCTGGGCTCCACTCTGCCAGACTCTGTGGTCCTTCCCACAGCTCATACACTCCAGCCCTGCCTCTACCTGTGCCTCACTCTGTCCGCCCGTCTCTGACTCTACCTTCCCACTTATCTACCCATTCTTCCATGTATCCTTCCCTCTCTCTGTCCACGCATATGTCCATCCATCATCCATCTCTCTATCCAACCATCTGTCTGTCCATTCATCCATCCTTCTCATCTGTCCAAAGAATCATTTAGTCATCCACGTTGCCATCTATTCATGTAGTTGTTAGTTCCGCAATTCACCTGTTTAGTCAATTTGTGATTTCATTTATCCATTCATCTATCCAATAATTTAATGCATAAGTACATCATCTATTTATCCATCCACCCATCCATCTACCTATGTGTCTGTCTACACTTTCTTCCCTACCTGCATCAACCCAGGTAGACTCTCAGCTTTCATTTCGTTCTTCCATCCAGCCATATACCCTGCTTCCTGTCCATCCATCTCATTATCCATTATCTATTCTGGGGGCATATGGGTATATTTGGGTCCGTATGGGGGACATTGACAGGTTAGTTTTTCCTTTCCATCCCTCTACTTGCTGCTGTCCCCAACCCTCCACTAGCACTTTGGTGGTCTGTATAACCCCAGCACCAGTCATGGAAACAATAGAGAACCCAGGCAGAAGGGATGAGATACAGAGATTAGTGGGAGGGGAAAGCATGAAAGCTTATCCTTTAAGGATCATGGATGCAAACGTGGGGTGAGATGGGGGCCACCGTGGGTGTGAGCCCTCTTCTGTCCCACATGCCCTGGACCTGACACTTGTATCTTTACGTCTCCCCTTGCTTCTGTATCTCCCCGTTCCTCTGTGTGTCTCTC